>NC_092468.1:21527746-21851357 GCF_047495875.1 Pithys albifrons albifrons
CAACATATGCATTAGCTACAGTGCTAATTAGAACTTGCACTGCTGTAATGTATGATACTCTAAAGCTTTAAACCAGACTACTGCTTAATTGTGGAAGACCAAGTAGATAATTCTTATTGTGGCTTTCTTAATCCAATGTTAATATAATGTGTAAGGAAATGTAACTACCCTTCTCCCAGTACACCACCCAGAATTTAAGTGAACACTCAGAACTATTCAGGCAACAACTACCACTGGAAAATGATGGGGGGTTTCTTGAAAGAAACAGTCTAAATTTTACCTTTGGAGTATAAATTATGTAAATAAGCATACTTAAAAATTAAATTTTCTGCAGTGAGGAATATGACAGAATCTTACCAAATATTACTACAGAAATCTACAGAATTTAATAGTTTACTATGCTACTTTAAAGGCTTCTTTAAAAAATCCTTCTGCCTCTACCACAGCAGATATCTTCTCTGTATTAATCACAGAAACCCTCAAGTAAATCCTTTTGATTTCAAAGGGATGAAGATTTCACTCTCTTTTTGCAGTAGTTTACAGAAGTTTTTTTGAAAGCCACCATTTCCATGTGAACAAGCATTTTCCTGTTCTTGCTCAGAAATATCTCCTGTTAGATTTTCCGTGTGGTTATCAGATTTACAGGACCTATGGGGACTCTTTGTCTGTATTAATCTCAAGAAACTACATTAAAATAACATTAAGGTTGCTGACTCAAAGACCGGGGGGTTAGGAAACACCAGAATTAAGTTAGAACTCATCTAATTTGCCTCCTTATGCAAATGCCTTATGAAACAGTCTGCAGTCGTATAATTACATGCTCCCATCTACCCCATGCCTGCTTCAGAGCAAGGGGGAACCTGGGTCCTCCAGCAAACAGCTGCCAAACTTTCTGTGCAAGACAAAATAGTGCAGTTCTACCTTCTCTTGGCAAACAGCTCTGAGCTCATCACTGAGCTGTGCCCACAAAGTTCTGCCTGAAGCTGATACCACCTTAGACGATTTTAATTGCTCGAACTGGAATTAAGAAGTAAGAAAAACAAGCAAATGGGTAAATCAAGGCTATTTATAGGAATTCCTCAGGTCAGTATCTGTAATAAATCTGGGGAGAAGCTGTGTGCCATCACAGGAAGAATAACAGTCATGGACACCACATGGTACCAAGTGGCTCCCATAGCCCAGCTGCAGTGGGATGTGACATTCTGAATCTGCCATGAGTGAAAACTATGGCATAAAGCATCTTGGGTTTTTTTTCCAAAAATAATTTTTAAATGAAAATATGGCTCCACAGCATGGACATAGTATGTTCCATGGCTGTTGTGTATCACAAATTTTTAATGGTTTTGGAAACACAAATATTTATGGTTATTATTCAAAGAAGGAAGCTGCTTCCCACTCCAGTCTTTGAAACTTTACACCACAGTTTGCTGCTCCTTAAGTTTAAGGTTCTGTTGGTTTTCCACTTTAAATGACAACTTTTTTTTTCACTGTTTCTACCATAGCATTCATTCTGATTTATGACTGGAATTTTCAGTCTAAAAAGAAATACGAAGAGGCAGAGTCATTTTAAATATGAACTGCAGAGGGGAAGAAAAGAAACAAACAGGCTGTGCCCTTTTTCCTTGCTGTTACACATGAAAAAAGTTTACTTTTGTTTTCAAAACACTTTCAAAATACACAAGTTCCTCTTGTTTTTCACATTAGAAATGTGGCCTACAGCTGCTGGGAAAGTGAGAAATTTTATCAACTCAGAGGCAGAGAGTCAAATTTAACTTCTGAAGGGGAGAATACTAAGAACAACAAAATAATTTACACAACTGAAGAACTATTCTCTTACTTAAAGGTAAGATTCCAGTGCAGATAAGGGAGGTATCTTTTTCTGACCCCTAAAAGTCCTCAGGTTAGCTAAATCAACTATTCCCCTCTTTTCAAGAAAAGCAAAAATAAATGTAAGAAGACTAAATTTCCAAATCTCTCAACAGTTTTACACACATGAAGAAAATCCGTTGTCCATTTTTTGTCTTTTTTCAAATCATGTGTAAAATTATTAATATTTATATTAGACACTTCATCAAATACACCTCAAATTAGCATAATAAACCCACTAAAAGATACATGCATAGCAATCTATAAATCTAAGTAAGTCAACATAGAATTCAATTCATTTGTGTTGATATAAAATACCTGCCTTCCCCACTGCTGGTCAAACACCAGAAATTCTGCCTCCCTTTCCCTGCAATTGCTACGCAGAGTTGAACATTCTTTTGTTTTCCCTTAAAAATCTGGTCTTCCATAAAACACAGTCTACAACAGTACAGGGGATGTGGACAAAAAGACTGACACAACATGGCAGAAGCACTTCAGAAGGCTGGATTTTAATCCTCAATGTTGCCTTGCTATTAAATTTTTATAGTAATACAAGATTAAATAGAGCTTTTCCTCTTTCTTTTTTTTAAGAACTTTGTACATCTCTATTCCCAAAACTATCCATGATGTATAAAGCAGCAAGGACTTTTCAAATCTAATTATTATGTTTTTCTGACTTTTCTACTTTATGCTGCTCTGTCAGTCTGAGGAATGAAAATGAAGAAATCGGTTCACTTTGATTTCAGTTGGGTCCAAGTTAATTTTCATCTCAGGCAACTCTGTGTTACTGCATGACAGAGTATCTGACACACAGAAACCCAAAGAATTGGAGCCTAATAAATATTAATAGGATTTAAAATCCATAAAAATGTACTCTTAGCTTTTATTTTTATATTGCTTTGATTTACAAAACCTAAAAATTCATCTTAATTTCATCTATGAAATGTTCCCTTAAAAAAATCACATGTATTTTCTGTATCACCATTTTGCCAATGGTTTCAGCTACTACAAGGGCAACTCTCAAGCACAAAGTAATCAGGAGGTTACTACAAGGCTGTCTTATAATTATTTAATCTGAATACCATTTTGTTAAAAATATATAACACAATTTCTTTCTCCCTGCTTAGGAAAAAAAAAGAAGAGGAGAGAAAGAAAACCCACATCTGCCTCCTGAACTGGTACTGGAGTTTTCAGCTGCTACAATGAACTTGGAGTGAAATTTTCTCACTAATGAAGACACAGATGTGTACAATAATGTATCCAAGACTCATATCAACAACATATCCTATTTAAAAATTTCAAGCAATTTTGTTTGTGGAAGGCAATAGAATATATTCCTAATATGGAAAATGCCTGAAAGATTATTTTTTTTAAAGAGAAAATAAAGATTTTAGTTAATAAGAGTGAGCATTCTTTCACTATTCATAAGAAAGGAGGGTAAGATCACGTCAGAAACTGGATTACATCAGACTGGCAGCAAGATAAGGTCACTTAGGGATCAGATTTTTGCTAATTCAGTTCTCTGTTTTATTACTTGAGGAATTACTCTGATTCACTAAAAGAGAGCAAAACAATAAAGCAGTTCAACCCTTCCTATCACAGACCATAAACCGAGTAAGGATATTGCAAAGCCACGCTCCCAGAAACACTGGCATTACTGTGGTTGTCACTGTGTGCCACGCAATCTAAACCTCTTTTAAAAAATTTCTGGGCCATTAAGATAACATAGAAAACTTAAAGTAAGTGCAATAATTTTGTCTCATCTGCTGCCAGAACAAATGACATGATGACTCCAAGAAAGACATAAAAGCTGTTTTAATTATCTCTTCTTTGAAGGAGACATTGGCTCGAGTCAGACAGTCTTGATCCAGCTTTGAAAGCTCAAGGTGAAGAGGGCAAATTTAGGTTAGATATAAGGAAGAAGTTCTCTTCCAATGAGGCTGGTGAGGGCCTGGCACAGGTTGCCCTGTGGATGCTGTGGATGCTCCATCCCTGGAAACATTCCGAGGTTGGATGGGGCTCTGAGCAACCTGGTCTAGTGGAAGGTGTCCCTGCCCATCTAAAAGCCCCTTCCAACCCAAACCATTCTATGATCCCCAGATGTGGCATTAAGACCCTCTCTACTTTCAGTAGTCAGTTACCAGGGACATCAGCTCTTCCCACAAAAGTGCTGAGCACTTCACCTCTGCTGGAACAGTCAGTCAGCATTCCGGGAGTGCTGCTGCATCTGTGAAGTCTCGCACCAAAAGTAGCTCACAAATAATCAGCACCTGCTCTGTGGAGCAGCATTTAAGCAGAGCCAGGTGCAAACCCAGATCAAAAGGCGGTGTGGGCAGAGTTCACAGTTAGCAAAACACTGCATTTTTCCCATTTTTCCAAACAGAAAGTGTGATAGGTATAATACAGTTAATTCTGTGCCTTCAGCACATTTACGACTACAATTCAAACATGAACCTCAGTTTTGTAGGATTGCTTCCTAATTTTTTCAGTGTTGCATGAATGCCTTCCTAAATAGATGCAAATATAAAGCTGTACAGGTGACACACTAAAAATAGAATTGAAGCTGGTGCTTTCATAAAAGCAATTAGCAATTGTTCAAGTTGCAATAGATGACAGCCTCAAGAGGATTGCTGCCCTGGCAGGGAAGTAAGTGCAACTTACATTACAGTCAGTGTTCTGTTCTATAATGCTATTTTGTTCTAACAGGCAAGTACAAGTTGCTTATTATGTATTCATTGCCATGTAGAGTTTTTGGCTGATTTTTCATCCACAGGCTTAGGTGTAGATGTCTCACTTCTGTACCTTAAAGTATTCCCTCTTAAAGTTAAGTGAAAAAAGTTGCAGTAAATAAGCCAATAAATGGAACTATAAGTAGAGAAGGCCAACAGAAAAGGCTTTCTAGCTCAGGGTGAAAGTACGTGAACATACATATATTTTTCTTGCTCAAAATTCATGCAGTGACTACAATTATACCTATTTTATAGTAACATTATAACTAGACTTACAGACATTTTACAACCACTTTAAACTGCCCTCTGGTCTCTGGAAGTCATCCTTCCAGTTTCAGCAAACTATGGGACAAATCCTGCTTCTATAATAGTAAATGGCATTGTTCCCACCAGGCAAGTCTTTAAATCAACACCTGCCTTCAGCTATCCCTGGATAAGCCCCAGGTTCCACACCTGCTCTCCTTAAGAACATGCTTAATTGAGGGCCTTAAACACACATGGATTGAGTCTCTGAATATGCTCTGCCGCTCTTCAGTGCAATGAACAGCATTTAATTAGAAAAGGAGCAATGCCTGAATCCATGGTCAGCCCTTTGCACTGATCAGAACAAGGTGTGACTCCATGGCACCCAGCACATTGTTTTTTCTAGGCAAAAATTTGCACTTTAACACATTTATTTTTATGTGATGGCTAATCATTCCTTCATATTATGCTATTTAATATTCCCTTATTTCAAGGGGTCTCCATAGCAGCAGTTGTAGCACGTGGAGTAATGGCACACTACCACACAATTTGTAAGATCATAACACAGTCACTGGGAAATAACATCAGCATCTGTAGGTTTCTGTGAGCTAAGCCTTGCCTATTCACCTCCAGTTACCCTGTGTTGTTTAGATGCACTTGTACTCATTGTGCTCATCCTTTCATGCATCTAAAAATAAAACTGTATTATAAAAACAAGGACGAAATTGTTCTGGTTCTACGTGAGGTTGGGGACCGAGTCTGAAAAACAGTTTCAGTGGGCAGCTGATGCAGCTTTTTGCCTCTAGGAGGAACACAAATGCAGTGGCCCAAAGACAGCCTTGTGCTAGGGGCTGAATGTGTCACTAATCCCTCAGAAGGGGCCATTTCCCATTGTTCATGTGACTTTTGGAAAGAGTCACTCACTGGCTCACACGTGAACTGGCCATGGTGAAGTGAGAGATCTGTTTGCCCATGTCGGTCTCTATTTGAAACATGTTCTGTTCTCTGCCTCCCTTTGAGTTTAACAATTATATTCAGGAGCTGAAAGAGCACCACTAAGATGCTGAGTGGTAAACACACAAATCAGGTCAATCCTTTTGCTTTCCTTGTAATCCCTGTATGTCATTTGTTACTGGCTTTTACTGCTGCCTCTGTCTCCTCTTTGGGCACTCTGTGCACACAGCCAGACGCTCCTGCTCTCCTCCCTCACACCATGCACTGTGGCAATCCCTTCTTATCAAAACTCCCATGTTCTGCACTACTTTACTACATCCACTGGCTTTATATCTTCACCTCTCTTGTCTTTTCCTCACTGTAAATTCTCTAGAGCAGGGAACTTGTTTTCTCCGAGTTTGTACTAAAGCCTGTAAATTTACAGCACTCTAGGAATGTTTGATAACAGCACCTAAATAATTAATGAAAGCTGCAGCAACCCTTTCTTTTTCCCTATTTGGAGGCTGTAAGGCAGCAAGACAAGTGGGAGGCAGCAAATATTTCATGGGCTAAGATTAGACGTGAGTTGCACCCCTATGGGGGGTAACAGACTGACAAATACTTGCACTTAGGAAAGATCAGGATTAAGTTGTGCAGGAATTAAAGAAAAGAAGCATTGCTTCAGCTACATGAACCATAAAAGCAGCCCAGGAGCATCATAAACAGTCCAGTCCCCAAAAAATAAACTGTGATAAAAAGAATTGGATGTTTTAATTTCAGCTCCACAATGATACTCTCTCTTTCCCTCTGGACTTTGCAGAAGTCCACTATTTTATCCCAATTTTTCCATCTTCAGTGGAAAGGGAATAATGGTAAATAATAGCACATGATTCTGCAGCCTTAAGGAGGCAGCAAACATTTCTAAAACTAAAAAATATAAAGTAGGTGAAAATATGAAATAAAGACAAATCAGACACAGTAAGACTATGAAAGCAGCAAACAGAAAAAATTATTCAGGAAAAAGATAAAAGAGATTTGTTATTATAGGAGCAATTATGACAAAAGATGTGAAATTATTTCAAGAAAATAAGAATGGAGAAAAAGGAAACAGAGGGAGAAGATTTTCATGTTATCTCAGGCAAAATTTTCAAAATCTACCAAACATTCAAATTCCCTGCATTTGTCTCTAAGCTTTCAGAGATGGGAATTTGGGCCTGATCTTGTAAAACTTGATTTGAATTTCATGGGTGACTTTTTTGTGGCCACGAATTTACCCACTGAGTGCCCATGGGTTCACGTGTTTTCCACTGGAGTGCAATGCAAAGGACTCTGTGGAACTTTGTGCCTTCAAAATAATCAATAATGAAATCCTAACACTTATGTCAGTTTTGCTGCTAAATTTCTTGTGTTATGAAGGCAATCAAGTACTTTGGCATCAAAGAATCGTAACTTCACTTAAAGAAATTTCAACCTGCAAAGTGCAGGGACAAAACCAGAAGCCACTATGTCTAGCACTGAATGTTTATGAGGCAAAGCATCATAAAAATAGCAAAAAGGGCAGTAAATTGCTTGATTTTAGTGCAGTGAAGACTCCAAAATTAGTTCTCTTTTAGAACAGAGACATAATGACCAGCTTCTGAATAGATATTGGCACAGCAGGCCACACAAAAGCCATGATTAGCTGCTGTCTGAGGGAATATTCAGTTAATATTTGTTCTGCTCCAATGTTGATTTCTGACCTTTCCTCTTTGACTTTAGCTGGTCAGAATCCAAACCTTTTTGAATTTACTTAACACCTGACAACTGTTTCTAAGTTGCCAAATTCCCAAAAAGGCACTTCACATTTTTTCTGACACTTTTTCAATCAGCTAATACGGAAATAGTAAACAGCATTTGCTACAGCTACAACATCACTTGTGATGCAACAGTTCTTGAACTAGTTATAGGGGAGGAAAAGAAGAAAAACATGAACTATGACATGTCAAGTCTGATTCAGATGTCCTTCACCTTCAATGAGAAAAGAGCAGGTATTCTGCAATTGCAAACCTGTATTTCTAAGCCAGTATCCAGCAAGAAAAGAATGTGATACAATCTCAGTCCAGATTTTAATATTAGACAGAATCCTCAGAAGCTTCTTTGTTAACTCCTAAGCCTGTGATAATCCTTCAGTTTTTTCATCTCTTTGCATTTACATTTAATAATACGGGGAAATATTTCATGATATTTCAGAGCTGTAGCTGCTGTTTTATGAAAGCCTCCTCACTGATTGATTTACATCCACAACTCCCCTTCCAACAGCTTCCTTCCCAAATTAAACATGCTAATGATTTTCTATGCAAAATTTAACAACCTAATAGGCTGAACAAGTCAAATGAAAATACACTAATTGTTGCCTTTGATGTATACTATTCTGCCAAATCTCTCATGAAAGCAGTATATTAGCATTAGCTGGAGTACTTACTAAAATATAGATTAATAAAAGAAAGCTTACATATATATACATGTTAAGAAAATGACACTGCAGACTGTAGAAAACAAAACTTCAAGGCTTAAAAGTGACACAAGTGGCTGTTATACACTAGGAAACCATTTTCACAGAAGCCCTAAAAATGAGCTACTAAAGAATGAATCACAAACCTTTATCTGAATTAGCCAGTATTGGTTCATAACACTGGGTTTATGTAAAAAAAAGTAGGCAAAATAAGATGACAGAGTCAAAATAATAAATATAGAGTGAGACAAGAGAGATAATAAAAGGCTGGCGAGAGAGCAGAAGACTTCCTGCCTAACCCCAGAGATCTGAAATAAGCTCTTCAACGTACTGCCCAATTGCTTTGTAAGATAAGGTTTGCACTTTTGGGTATGTTTTTCACCTAGAATACAGGCAATTATGTGTTTTAGCCAATGATCAGCATCACAGAGAAAGCTTTACTGTAGAACTGGTTCATTCTGTCCCCCAGCCCAGTTCTGAGTGTGAGGCTTGGTGCCACCTTGATCCTGACACACGTAAAGAAAACAAAGACAAACAAACAACAAAGGAATATAAATATTGTCTAAAGAAATAGTGACACAAAATTACTTTCTATTGCTTTGTCTTTAAGAGTTTGCTTATAATGATTTGATAATCTAATCTAATTGATCTCTCCAAGTACTTCTATGGCTCTAATCACTGTAGTATCTGATTAGTGGAACAGATCCATACTTTATCTCCAGATTTAATAACTAAATCTATACTTGAAATAGAGTCACACAAGTTCAGCAGAGGGAGAGGGCCAGATGCTGCTTAGCCAGGGGAGGAGGGAGGGAAGGGAAAACACTAGTGAGGTCCAGAATCACTTGAAATGTATTTGGCTTTGTGTCAAATCATCACGCTGCAACCAAGCTCCATTTAAACTGCCTATTTCTGGGGTTAGAGAAGTAAAGCAGGAATTTGACATAACTGATGGGGGCAGAACCAAAAATGTGCTACTGTCTGAGGCCCACTCTCCTTCAAACTGTCTTCATCACAAGCATAAAGTAAATGTAATTATTATTATCGGTTCTTTGTTCTCTTCCAGGCTAGCACTTCATCAGCCTGAAAATTATGACATTTCCTGAATACATCTCAACGGCTTCTTAACCTTTCTAGTTCATGAGAACCAGGACGATGTCATGCTGCACTCACAGATTTTAGCAGTGAAAAGGTTAACACCAAAAATTGCTAATGATAACAACAGTATTCACTGAGCCAGATAATCACTCACAGAGAATTTCAATCCAAAGTCACTTAAAATTCAGGGAAACCTCTGTATTTCTTTAAGGAAGTGACAGCAGTTAGAAGAATATTCATAATTCAAACAACAGGCCAAAATCTGACTTACCGCTGAGTTTATCTATTTTTAATCAAGCAATATTAAGTGCTAGCTTTTGCTCTACCTTAAGCTAAGCCTATTTTGTGACATATCCTCTAACACAGGTGCTGGGCAGAGAGGGGTGACAGCCAGGCCACTTGCACAGTGCAAATATCAAGCATAGAAGAGAAATGGAGCATTTCTGAGAAATTTTTTATTTCTTCCTCTCTCACTTGACTGCTGCTTGTTTGTTGTGGATACTCAGCTAAACTAGGTAGTAGTTGAAGATGTCAAAGCTGTGGGCAGAAAAATAGCAACTAGTACATGTTAGCAGACTCTGGAGAGAAAAATAGTTTCTTCCACTAAAAACTGCAGGGTGGAATTGTGTGCTGCCTTCTTCTTCGCCTAAAGGGAGAGAGCCTTTAATCCTGTTTCTGTGCTTGCTTTGCACAGTGCCTGGCAGTGCATACCTGCTCCAACCTGTGTGTCAGGAACCTTCTTTGCTGTCAGATCCCTTCCCTTGCTCCTCTCGGCTCATCATCTGTCTCCCAGCTCACCTCTGCAAGCGAGTGTTCCTCTCGTGCCTAACCACATTTCAGCAGTCACCTTTCAGAGGTGTCAGGAGAAACAAAATCAGCCTGTCAAAAGCACGACTGTCTCACAGTTCAAGGGGCAGTGCTCTCTTTGACACGTGAACGACACAGAATATAATACACACAGAAGGGAATGGGAGGGATTTCTGCTAACAGACCCAAATTCAGGAGTGGGGGGACACTTTTACCATGACCTCTTCAGCAACCATCTGTGTCTCAGCAAAACTCAGGCAGTCATTTTGCATGGTCCTGTATCATAAAGTTCTTCTGGCCAGGTAATTCCTTTAATATTTGAACTGCAAATGCAACATTGCAAGAATTGCAGTTAATCAAGGGTTCCATGGTGCTTTAGAGAAAAGTCAATTGATGCATTTTTTTCTTTCTTCCTTTAAGAAGAAGCTCATCTCAGAGACTTCATCTAAAAGACTTCAGGTACTTGAGCTGTTAAGGAGAGCTATTATATATGGTTTCAAAAGTTATTGTTTTGAGCAAAAGTAATCCATTTGTCATTAACCAATGACTCAGATAATGACTGAATAGTGTAGAAAACAAACTTGATTCTCCCTCCTGTTCCACATAGGACAGCTGTTAATTGATTCATATAGAGAGCTACTTCAACTGCATTTAGCATCACAGACAAACAGGGAAAGGACTAAGATCTTAAAATTGAGGTGTAGAGCCTGACAATTTCTTGTGAAATTTAATGAAATAAACTCGCCTCTCCAACAGCCACACGCAACAATATTTCATGGGCCTAAAGTACTATATAGACCACAGGGTATTTTCATTAATGAAAGTAATCTTGGGGTAGGTAAATGTTCTAAATCTTCTGCTTGTCTCATATAAGTATCTTAGACCTGGGCTACAGCAACTAAATTCAGATTTAAATCAAAAATGTCCAAGGATTTTTTTTGCACTTTAAAAGAAATATGAAAACATATGAGTCAATATCTATTTTTCAATCAAGTCAGACAAATTGTACTAGCTTTCAGTTGAGCTTTCAAAACTGATTATGACTGTGTGCATGTACACATATACGTAGATAAATCCATGTTTTATATTCCCTTACCACTGGATCCATCTCATTAAGACTACTGCTTTGGGAATGAGGATTCTCAGAGCCTGAGTTCTCATTGGGTCAGCTAGATGCAGCTGGTGGATGGCATGTTCTATTTGTCTGTTCCCTACATTTAAACTAATATATTCAAGAAAATTACATTAAAAGAGTAATGTTGGCAGAATCTAAAAAAAATCCCTGCAAGGGCACTGGAGAGAGGTTGAAAACAACAGTGGTACAAAATTTCTGGTTAAAGGGCAGCAAGTCTGCAGGAAAGCACCACAACTGTATAAGCAAATCACATCCTGGTTTGGCTGCCTCAGCATGGAACCTTGATACAGGATGGTATCACAGAGAGCTCTTCTCCAGGCCATGGGTGGATAGTCTTTATTCAGCTTAGGGCATGGTAGGACACTGTTGCTATCCCCAGGATCCCCTGTTTTAGAGCCACTCACTTTACAAGGCTGCTGGAAAAGCCATACTATACTTGGGGTGGGGGAAGTCTAAGATGGTGAGATGGTGCACCAAAGGTGTGGGGGAGAGGAATGGAAAGAACATGCCCCAGGGCTGAGGGCATATCCCTGGAGAGCTAGAACCCAATCTAGAACTGTAAATGTTTATCTAGAGCCTGATGCACTCTAGAACCTGGGTTTGATCTAGATCCTTGTGTGCTCTAGCACCTGATCTAGAGACCTGGTTTTATCTCGACTACAGTGTGCTCTAGAACCTGAATTCTGCTCAAAAAAGGTCAGAAATATCAAAAAAGTCATCCTTTGACCCACCCTAAGAGGCTCTACATATGGGGATCCAAGCCCAATGAGATGGCATAGCAGTGTTACAAGGGCAGCCTCTGGGCTTTGCCATGTGCTGGAAGGGAGCTGCTCTTCCCCTCTGCTGTGGGGGAGTTTACACCTATCAGTAAGACCATCTGTGGTAGTTTTAGCTAGGCCTCAAATTAGCAGGCTCAGAGAATCTACGTAGATTAGGACACACAAGTATCACCTGACTAAGCAACCAAAGAAATATTTCATACCAGATGATGCAAACCTGAGATATGAATACAGGAGTGGGAAGTGTTCAGTCAGCTCCATCATGGCTGAAGTACAGGCAGGAACACGCAGCTGCTGTCTTGCTGGAGTGGGCCCTCATGCTGCTGCCACTACTTGCATTTTGTTTGAGTTCAGGGAAGTAAACATTTTGTTGTTATACTTTTTGTTTCTTGCTGGGTGTCTTTTGGGGTGCTTATAGATCTAGAGTGATGGAATCTGTTTTTCAGTGTGAGGTAGAAAATTGTTATATCTAAGTTGTGTAAGTGTGTATTTTATTGTAGTTTACTCTTAATTTTCTCTTTTCTCTATAAATATATATAGTTAGTTTAAGTTTAAATGACTTTCTAAGTTTTTTCCTTCTTCCTTTTCTTGGCCAGAGGGAAGGAACCCGACTTTGTATTGGGCAGTTGGCATTTTGCCAGCTCAACCCAAGACACTTGGAGCTTTTGCTTCTTTTTGTGGGACTTTATAAATCCACATTAGAGCAGACCCTGCAAACCCTCCCTCATCAGGCTTGAGCAAAAAACAGACAAGGTGAATAGAGTGAATTAAACAGAAAGTTTGTCTAACCTGCCTGATCACATCTGAAGTAACCAGGGAGAATGTGCATGAGTCATTCTCCAAACAAAACTGGGAGCAAGGACTGGAAAAGGAGCCCCAGTTGGTAGGTGGGAGGCGAGCAGCCGGGTGCAGTGGGGATGGGAGCCCTCCCAGCTGGTGTGTGTGCAGCTCCAGCATGCCCAGAGCCCGGTGCTGTCCTCAGCAGCAGAACTGAGCAGGATGTCATGGGAAGGGTGCCTGCACAGTCCCCAGTCATGCCACAGGTACACTGCTGTGCACTCACCAGTCAAGAACACTCTGTATTACATGTGAAAGCACAGAACGGTAAGACTAAAAATTATACATGCCTTGTAGGGGTGACAGTGTGTGTATCCTTGAAGGGAGGCTGTCTGGAGTGCACCCTTAGGGAGCAGTGAGCTACCTGTAGAGTGTGTGGTGTCTTGTGACCAATGGGATGCTTCTATGTATGTGAGGTGAATTGGTGAACCAGTAATGTCATGACATGTTAGATATAAGAGGATATAAAAGGTGTTAGTGTAACTAAAAACAAACTCTCTTAGTTGTAAGGCTTCTGATCAAGCCCTCTGATGCCTGTTGTGCCTGAGCTCTTCTGACCATCATCAATGCAACCCCTTAACCCTACAAAGGGTGACCCCAATAATGCCTTATTGCCATTTTCAATGACTTTTAATATTAACTGAAGGAAGAGAAGAGAGATCATATGTACACTACAGAAGGTTGACATGTAACAGGGTGAGAAATCTGTGATCTTGAGGTTTTGGTACATTATGGCATATGTTATGCTATCCTTGCCAGTCATTCCCCACCCACTCCAGAGCAGACAAAGGGAGATGCTCCATAGGGTTTCGCTGTATCCACACTGCTTAGTCCACCTCCTAGGCCTGGAGCATCACAAGGAATTGGATTTATTTTTCCTCTTTCCCCAACATCTGCAGTTGCACAATTCAGACACTCCAATATATAAGCAAATCATCGAAACTAACCATAAATGAAAACCACCTTATATGAAGTGGAGCTTTTTTATCATCTACAACCAACTGTTGGATAAGTTTCTCCCACTGCGTAGAAAAAGAATGTCTAAGTACAGACTATGCTTGCCTATGGAACCTGTTTGCTCTGGGCTGAGCCTTCTAGAACATTCAGCAAGCTGTGCAATCTTCTTCCTACACAATGCACCTTTCCATTAAAAATCTGCAGACAGCTCTTAGGTGTAAGAATATTGAGAACAGAAAGTAAAGACAGAAAGGCAATAGAGACAAATCCTTTTCCATGAGCTCTGTGAAATCTATTCTCAAAATAACTTTGGAGGGGTTTTACTGCCAGTTCATAATGTGGATGAATCACTTCTGATATTTCTGATAAAACAATATTCAAAACTTCAAAATCACTTCCAATTCATTTATGCCACTATTTAATTAGCGCTTCTGCAACATGTTACAAGGATGTCATTATCCCCTATAATTGTATAATAATTACAATTTTAATGAAATAATTGCAAGTACACTAGATGTGTAGATATAATTATGGTAATTACATAAATACCTGATTTTCAGCTAATAATTAAAGAAGGCCTTTACAGAAAGGGTGAAATTTAACAAATGGAAGCTTTCCAGACAACAAATACAAATAATAAATGGCTGCCACTCTCCTGTAGTTTCTGCCTTACTACACTATATATTTGATTTTCATCACATAAAATAAGAATTAAAAAATTGCTTAAATATTAATTCATATTGATAGACCTCAATACTTTGCCTCTGCAGGGTCTCATCCAAAACCACTGACACTGATGTAGCCCAAATGTAATAATGCTCTGAGAGCTCAACATCTCACAAGATGCTGAGTTGTAAAAGACCACTGAGAGTAGGCAGATATGAATAGTGCCCATGACAACATACAGAATGTATTCTCATTCTTTGGTAACATAAAGGGACAAATCCTGGAGCACCATGAAGTACTTGGGAAAAGACCCATGTGTAGAAGAGTTGTGAGCCTTCCTTCAATGCACAGCACCCCAGCACTGGTGCTGCTGAACCTCACCAGTCCTACTGGCTCTTGTTCCCTTCCAAAATGTGTCTCTTTGGTCAAACCTACTGGCTGTACCCTTACTAACACAGCAACCCAGCAGAAGATTTAGTCTTCCTCTGCCCCCCTTGGTGGATAGATATCTACAAGACAATGGTAATTCAATAAAGGAACTTCTTCCAGAGCCTCATCTACTGAAAAAACAGAAGTACTTCTGCCAGGTAATTTTCCTTCTCTTCAAACACATTCCTACAACTAAACTTACTGTATGTTTACTGTACTATTGGTGTGAATAGGAAAGTCAAAAGCCACTCTCAATAAAAAGCCTATGGAAAACTCTGCCAGGGCAGATTAATTCCTGCTCTGATAGCACCAAGGGATATTAAAAGTATTCCCACAGCAGAGGAATCAGCAACATGATTTAGTGCTGCTGCTGCTGAAATATTTCAAAACATTTTGGCAAAACTCTGGCAGGGAAAATCAGCTACAGCACCTGGAATATGCCATTTTCACATGTCTTGTAAGAGCCAACCTGAGATAGCTCAATTCTGGACAGAGACCACTCTGGTCCCTGCCATGTCGTAGAATATAGGTGAAAGTCAGCTTTGTCCCACTTCCCTTAGGCTTATATTGTTCAGTGCTGCTTTTTTTAGGATAAATCTCATTATTACAGACATGAGAAAGTAAAATAAGAGATATGAATATTAAAACAGAAGGAAATTGTTTGATATCCCAAAAACAAATCTTATTTATGGTAAGCTCATTAAAGCAGTTGGTTTCTGAATGCAGAGTATAATTAATAATACCATACATATATCAAAGAGGAGACATGTAAATTTGACATCATAAAGTAAGTAAAAATGAAGAAGGCTAAAGACTTATAAGTTAAAAGAATTTGAGGGGAAAAAAGAAATTATATTGGAGGAATATTCAAGTTATAAGGAGATTATTAACATTGTAAGTGAGATGATCCTTAAGAATGGTTTGACACATGTACGTATCATGTTTCAAGTTTCAATAATATGCAAAGAATACTAAAAATGTTTGTATCCCTGTGTATTATAAGGAAACAAAGTGATGAAGAGCATTAAAACAGAGACAAGCTAAGGAATAATACTACAATACAGTGGGGGTGGGGGGTGGGGAACCAAGCAGAAAAGAGTAGCTATCTAAAAGTAATGATACTCAAATGTTGCTCCTGAAAATGTATAAGTATACTTAGGTAGTTATTTTTTATAAGATTTGTCCATTCTGGCTTTAAGTGATAAATTAGAAACTAGCAGATTGAAAGGAAAACCATCTCACAGATGTTTACTGAGTAAAACCAGTCCAAGCCGAGAAAGGTCGGGGGAAGAAGCACAAACCAGTTTTATCCGACTTAGCATTATCAGGGTGGCAGCACTATTTTAGAGCCTGTGTGGGGGAGGATGTAGAAAATGAAAAGCAAGCAGTAAAATAATAGACAAGGAATGGAATTAGACCAGAATTTAAGACCTGCCAGAGCTATAAGCACTGTCAAGGTATATGAACAAAGCACGACAACTCTGTGGTCAGCAAGAGCCCAGAGCCCAAACAACCAGGCATTTACAGAGGACTGTGACCAGTGCTGATGGCATTTAAGATGACTGGAGTCTTAAAATGCAGTCTGCAAAGTCTTCTATTGTCAAGGACTGGCTCACACAGAAAGAGGACTGGAGAAAGTACATCAGAGTTTAAGCATTTTATTTCAAATATGACATAAACCTACTGCACATCTTTGAAAAACTCTGCTAACTGACACTAACAGCTTTAGATTGTGAAAGGATGAAAAGGTCTGTACAAGACAATGTTTGCTTCATTATCTTCTTCCATGTATTACCAGTATAATAGGAAATGCTGCAGTGGTATCTGAGGAATGAAAAACAGGAATGCAGGGCTTCAAAAAGGAACAGAAAAATAGACCAATCTTGGTGTCTTGGGGCATAGCAGTGGAGTTCAGGATTATGGACTACCTTTTTGCCTGCTGATCCTGCAGGGGATGAGGATGAGGGCTCTCCAGCCAGAAGACAGCAAGGGTGGATGAGAGTGAAACTTCAAATGTGTGCAGTAAAGTACTGACACAAATAAATTACAGGGTAATAATTCATTATGAATTTTCAAAGCAGCCTAATGAAGATATACACCCTTTATAAGGGTTGATATACACCAAATTATGCAAAAAAGTAGCTCTGTGGATTTGGCCCTCACTCTCAAGCGACCCTAACCCCAGGAACGGTCCACAAATACATGTTCTGAACTACTGACAATGCAACATACTTAGACATAGTTCAGTCTACAGTGGTGGAGGCTCCCACCCTGCAGTTTCATACTTTTCATTTATGTGGCCACAAAAAAAATATTTCAATCATTTACCATCTACACGTCCCTTACTTTGATATTATTTTCTAAATTACATATTTAGAAAAAAAGAAATCTGATAATTGATTGATGACTTTTACCAATGGAAATACAGATTTTAGCAGGTCTCAGATTTCGTTTTCTGGTTGATTTCAGAGCTGAACTGGGTATAGAGAATGAACTTAATTTAAGGAAGTCTCTATAGGAACTGCACATGTTGCATTAATTCTTCTTTTCCAAGATTTCATGATAGGTAAACAGCTCTAGGGTGGTTAAATGGAGTATTGGAACAATCAACAGAAACTCAGAGCAACAGGTGAAATTTCTGCTTAGATTTGTAAAGAATATTTCAGTTTGCTAAGCTCAAGGCCTTAAGATTATCAGAGCCATTTACAAAACACAACTGATGTAAGAGATTTTCTACTGAAAACAAAGGAAGTTCAAAGCAGGATGAGATTACAGCAATATGATTTGTGTTTCAGTTCCATGAATATATTTGTAGGTATGTATATATGTTCCTGTGCGTCCATAGTAACCACAGCCATAACCCAGAAAGGATGGTGGTGGGAGCTTTGCTCTGAAAATCAAGTAGCCCATTAGGAGGCATAAATATTAATAGAGCTGTCTAATCCTACACTCTCAAATGAGGTAGTTCAGATCATCAGTCTTCGCATTTAAAATTTATTCAGTGCACTGACTAGAATAAGAAACAGAATCCACATGTGGAGAAGTCACTGATGTTGGGCGGTCGCTGAGCCACTGATAATTCCTAAACATAAAAGTAAGGCTCAAGTGATTTCTTTCCTTATTCTACTCCTAATTCTCCTACAAATACTAATGTATCCAAAGCTGCAGGTGCCTTGCTCCTTGCTATCGAGTACATACCTCCACATTTTCACATTCAGGCATCTTCAGGCAACGTGAAGGCTTTAGCACAGGTTCTTAAGAGCATATTGTCATCCCAAGTGCAGAGCACAGTACCTGGGGTTTCCTTTGGTGGCCATACTAGTGATCCTTTTTCAAATTTTCTTAATGTAGCTGTCATTAAATTAGGAAGTTCATGGTGCAAACTGTTGCAATTACAAGAAATTAATATGGAGTATTAAAACTTCACAGATCTGAAGCTGTCCTCCTAAGAGACAGGAAGTTACCCTGTCATTTGGGATCACAAATAAAACATTTGTGTTTTAACTGTAAAGAAAATTAGAAACCTGAAATGCCAAGCAGAGTGCAAAACTATTAAGGTAATCCCTAGAAATGATGCAAAAATTCATGCCAGGACATTCAAGAAATACCACATGATCAAAAACATTATTAATATCAGTCACTAAAATGATTTCACCTACAGCATAACCTAGAGTCTACTAAAATTTAGAGTTATGGAATGTAGACTCAAAAAAAGCAACACAAAATTAATCAGATGCCTTTGTACTGATTTTCCAAAACCAGCCCTAGCAAACACAGGTTCCTGCATAACCAAAATTGAATTAACAACCTCTGACCTGAAGGAAAAGACACAAAACCAGATGTTCTTTCTTTATTAAATCAGTAAATTGAGGAGTAAGTAACTGAGATACAGGCCTCCATATTTAGCAGAAAACATGCCTAATTGTCTCATTCCTTTCCACCCAGCTCCAGCCCATCATTCTGTAGTCTCTGCTGCAGGCACATGGAAATTCCAACTGGAGGTCATGAATCTAATGCTCATTAACATCTCTAGCATGACTCCTTTCATTTCAACATGTAACCTAATCTGAGTGGTCTCTCTTCAAAATTTTGAGTTTTCTCATGTCCCTCAGATGACAAGTATAAAAATTTATTTATGTAATTCAATCTATTTCATGTAATAAGAAATAATCAAACCATATATAACAATACCACATGGCTGTTGGTTTGTCACTTTCATATTATATATCCTTTATGAATTAAAAGGATGGTATAAAGATCTGCCTATGACTTCTGGATTTTCTCCTTCCAGTAATTTTCATCACAAACATAATGAAATTACTGAAACATAAAAGTCCAGCAAGAGAGAGAATATTGGACCTTTCTTCTTTCCTATATAAAACCAACGCCATTTCCAAGGTGCAGTTGCTGCTCAAATGGTGTGATTCTATTGCAACTTTATTCTGCAACATGATTCCTTTTACCACTAGGGGTGGGGACAGTCCAAGCCAAGGATAATCCCAGGTTATATATGGGTGAGTAGAGCGTGAGTGAGTCAGAGAACAGAGATTACTACAGATATCTCAGCTGCCCAGGCTGAAGGTATTCAGTTCTCTGCACTTGTCAAAAGGAAAAGGTAGGCTTCTGCTGCTTTTATTGTGCTGTGTGTGCAATGAATTTAACTGGAAAGGTACCTACTGAATTTCAAATAACTCTGCCTTCATTCTCCTTCAGGCTTACAGGACAATAAACAGGACTTTCTCAGCTACTGGGCTCTCCCTCCCTTTATTTTTGCTATTTTTCTGACTATTTTCCTTTTAATATTCTCTCTTACGAAAGATTCTTTCAGAGAACAATGATGGGGATCTGCATCTTTATTTATGACTTTGTGAATCAGCGTCTGGGTGATAGGAAGTGAAAGTTGCTCAGCTAATTACACATGCTTGATGAACTGCGTAATAACTGCTGCAGCACTGCACATTAATTGAATGCATATAAATGACAGCAGTTATTCTAACTTGAATGATGTGTGAAGAAGTGACGTTGCTCACAGTACCCTGATTATCTTTATTTCCAGCTTTGGGAATCCAGCTTAAACAATTGTACTTTTACAGCACTGAGCAAAAATTCCCTAATAGAAAACAGAAGATGCCTCAAAGCCTGACACTTTAGACACAAAATTGGTTTAAGCCAGTGAAAGTGGATTTAGACATCTAAAAATGCATACATCAAGCTACTACAATTAACAATTAATAATTAACAACCAGCTGCAACTAGCAGTCAGTAGGAACTGTAAGAGCAAAAGCCTTGGAAACAAGGCCACCCTCACTTAGATGCCTAGATATCATCTTAAAAACCTACTATAGGGTTTACAGAGTTGAATTTTGCCCAACTCTAAACATTTCTGCTGTAACACTTGCCTAAAATGTATTTGTTTTGCAATAACAGGGACAAATAACTGATTTAAAAAATATGGATTACAGCTAATAGGCAACTCTGTATATCCACAGTACTCTTTGTTTACCCTCAAAAGCATTCTAATTCACATGGAGTCCACCTCTACCATAACACATTATTTTAAAGAAAACAATAAAGAAAAATAATTTTATGCAAAACAAACGAGTAAAGTAGTACAAAATTAATATTTTAAACTAGCACCAAATGCCTACTTCAAATCAGTACCAAAATATATCATCTCTATTGCATGTCAACTGCCTTGGGAATTTGCAAATATTCACAAAGAAATCTGCAAATTCTTCCATACTATTTAACACAAAAAGTGTAGAAGCCGTTTCCAAAAGCAGCCTGGTTTCCACAGTACCATGTCACAATATTTTAACACTGCCCTACACCCCTATTAAGAGGTTTTGGGCTTGACAAAGGGAGCTGTAATCACAGAGTAAAGGAAATCAACACTCACTTCTAGTAGCACATAAACGAAAAAAAGTATTCCATATCTACATTTCAGGAAAGTTAACACTGTTCCAAGAAAAAAGGGTATATTCTGTAGGAAGTCAATGCAGATTTTCAGACCTGCATTGCTATAGTATTTTATAGCCTTTATGCCACACTACTGGAAGAGAGAGCTGTGCAGCCGTACCAGCAACTCCAATGGAAGCAGTACCTGTCCCGAGGCACAGAGCGCCTCCTGTGCATGCACATACAACACTCTGTATCCTTCCACCAGGGACAGACCCTCCTCAGAACCACGAGGCCAAGAGAGAAGCTGCCAACATGGTCAGCAGAGTGTGAGAGAGACACGATCAGGTGCAACTGGCTTTACAAAAGTTATCTTCTCATCTGCTGTACATGGTCCTCTCTTTAAACACCTTTCTGGCTCCATTATGACAAGACAGTCCCTAACGGTTCACAGCACCAGCAATCAGCCTCTTTCTGCCGTATAATTTGTTCTTCCTTTGCAAGGTTTTTGATCTCTCCCCCATATTTTTATTTTTTGTCCACTTTATACATACCTCCTTTTCTACATATTTTCTTGCCGGGTTTTCTGGCACATTCCTTGGATATTCTTTTGACTGAAAAATGAATAGAAGACTAGAAAATAACATGGAGCTCCGTCACAGACAGTAGGAGCATGCAACACCACTATCTAACTTAAATATGACCTGCTTTATTAGGTGCGGAAGATTCTCAACTTGTTGTGCCTGCACATGCAATGGAAAAGATGTTGATGCATCTTCCCAGAAGTCAGTGGGTGGCAATGAGAATTAGGTACCAACTTTGACCTAAAAATACACGTGCTGTGGGAGGAAAAAAAATGAGATAGACAGAAAGAAAACAAAAGAAAATCAAAAAGCAAGGACAAATGCACACAGATAAAAGCAGCATGCATACATGTAGTAAGCTGGCATGCAAACAGAGAAAGCCATGCGTGCTACCAGTACACGTGAGTTAATACTGTTAGAACGTAGAACAGGAAAATAAAAAGATCTCCCTGTTTCGCCTGCTATTAACTCACCATCCTCGGTTGGGACATAGATATTTAAATAGAGGCAGTCTTCGTTCTGATCTTGTACATAGGTGGAAACTACATCCAAGTTATTAGTAAACCACACGGGAAGCATGACTTCAGGCAACCTGCCTTCTATAATGTTCTGGGGACACACTGGAGCAAACTGGGTGGTATTTTTGATATCTGCCCAGGGAGACGGAGGCTCAGGAGGTTGAAAGCGGCGCTCCCCTGTTGGAGGGGCAGCATATGGAACCCCAAGAAACTGAATAACAGGCCCCAAAATTTCATTATTAAGTTCCTTCTTAATCCCTCTTATCTTGCCAAAGTTGGTGGTCACCACTGGGTTGGTATCATCCAATTTTTGGGAGGACACAGCTGCAGCGTGAAGCAGAAATCCAAGTATACAAAAAGCAAAAGTGGCATTCCATCCCATGTGTAACAGGCGGACCACTGTCGCTCTCCATACACAGTTCAGCCACATGGATCTTGCAAAGGCCATGGTCCCACATTAGTTGTGTAACTACAGTGAAGCAATGTGATTTGTATCCACTGGTGTAAAAACAGGGCGACAGAAGGAAACAGAGCGAGTTTCCTAAAGAGGTGCCTGTCAGAAAAATCTCAAAAGGCTTTTCACGCGGTAAGTATCTTCCATTGATTTCACACTTATTGAAGCTGCATCTTCACTCAGCACTATTTATCAGACTACATCCTATTGACAATTCTGTTTTCCATAGCAGCAATATGAAGAGAGCAGCCATTTACTGCAGAATCCCCTCTTATAAATCAAATCCAGTTAGCCGCAGGTCTATATCCTGGAGAAAATGAAAATAAATCATTAGTATGAAAGAGCTAATATGAGCAGAGTGATAACTAGATGTTTCACACGTTATTTCCATACATTAATAGTTGCCAGAGTCATGTAAGTAAAACTGCAGTAGTTTATGGGTCCATGAAATGGCGGGTGAAAGGCTGATTACTGGATTATCTGCAATGTCACCTGTTGAATTTACAGAGACTTTTCAGAAGAAACAGGACCCTCAGAAAACATTTTTGAAATTCAGCTTTTCAAGAGTAAGCAATTTGCTACCAGGCTACATTACATAGTGCTTATATTAATATTTTATTTAACTTAATCAGCGAATAATAAATTTTCACCTTATTTGTACAAGTAGATTTTTCAAAATGGAAGTAATTATTTCTCAAAGCAGAAGATGGGGAAATTAAGACAGACAGACATACTGAAGACTTAAATGCATTTTATTTCATTAAAACCAGTTTATAATATATACATTTTTATTTTTCAAAATACCATTTCTGAAACATTGAGACAACTGAACTTGCACGGAAGTATAACTGCACCTCTGTGAGTTGGGTTTAGGATTTTTCAGAAATGATTTGGAAAAGTATGTGAACAGGCAGTTTAGGCATGGAGCTGTATATCACAATTTTTACGTCAGATCAATCCTTCATTCCTTATAAAAGACTGACTTCAGAGAAAAATGAAAATGCAAGTTGAAAGCACTCAATTCCTACCATCCTTAATTTATAACATAAACAACAAGCGTTCCCATAGGACAGTGGAAATGTTATCTTTCATATATCCACATGCTGACTGAACAATATCCTAGAAAAATAATCAGTTAGGATCAGAGACTGTATAATCTGAAATTCCAGATGCTATTTTCAACTACTATAGCTCAGAGGTTGTCACACAAGGCTGTGTTCCAGCACTTCTGAAAATTGCTCAGTGCATATCATTATGTCTTCCATATTCATGCGAAACATATTTCCAACACGACTTACAATATCCTATTATTTAAAATGCAGTGTTATACCCAACATAGCAGTGTAATCTTACACTCCCTATTAAGTAGTGTGTAATGCACAAGAAATGTGTTTTGCTTTGTATAGGAAACATTTTAAACCACCTGCTTTTGAAACAGCATTGGCAGCTTTAATGAGAATTGTTTTTTTATCATGTCTATACACATTGTAGAGAGAATTCAAAAGAACGGCTTGTCTAATAGTCAGACTACCCTGCAGTTTGGGTTATTAAAAAGGAGATTGTAAAAGCTATATAGGACAGCAGGAGATTTGGTTCATGTCTAGAGTTCCTTTAGCTCTGAACAATCTATCTCAGGAGGCAATAAGGAGATAGATGAAGCTTTTCCACAATTTTCCCTCTCTCTTTCTTTGCTAATTCTAACACCTTCACTGTGAAACTGCATTAACAAACAGGTTTATATCCTTTATTCTCCAGTTGAAAATTCTCTGCATTTGCTGGAAATGCACCAATGTAGCTGCAGAAAATAATTCCCCAAACTTGACGTATGTGTTTTCCTTTTATTTTAATACACTTACACGGAATGGCAGACATTCGCCTCATGGAGGATGGTTGCTTTGTTGCATTTCAGATTTTGGAGGTAGTGGGATATTACTGGAGAAATAGTAAAGGCAGAGTAGGCAGTCAGGTGCCAGAGCAGAAGGCACCAAGTATAACTTTTCCGAGTTCACGTACAAGGAAAGATGGAAGCTTATTCCTTAGTGGCATTCAGAAACCTCCACAGATTTAAACCTTTTCCATTGGGCCTTAACATTAGAGGTCGTTTTCCTGGCAGGAATAGAAAAATATACACTCTCTTCTTTCTCAAGCTCAAACTTTTAAATAGTAGGAACTTGATCTCAGTAGCTCTCCTGCTGATTCACATGGTCTGCAGAAGGTCTGAGGACAACAAATCCAGCACAGGTGCACCAAGGGAAAACATCCTTTTTCATTTCAAGCTGTTGAGTTGGTTCAATGCTGAAAACTACCAAGATGCTACTAATAATTCATTTATCACCTGTTTGCAGACCTAAGTCAGCATTTAATACACTTTCGTTACTTAAAATGGTAAATTTGACATAAATTTAAAGCAAATCCTAGAGCTGGGCTATAGCTCTAAGTTTATCCATCTGCTGGTTGCTGTTGCAGTTGAACTGTTCTGCTGTGATCCACAGTTCTGGTTTGCCTCCCATGGACAAGGTTTTACTCTAAGACAGAGACAGAATGCTAAAAAGGTAAGATTAAAACTCAGTGCTGTGTTTGGCTATTCCTAATTAGTTAACTATTGAGTAGTAGTTAGCTTCAGTAAGTAGATGGATGGGCTGTACAGGGCAGCAAATTGTAAAGCACTTGCAGAATTTGAATCAACAGCTTTACATTGTATTTGTAACTTGAATTTTGGATTTGCTCTTTTTAAGCCTTTCTTTTTAAATGGCTAAGAAATAGTTTATTTTTGAGACTGAGAGGTCACACAATCAAGCTTGTCACTGGCTGCCCTGAAGCCATCACATTAAAAACACAATCTCAACTTAAATAAAAAGACTGAGATTAATCAAATCTTTTGAGACTTTCATGCCAAAATTTCACTGTGAGCTGCAAGTGCAAGGGCAAACAGGGAAGCCGGCCAGGAGCATGTCTTACTAGTTGAGAGTCAAGGCTGGACAAAATTCTCCTCAGTCCTTCAGCAGATAATTTACATAGGACTTTCCCTTGCTATCTGGACTTGGCTGAACTGAAATCAGTGGAAGAAAGAGAAACAATAAAGAGGAGCAGGAAAAATCAGGGAGACAAGCAGGAGAATAAACTAAAGAGTAACGATGATCAATCTGGGACAAGATTCAGCATCAAAATAATGTGGATCTGAAGAGGAGGAGGAGGAGAAACATTTTTAGGTTTTACTACTGTCTGGATTTGAGGATCACAATTGCTCCCTGTAGTAACACAAATGAATTCTACTGTAAAAGGTATTTGATAAAGTCTTTCATGGTCCTTCGAACATTCTATACTATATAGAGGTTTTTTCTATCATCTATTATTTTATTATCTTCCTTTCTGAATTCAAATTACTTTATAGCTCAGATTCTGAATTACTTTGGAGAGGTATTTAGTATGCTGAGGAGTGAACAATCTGAGATAGCTTCAGTGCATCTTTGCATTTCCAATGACACAGGGCATCCCACAACAGGTCACATCTGCTGCAAACTGCAGCAGCTAAATTCCTCTTTGTTACTCATGCACAGACCTTCAAATCTTAAGGGATGATTTGATCTGTGCCACCTGACAATAGCTCCAATGGATTATTAAAACCTTTGGTGGCATCCAAGGCTTCTGGCCATATGCCAGCTTCAGTACATGGAAAGGCTATCGCTGTTATGATTAAAAAAAACAACAAGCGAAACAAACAAACAAAAAAGGGATGTTTTCTTTTTAGCTGAAGATGTACTCTGTAATTTGATATTCATGCCTAAAAACACCTTTCCACCTCAGTTTTGCCAGTAAGTCCCAATTGCACAAATAATCATACAGTGATTGTAAAAGTTTGGAAAAATACACAATGCTCCTTCATTTCAAAACACAAATGCTATTTTGCAGAATGAGCTCCATTTGCATCCATTTCTATTTACAACAGTCTCTACTTAGAACTAAGAGGCCAGAGACATTTCATGTCTCTGAGAAGAAATCCATGTTCTAAAATACGCTACAGTGCCAAACAGGAACATGGCCAAGCGAAGGGAAACCATTAGAGGGAAGAGTTTGACCCAGGGTGAACACTAATTTAGTGTGCCACACCAATTGTAAACATGATCAGAAAAAAACCTCTAGAGATGCATCACAGAATTTCCCATCTCTTCTTTTGTGTTTCAAGTTAGCAAAGCTCTGTGCCAAATGTGACATGTTTTCTCTCAACGTAGTAGTAAAAAAGACCAGGCTGAATGTGGCTTTGAGCAACGTGGTCTACAGGAAGGTGTCCCTACGTATGGTAGGGGGTCAAAATTTATGACCTTTTGCAGTTCCTCCCAACCCAAAGCATTCTTTGAAAGATTTTAAAATAGACGATGCTCTTGGCTATTTCTATAAATACTTCGGAATGGGATGGGATTTGCATGTTTTTAGTTCATGAAATTAACTACGTGCATTTAAAAAAAATAGGTGTAAGAAGTGGTAATAAAGACTGCAATTCTGAATATATAATACATGGAAGAAGGATACAGGTCTGGTGGGATTTGGTTAGCTCCCACATACCAGCAGATCCTTTGCCAAGACCACCAACAAAGGTATGAGTAAGATGTCATCCTGATGGGCTCACAGTCCCATCCCACATTAGTATGAGATTACAAGTGTTATGTTACATGGGTCCACAAACAACCCAGCAGTAAGGATTTCCAGATGCTACAACCTGTGTAAATATATCACTCCCAGGTCCAAGAAACCTATTCCTCAGTGCCATTCTCACTTCTATTTAATATAATGGTTTTTAGACAAAACCTAATAACCAATTAGTGAAATATACAGTATTTAAATACAGTATTCCAATACAGTATTCAGATATAGTATAGCAAAATTAGTGAAAAGTTGAATTAAACTGTGTAGATGTCATAAGGCTCCTTTAAAGTCTGATGCATTTTTCAGCTGCACTATATTTTTGTTCTTTTCCATTAGTGGGAATACTCACTAATACTAACTCCTTATTAACTAGTATTTCCATGATCAAAAGATCCCTTTAAATAATTTCTGCAACTTAGCTTGCCAAAATAGGAAGAGTTCTGATCATAATATTCTATTAAACTGTTTTTGAATTAGACAAATCAAGCCTGAGAAGAGGGTAACTTAAGTCTTTTTAGCTTCCATTTACTGATATCAATACATCATTTTCTTAAAGTAATTCTACCTCTTAGCTGAAGTAATTGTTTGTATCACCAGAAGGTGACTACAATTTTTTAATGTGGACTATAGCTGTCTGACATTTTGCACAGTAAGTAGGTAACGAAATGGTGATTTTACCCATAACAGAAAGAATGGGTAACTCTGTCACTTATGTGTAAAGTTTTAGACAGCTAAGTAATACAGATTTAAATTAAAAATGACAGGTGCACTGGCTTGGAATATAATGGGCACTGAAGTGAACCTTTATTCCTTTTAGCAGCTTACGGTTAACTCTTAAATGGACCACACATTATACTCACTTTTGAGTACTGTAACTGTTCAGCTAAATGATCAAAGGGCTATTCTGTTGGTGGCAGCACTGTGCTTCAGGACACAGATTTTTTGACCTACTGTAGAAATTGCACTGCAATCATGTTAATCAAAGGTCATTCTGCAGAAAAAAAATAACCCAGATATTCCTTATTTGAGAACCTCAGCATTGAAACCTGTACATTGTATATCTTTAAGTCAAGTGAATTTAATTTGCTTTGATTAATACTTCATAAAACATACACATACTTCCCATCTAATCACTCTAACAGAGTACCTACAATCCAGACTGAGACTCCTGAAACAAAGTGTTCTTTTGTTGTCTCTTGCAGGTGAAAAATTAAGGTATAGAATTGTTAACAAAGTTCTTTACGTCATATATATTTGTGGCTAACCCTTGGTTCACTGGAGTTAATCATGCCAGAAAAGTAAATTGCATTTTCTTCACCACCTTTAATACAACTATAATATCAACAATAATACTACCTTTAATGCTAGTTTAACACCTAAAGCAAGCTTTCATATCACATTCATAAGAAAGATATCACTTTTGCATTTTCCTATTGGGAGGGTGTTGGGAATTCAAGATAAAACAGTCTAGACTACAGTTATTACAACTTCTTGAGAGAGAACTCTGTGAAGATGCTTGAATGAACTCAGGTCTTTCCATGAATTGTTTTTCTATCTGGATACAATACAATAACAGTTCCAAGCACACAAAACCCTTGTTGTAGAGTTAGATCAATAACTGGCATTCCAAAAAGATTAGTTTGCTTGTTTGTTTGTTTTCAAGGAAAAGACCAAAACACTTTTTTATGGCAGAAAAAAAAGCCAAGATGGTCTCAGTTCCATCAGGGTAATTGAGATCAAATTTGAACTCATCATAAAATTCCCAGAGGTGCAAATATGATTTGTTAATCACAAACCCAACATCTCTAACTCAACTCTGAAAGTGCTCTTAAATGGTATTACCACGCTTTCCACAACTGCAGAGTGCACACTACAGTTTGAGTGCAATATTGGCATTATAGGGATCTATCAACTTGAAGAGGCTGTTTCCTATGATCTAGCATTCTGTACATCTGTGACTTTACTTGCATTTGTTCCAAAATGAATTTCATGCTTAACTTGTTTTTCTTAATTGAACTTCCTTTAGCAGTTTCTAATATGTGCATTATTAAAACTCATTAGTCCCATTCATGCCTGCCTGTCATTTTTGGCTTCATATTCATGTACCAAAGAGCTCTGTTGCTTTATATAGGAATCAAATTAAATAATAAATATGAGAACTTGAACGTTTTATGAGTGTCAGTGTGAGAAAGTGGCTGCAAGGCCCATAAGGTTTCACACAAAAAAAGCATTACAGCTAAAGCTAACATGCTGACACATCTCTGATCTATAAAGTCTGCAGTAATGGTAGCAGTAAAGTGTTGTGCCATAGATGGGGAATTTTTCTCTCACATGAAATAGAAATAGGATATAGCAGAGACTATATTTACTGTTGCAAAAAAAATTTCAAATAAAATTTCCCAAAAGCTTAGAATATAACACCATTAAATGTCTACAAAGATTTACTCTTTCCATCTGACTTCATGTGTAGCTCCCATTATTCAGCTCCTTGTCCTCTTTTCATTTTCTATGACTATCTGTGAGAAAGAGACTTATTTGTTATAGCAACCAGTCTCAGGTCTCCCTATGATCATGTCCTGGTCACCCTGATCACAACTCCAGAGGCCAGAGGGTTTCCTAACCCAGCAGTGGGGTCTCATGGTGACTATATCAGCATCCCAATTCTCCACAAAAATAACCTCTCATTGGGAAACCAGTTCAAGAAACAAAAGCCTCATCCCCCCAATGCCTATTTTACACAGGTTTGAGGATGTCAAAATACTCAGTCTCTCTCTGAGGTTTCTCCCAAGTAAATTGTCATCTTCTCCTCATGAATATTTCTAACACTATGTGCCTACATAACACTTTACTGCTTTCAAGTACTTTTTTGGAAACTGGGGGACGGGATTGGGAAGGCAGAAGTTAAAGAATGGGTTTCAGTTCAGACATTGAACTTAAAAGCTTGTGACAAAATGAAATTAAATAAAATGTAAGAAATACAACATAAATGTATTTGCCTCATTAAATTCCCAGAACCAGTTCAACAAGTGGATTAATAGCATCTTTAGGCAGGATGTTATTAAGGAGAATCAGAAAACATAATTTTCAATTGCTATTTAACTTCTTTGCTTCGTTAAAGGAATATGAGTAATTTGAAGTACAATATTTATAAAGTGTCCTTAACAACTTTTATGATTTTACAGTCACATGTTGCTAATTTCCAAGCATTACATTCTCCCTTGATATGGTGCAAAAGACCTAACCAAGCATCAACAGAAGGTAACAGGCTACCCAAAGACAGCACTAAAACTGATTATGCAGAAAATATTATGAGGACAAAACAGAAGAATTCAACAAATGGGGCAAAGAGAACTCCAATTGCTTTTCTTTTAATGGCCTCATCTTTTATTTGCAGCCCAGACCTTTACATGGCTTGATAACCATGAGGATATTTACAGTAGAGACATTGTGTCCCCTGGTTTCACACAGTTGGTGGTCCTTCACACCATCTTTTGTTTTCTATTGAAAAGTGGCAAGACAGAGTGGGGGCACAAGGAAACTTGAGCATGGTACTAAGTAACCAACTAGCCATTGACAGTTACAAAAACAAAGCCTGTTGGAAACCAGGTGGGGGTTTCAGAGGCAGGTGGAAATGTGGAGCTGTGTCACCAAGAAGTCAATGCAATTTCACCTTGTAATTGTGATAATTCAATAGTTGCAATGTCATCATTTCTATTAAAACTACAGGCTGTGTTCTCAATATGCAATACATGATAAAGTTTTCCTATCATCTTCTTTCTTTGGCATCCCCTAATCCCCTCCCTCCGTTCCTCCCTCCCATACAAACTCTTGTGCAACAACTGGGTAGCAGGGCAGGCATCCCCCTCTGAGTACTCTACATTTCTTCCTAATGCAGAGCTCAGAAACAGGGCTACAGTAACAGAAATATGATTCAGAACAGCCTTTATTCATCAGTCAGGACCTACTTTTTATCATTACATTTATACTTACCATGCATGGATATCTGGGACTAATCAAAAATTAAATTATTTACTGGATCAGATTGATAACTGTCTATCTTTTATTAAAAGAAATCCACAAAGGTTTCTACTGAATCTCTGGCAAAATGCTGTCTTTTCACTATTTGCTTTCAATGAACGTCTGTCTCTTTTTGCCCTTCTTTTTTCACTTATTTAATATTTAAATAGTTTCTTTTTCATGTGATTAAAAAACCATAATAAATATGACATCAAACAAATAATTCAGAACTAGCCAAGGATCTGTAATACAGCTTTACATCTCTATTATAAAGGATTGTATATTTGCTTTTAATAAAGAAAGGCAAGCCAATCCATTACGAACTGAGACCACATCTAAGCCTCTGCTTTCTTCTCTTTTCCCCAGACTCCATTTGAACAATTAGAGTGGTTTACGCTTGTGTGTATGCCAGTGGATATTAAATATGCAAACTGATAAAAAATAAACCCACCACCATTACCATGTTCAAATCCTCCATTCACTTGCAAATCAATGTATCTGCCTACAGCCCTGTCCCAGTCTTTAAATAACCCTCCTCAGCAGACTGCTCCACCTCCAGCCAAATAATCCAGAGCAAACCCACTCTGCTAAGGATGGTTAAGTATCAACAGCCAGGATATTATCTCCTTACCCTACTGTAGGAATAGGGGTAAGACAACCAAGGCAGTGTCAGGACTACAGCCCTTCTCCTCGCTTCTACACAACTTACTGCCTTAAACAGCCTGAGCACTCTCTCATGGCTTTCATTGCTACTCCAGTTAATCACAAAACAGAGGTGTTCAGCCAAATCCTGCTTCCCAGCACACTTAGTATGATTATCCTCAGCCTCATTTTTCTTCCCACAGCCTGCATATGATTCACATGAAATGTACAGAATAAATGGGGTCTCTCTGTATGTAGCTAAGGTTCTTCTAATCATTTACTGCAAAACTGCTTGTGCAACATCACTGCAATCTGTAGCTGTAGTCTAAGAAAAACTGTGTCATTTATCAAAAGTAACTAAGAAGCAGTCTTCTTTAACCCTGCATCCTGCACCCAAATAAAAGGGGGGAGGAGGAAGGGGGGCAGGGGAGAGAAAAAAAGAAATAAACCCACCTAACCAGTATTTCCAAACATGGCTACTTAGCTTTTGGCTCCCAATCTGCAAATCTGATTTCAAAGATGCAAAAGTGGGCTGCGTGTTACAGCTGTTGAGCCCACACAGGTCTCAGTGCAGTCAATGGGAATCAGTATTTTTGAAAATCAGGAACCCGAATAATGGGCTCTGTTTTTAAAGGCTCATTTATACCATACATGGGTCTTTCACTTGTCAAGTGCCAGTAATAAAGTACATGCAATTTCATAAGTATCCTTTGCCTCAAAGAAGCTAGCCCAGAAAAAAAGTAGGAGATGTCCCAAAGCTCACAGTGTTGCTCTTTCAGCAATAATAATAGTCTGTAGATGCACCAAAAATGCTACTACTGTAAAAAACAAACACAAAAAACAACCTTGGTCTTAAGGGTGCACGAAAAGCTTATTGTGAGCAATGCCGTAAATACATGGGTTCAGATGTGATTTATCTCTCTGAATTTACCAGTGCTGTCTGGTCCCACTAAGGCACTGGATAGATGCAAATATTGCCACAGTGGATGGCAATGTTGGGGAAAAAATATTTCCTAAGACAATTTCCTACACTTATGATGGAGAAAAAAAATCTGCTTCATTTCAAATTCACAGAACATCTAAACGTGCTAAAAACATTCACTCTTATATTTATAGCTTCTATAAGACATATTTCCATTTTATACTAGTGAATATTTTTTATGCCATAGTTGTTAGAGCTAAAACAAACTGGCCTTCCAGAAATAAAACCCAGTGTCAAACTAAAATTATATTCCTTCAAAAGGTCAGCAAATTTACAGAAGGAAATAGCCAGTTCAGATTGTGTCACCTGGAGCAGCAAGAACACAACACTTTAATCGAGCTCTGGTTTGTTTTATTTAAACAATTATTGGAATGTAATTGCTCTGAAACCATATGCATCCTTAGAATGAATCCAGATAACATCCTTTCTCCTGATTCCAAAGTAACTTTCTGGCTTTAATTATAAGTCAATTAATATTAAGTAATTTGACTGATTAATTTTAATTAAACCTGTTGAAAATTGATTTTCCTTTAGCAACTAAAGATGATGCTCTAGTGCGATCGTCAGGAAGGGAGGATGGGGGGGCGCAGGAGGAGGAGGGGAGCAGAAGAGCCAGCACTCAGCACCCAAGCGAGAAAGATGTCTGAAGAAATAAAAAAAGAAATCCCCCGTCAGGCCCGGCAGTCCAGACAGGGACACGGCGCTGCGGGAGGCACCGGGGGCTGCGGGGCGCCCGCGGAGCTCCGCGCCCGGCCCGCGGCCCCGGGGCGGCGGGGGAGGAAAAGTTCGCTCGGGCGGCGGCGGTGGGTGCGGGGTGTGTGTGCGCAAATCCCCCTGCAAACAACCCCCGCAGCGGTTCCTGCCGCCGCGCATCCCCCCGAGGAGGCTCCGCTCGGGATCGCCGCAGCCGCGCAGCCCCGCACCCGGACGCATCGCCCTGCCCGCGGACACGCACACACGGACACACACGGCTCCCAAGCCGGCCCTGCAAAGCGCCCCTCGGGCTCAGCCCCGCAGCCACCCTGCCCTGCCCGGGGCCCCGAGTCCATCCCGGCCGCCCTTCTGCATCCCAGCCCGTTCGCCCCCTCCTTCCTCTCCATCCCGGCGCGGGCTCGCCCCGCACGCCGGGATCATCAAAGTATTTACCAGTTCACGGCCGCTTTCCCGCAATCGCAGTTGAAGCTGTAATCCGCTGGATTCGCCTCCTCCGGCTCTCCCAGCCACTGGGAGCGGGAGGGCTTCCAATAGTGCCCCGGACACTTCCCAATTATACCGATTTTTATATATTTTTCTCCCCTTTCCTGGGATCGGGGCGCGGGGAGGGGGGGCTGGAAATCCCCATCCGGAATCCAACCTCATCCGTGCCGAGCCACCTCCATGTAAATCCGACCATCAGGCAGGCAATGGAAATGATCAAACGCTACTTCTCTCCGTCTGCAGGCAGATAATCCCACTAATCCAATAGATCTCCCCCGATCCGAAATTGCCCTCCAGACGAATCCCTTTCGCTCGGTGTCCAGCGGGTGCTCGCGGAGCCGCGGCGGTGCCCCGAGGGGCGCGGGGAGGTGCGGAGGGGTCGCGGAGGGGGGTGTTAATCTTTTTTGGCTCCTGGATGCACGGCTCGCTCAAACCGCCGAGATCCCTGCTTTTTCCCCTATTACACGTTTCCACTCCAAATTGCTGCTGGATGAAAAATGGTACAAAGATACCCCCAGCGGCGGCGCGGCGAACAGCGCGGGCAGCCCCGGCCCCGCACCGCCCCGCACCGCCCCGGGCGGACCTGCCTGCGGGGACCCTCCCGCAGAGGCACGGCCCCACAGCAGGGCGGGGGTGCCCCTCCGGTGGCTGCGGGAAGCACGAAGAACACGCACCCCCGTGTACGCAGGCATGTAAAGTGATGCCAAATGCTTTTGGGATGTAAAGGGATGGAGATGCTGCACGCACCTGCCTGCGGGTAGGCTGCTGCCTCTTGCTAAATGATACCTGAATTATATAACTTTTGTGTATATAGTTTATATAGGTAGATGCAAATTATGCTCAAATATGTCACATGGGTATAATTTAGTAAGAAACCATGATCTGGCTTAGACTGTCACTATCTGCAATAAGATATGACTCTTTGTTTTCCCTTGTTTCTTGAAATATTTTACTTATTTTTCACAACTTTCTTTTTTTAATTAAGGCCAAAAGTATTCTCCAACCCAGCCTTCATGCTTTCTAGGATCGCAGCAGAGAATGAAAGTTAGCAACTAAGGGAATGTGGAGAGAAAGGAAGGCCAGATCAGAAGGGAAAGGAGAATAGTCCTTTGAATATTGAAAGGTCTATTCATTTTTAAGAACAGCCACAATCACACACTAAAAAAAGCCTCTTGTAGAGAGCTCATTAACATCTCCTGTTATTTTAGGAGAGACTTCCATTCACATTGTGTTTAAAATCTGTATTTTGCTCTGTTAACATCCACCTCAGTTTAAAATATTGACACTAATCAAGCACAGCACACCCGCTCATGTTTCCAAGCATATAGCCCCAGGCAAGGTCTGGAGATATCCAGTAATTTGATAAGCTTTTACACCCTCACCTGAGAGCACATCCCAGCAGAACAAAGGTCAGTCCCAGCCACACTGGGCTATTTGTGTCTCTGAGTCCCACTGAAGATCTACCTCTAAATGTCCATGGCAGGAGTGAAGGACACAGCAGCAGTTTATCCTTTGACATTCACATCTACTGGAATAATCATCTTCTGGGCACATTCTTCACCTGGTAAGTATCAATAATTATTACAATTCGTGATTATTTATCGAGTCCAGCATCCTTCAGTGCTCTGAAATTTAACTCTCCCAATGCCACCAAAAGTGTACAACTCTCAGGTATGGGAGGAAAAGGCAGAACATACTCTGCTGACAGAGCAATCCTATGCATGTTGTTATGTTAGTCTCAAGGGAACACTAAGTAAAAAAAAAAAAGGTTTCAAAACTAGAAAGCAAATGTGCATATGAATATCAATCAGTTGCCACCAGCCACAGATCAACCAACAGCCTCGAAACTATCAGCAAAGAGGCAGTACCAGGTGAATATTCTGCCATTTTTCATCCTAACAAAACTCTGGAGTAGCTTTGGCTGAGTTGGGTTTTTGCACTGAAAAGTATGAAATAATGGTGATATAAAATAACTGCACCCTCACTGTCACTCAATGAGCTGTTGAAGTCCATGTGTGCAGTTTTCTTTCCACTCCTTCAAGGAGGATGTATCTGCCTTCTCCAGGTTCCCTGAGCCACCATGTGAACATCTTATTGAGTGCTCTGAATATCATTTAAGTATATTGTCCCCTACTAACTATAGGGGGAAATCCAGTCATTTATTCCTTTACCGCATGTTTTGTGGGTGGCAGGTGCTGATAATTTCCATCCACTTTGCTACAATCCCACCTTTGACCATCAAGCTTCTACCTAACTCATCTTCACTTGTGCGGAAATAGCACAAAGTTGTGGTTTGAGCACATTAAGTTTCTCTTTAACTCTTTCTCTCAGCAGTGACGTATATAAATTCATTTACAGCATCACTTTTACTCTGGTCTGTCCCCAAGGCTGGGGCCCCTTGCAACAACTTTTCCACTGTCTTTCCCTCTGCTTCCCTCCTCCATGTTTCAAACATTTATCCTTCCTTCTTCCCTCTAGGAACCTCAATATCACAACAGCTCTCCTCTCATCCAAAATATTGCTGGGGGAAAAGAAATACTGGTTTGTGAAAGGTAACAAGATTTGTCTTCAGCTGCAGAAAGTTGTGCAGGTCTAGGAAGGGATATAGGGTTGGAAAAACAAAGTACAGTACCGGACTAGACTCTCTGCACTGAGATGGGATAGTAATAACTGAGCCTGAACATAAGTGTGGCAATAATGCTGCCTAAGGCCTGACACTACTGTATTAGCAGTGCAGTTTAACTCAGATTCAGTCTACATCCAGTATGGCCTTGCTTTAAAGACCTAAGTGGCCTATACACACATTTACTTATGCGTACATATATATATATATATATATATATATCTATCTGAGGTTGGAACTAGATGATCTTTAAGGGCCTTTCCAATCCAAACCATTCTCCATTTTATGATTCTATGATATATATACATACATATGTATAAAGAGCATTTGGACTTATTTGAAAGAAGGGGAGAAGGGCCTGTAATAGACTAGAACTTTGTTAAATATATTTTAACATGCTGCATGTCAAGAAATTACACTTCCATTATAATCTAAGGAATGCAAAACTGGCTAAAAAGGATGGCATTATTTAATACTTAGTTCGGCTGAGTCTTAGTAGAGTTGCATTATCTGCATTTATGAGAAGAATGGAGAGAGAAATAAGTTTCCATGGACTGAAAATCTATGGAAATTTCACAGGCCAGCATTCTACACTATTCTAAAATTCAACTCTGCTCCATTTCCTCTGTTCTAAGAATATGAAGCCCTTCATACAACTCCCATGTAAACACCTAACTTCTAAAAAGAGAAAAACATACAATCAAAAACTAAAAAGCAGAAAGAATCTCCCAACTAGAAATCCAAGCTAAAATGCATATTAAGGCATATAAAGTATGCACCTGAAACATTAATGGTAAGAAAGATTTTTGACGTGACACAAGTTTCATGAGCTATTGAAATATGTTACTTAAGATTGTCACGTTTTTCTTTCAAGTATAAATTTTATCAAACTGCATTTCTCAAGAAAAAAGATTAACCTTTCTAATAGGTAGAAAAGGTGCAACTGTTTACATATACAAGATTTTAAATATTCATTAATTCATTTGTCTCAAGATAGCTCATTAAATTGTTTCTTGAAATAACTTTGTTAAATATTTTCTTTGATTTCATGGAACTTAAGATTACTCATCTCAGTGTATTTATATTCTTTATATTGCCCCTGATTGCCAGATCTTTAATGAAATTATAATGCCTGTCTATGAGCTGCTGTAGTTAGCTGTAACTGCTGAGTTATTGCCATTCATTTGGTTTAACCTTGCCAAGAAGAGCCACTTAGAGAGGTCATCCCTTTTCACAGCATAGCCATGAAACCTCTTCACAAAGATGCAGGGCCAACAATCCCTCGGTCACTTCAAACACAGTTATTATTTGCTTTCTTTAGTATCGTTCTTTTATACTAAAACAACCACATTTTAAAAAATATGATGCTTTGCTTGTATGGCAAAGAACTCACTCAGGAATTATCAGACTTTCACACATCAAGATCAAGAAAATGAAAAGCATGTAGTCTATAAGTTCCACTTTTAACTTGGCTTCATTCTTGCCCACAGAAGTTCCCAAACACATAATTACATCCTGAATGGTCTCACCACCACCTCTGCTGCACTTCAGTGGTCAGAGTCACTGTTTTGTTTCCTCCCTACCTCTAATGGGAGTCATAACATTTTGTCATCTGGTAGGATTTGTATTCTGGCATCATATGGGTTGTCCTTGGTGGCATCCACTTTTTATCATTAGCACCTTATGCTGAAATATTTAATTGGCTATGTTGTGTCTCCGCACTGTAGATTTATTTTGCATTTTCATTTAATTAACAGCCATGACCAGTGGCCTGATGGATGGCAAAGCATTCTGTGAAATAGAATCCCAGTGGATTAAAAGCTTTGCTGGAAGGTTTCAAACACCCATTCAGCATGAACTTCTCAAAAGCAATTTCCTATAAAGTATCATGTTTCCAAAACACAATGCTTGAGGACATGGGATGAGGCAGCAAACAGGACGCAAGGAAGACACAAACCCTGTTCCTACAGCCTCACCCCTCTCAAAGTGTTGCCCTGTATTGACTGGATCCTCAGATGAGCACAACCCACCCATCGTTATTCTGAGATTCAGGTTCTTTTGGGTGCTGTTAAAAGACTGATATTGATAAAAAAAGCCATTGCCAGTGTTCTTACTGGAACTTAATCAGTAGATTACAACACATTACAACACTGTGCTTGCCAGGGAACTCTGAATTAATTATAAAATCCATTTCCTTGTTTATGTGGCTGGGAATACATTTAGTCCAGAGGAGTTTTATGACTTTGTTCCTTCCCAAAATTTCAGTTATTATTTGAAGTCATAATCCAGCAGTACCTTGGTTTGCAGTGGCCCAATACAGGAAACTAAGGGGCCAGAGTTTGGTTTTCAAATTATGGAAAGAATATTCTTTTCATACTGTGTGACAGCCAACCTATCTCTAGGGCTTTTAATTAAATTAGTTTAAACCTAGAGTTGAGAGGAGTACATACTGTATACTACTTGTGACGTACCGAGTCTGAAAGCACACAGGGACATTCCCAGTGGGAGCTGGTGCTCTGAGTCACTATTACATGCAGTTATATTCTTTCAGATCCAGTAAGCAAGTGACAGAGAACGATGGGCCAACTTCATCTCCGATGTGATGAAATGGAAGTTAGATTAGAGGAACCTCATCAGAGAGTTTTGTTTTCTAATATCTAACCTCAGCAGAAAAATGAACAGGTAGCCTGGATTGTTAACATTTGCAAGTAAAAACAGTAAATTGTTTTCCACCTGCTTTTACTGAGGAATACTATTTCTTTTTTCACCAGTCAGTTTCCATAAGCAAGGAAAGCTTGAACTTCTGTGAATTAAGACTTGCTAGAACCTTGACATTCTCTCAGCACTGACAGAACATTTTAGGTCCTCATTTAAAGCAGTCAGTAATAAGATGATTGTGAAATACATCATGATTTTACTACCAGCTTCTCCTGGCGTCTGTTTCCCTCCAGTTACAATTGCTCTGATAACTTGGTGACCAATATAATTAGCCTGGCTGTCATTATGGATACAGGCCAAAAGAGCCAAAGATATTTCTTAAATTTTCTTCTCAGATGCACCAAATAACATGATCCATTAATTAAAAGTCAGTCCCAGTTAATTCTTGACAACTGAAAAAGATGCAATTTGAAAACACTCTTACAAAGCAGTAAATCACTTCCAACCTGGTTTATGTGAGCTGCATTTGAAAGAGGCTGGAGCAGGCTGGGGTTTGGGTACTGGACCGGGGTCAGGGCACAGCCCTGGTCTGGCTTTGCCAGTGGCCAGGTGGAGACCTCAAGGAAACTATTTTATCTTTCCTGTCTATAGCTCTATCTAATCCATTCGGATTTTTCTGTCACCAGGGCAGGGACAATCTTCCCATACCAAGGAGAAGGAGGAAGGCATCCAGGGATTCCCAGGCTGGGGAGGAGAGGGGGGTCAAGAGGCAGTGCTAAAGCAGCCCAGCGCTGCCGCCTCTGCCAGCCCCAGCTGTTTGGCACCGACCCGTGCGGTCTCTCGCAGGTGCAGCTGTGGGTCTGTGTAGCCACAGGGCATTAATAGACCTCTGAAAGAGGCCAGGCACAGAGGGACTTGTGGGGCACAAACTGGGTTTGTGGGGCAGCTGATGTAATGTGTTTGTGGAATTCTGCTGTAATAAGTAATAGGAAATAATGAACGGACAGAAAAACTCTTCATAAAAAACATGTTCCTGTTTTTTGCAGGCATTAATCAGTCTCAATAGTGATGGGAAATCCAGGAGATAATATCAATATGAAAATACTATTGTACAAACAGTAACACATTTGCTTGCTTATCTTAGCAAGTCTTAAAGCTTGTCATGTCTGGAAATCTGATTCACTGCACAATGATAAATGACACAAAATTGATATGTACAGGCAAGAACATACAGGCAAAGCAGAGAGTACAGAAATTGCCAAGAATTTCCAAAGCAGAGACACCTGAAGAGCTCCTTAATTGAGGGACCCAGAGAAACATCATTTTAACAAATGATGAGAGGGGGATTATTCCTTCTGAAAATACAATTACTTTTAAGAAAGGAAACTGAAGGCCAATCAAATGACTTGTGATATCTGAAAGTCTCCCTGTAGTATAACCAAGCTGTTATTTATAGCTCAATAATATTATTCCTGTAAAATCTAGTTGTTGTAATGATTTAATAGCAGAGTAGTAACAACAAAATTCTTCATTCCAGCTGTGGAAGGGATGCATGTTAGGTTATGTGCCTCTGTGCCTCTGGCTGCACACAGACACGTGATAGTACCAGATCTACAGTAGCTGCATGGCAAGGCATCCTGGAAAACTGGAGACAAAAACAGCACCTCATCTCTATGCAAAATATCTGCAGATACCTCTGTCTACTGTGACAGGAACAACAACACAACCTCAGGAAGCCTTAGCTGGTATCTGTATAGGCAGACAAGGAGAAAAAGTAAAATGAGGAAAAAAATGGCAATAGAGAAACTGCAGCATCCTAGAAGCCTATTATTTAATTGATGCCCTAACCCAGGAGAATATATGATCCTCTGTACACTATGGTCATGTCACAGTGTGCACTCTACATGGACTTTAAAATTACAGTTGTTTTTTATACAAGATCAGTTAGACCTATCTGAAAGTTAAATCTATACAAATACTTCATAATACCTATCTGTGGCTAAAGTGAATCCCACACCCAGAAAGACATGACATCAAATTTTAATTTTCAAACTTCTAGAAGGTCTTGGTTGTAGAATATTACCTTCTTTTCCCACATCTGGTATTTGCAGAACTTAACAAACAATGTCTCTAGCATTCACAATAAGCACAGTACAGCTTAATCTCCTCTTGTGTGGCAAACTTTGGCATTCCCTTGCCGTAGAAATTGAGCACAGTGGTTCTCAACAAATAGTTTCTTATGAAAGATGAAAGAATCCATTAGTTTTCTATTTCTCAGACCTTTCACTTTCTTTTCCATTCCAGACAAATAGGACACACAAATTTCCTATTTCTTTTAATAGTGATGCTTTAAAATTTTTGCTGGCAAATGTTATTATTCCAGGCTGAGAAATTTATTCCAATAGCTGAGAAAAACTTCATCCATCCCCCAGTAGAGGGTGCAGGCAGTGTGGCTGCAATCCCCACAAGCCCGAGCTGGCCACTGCTGCAGCTTCAGCTTGTTTCTAAGGTGGGTGAACATAATAAAGCACGTAATGTTATGTTATGGATCAGTTCAATACTAAATAACGTGCACAAATTGCAAGGCATCTGTTTTTCTCAGCTTTTCGTTTTCTTTGTTCGCAACTGTTGTCAGTGTCTATAGTGATGCTGGGCTCGTGTTGTACACGTGAAATTCAGAGACTGCAAGAAAGGCTTGAAAACTCACATTGCAAACCTAAAAGACATGTCTGTATGATATTTTCATAATCAGTGGGTTAAAAAAAGTTTCCTTGCCTAACGATTAAAAGGTTTACTTCTACCTTCAGGGCTTTTTTCAGGCTTCAACCAAATAAAGTTTCACCAAAATAAAACAAAAGTATTTCCCTGATACTGAGAATATTGCCTTCAAGAGGTGACATCAACTAGAGAGGCTAAGAGGAATTTGTTTGCAAAGGAAATGTTGCAGCAGCTTCTGTTAAAGGGGGAATTATCTCAAGACAGTATTTACCTCCTTCCACAGTCACCTGTGGTGGGTGCTGCTGCTGAGCAGTCATGGCCTCACAGCACCTCCCAGCCTGCACAAATATGTTCTGTACATATTTCCAGTGACCCTGGCACAGATGTGCATCACACAATATCTGTAGGAGCACAAGAATGCACCTGCTACAGTCCCGTGTTTCACATCTGCCGTTCCACTTGCAGTGCCTGAGCTACCCAACTGTCTTGGAGTCTGGTAAGACCAAAACGAAACGCTGTATTTAAGGAGGACTTAGGCTGTGGGAAAATAAGCCCATTGTTTCAAACAGCCTTAAAATCTGTTAGAGTCAGTTCGACACTGAGAGTAAATGAAAACACAAAGTTGAGCTTGGCAATGCTGGATCACAGAGGTGAGCAACTATCAAAGAGTGATCACAGTGTCGTAATCACAAGATACTGAGCATGAAAGGGTATGTGACAGGTGAAAATGAACACATTTACACCAGATGGAGCTAAAATTTGAGTCTAAAATGAAGGATATACTTTTTTTTGAAGCAAGTATTTGTTGATCTAAAGACCAAAACAATAGTTCTTGTTTCTTCAGCACGTGCTAAATAACTGACAACCTCTTTCAGCATTGTCTTAGGTTTCATTGTAGGCTCCATTTCAAAGATTAGACAAGATAAAGCACTTTGCATTAGCACACCTATCTGGCAAGATGACATCTCAGAGTGGTTTGATAAAAAATGATGGTAAATGTTACAGGTCAATAATCTCTGCCTAGTAAGAGTAAAATCAGTGTTGTCCACTCCCTTCCCACAGAGCTATCTGCAGTGGAAACAACTAGTAACACCTCAAATGAAATGTCTTAAATCTCAGCACAGTCCCTGCAGCCATCTAGTTCATCAAAGTGAGAAACAAGCTGAGGAGAGCTCATGTTCAATGATGCTCTGAGGGAAAATGACTGTCTGGCATCAGCACTGGAGGTAGAATGTGGCTGACTGATGACTTAGAACCGGTTTTTTTGAAAATACTGGGTAAATTGAGTAATTTGAACCAATCATGGACTATATCGTGCAACACAACATTCCTCTACCCTGCAGTCTCCCTTCTGGGAAATCCAGAGTGGTGGGGAGTACATTTATCAAGAAAATAATGACCCCAAACAGACTCCTTGAAGCCTAAGGTGTTTTTTTATAAGAGGACTCTAGGGATCTAATTAGGAGGAAATAGCTCCTCAATGTCCTGAGTGAACTCCCACTGAGAAAATAAACAATTTATTGACTCACTCAACTCCAGACATCCAAAGATAGTCATCTTTATAACGTTTTTGTAAGTATGGAACATAGAATGGCATGTGGAGGCACTGTTTGATCATGAAAAAGAAAGGTATGTATTCAAGGATACATGCTTGGTCATCAGTATTCAAATTTTTATCTTTGAATTTGGAATTAGGATACACCAAAGAAGTGTGTAGTACTGTATATTATTCTAAAATTAAATTTAAAAGATGAGGGTACTTCCTATCTGTTTTTATAGCCTTTAATCAATTTCCTTGCTCCTCTATGTCCCATTCGTTCCTTGGGGAAAAGGAGGCACACGAGTTTTGGGTGTGGACATTTGCTGGCTCTCAGACAACAAATGTTGCAGAACCAGCTTTGAAAACACTGTTTTGCAAATACTGAATCTTTTGAATCTTCTCCCAAGATGAGAAGGTCAAGTATACTGATCAAGAAAGGAATAAGGTCCTGAGAATGGAAAACAGTGACAGTGCATGTATTCAAAAGGTACAGACACCCAGGAGTAACACAGAGTATCAGAGGGAGGTCTGACAAGAACTAAGGGCAGCAAATTAATATTTAGACTGAGCATCAGCAGAAATGTCCTGTCAGTGTGATGTTTGGAATTATTCTGAGAGAAGTAACTAAAACTTGTCACTGACAATCACTGCTTTTCAACATTTCAAGTTGGCAGCTCTGTTTCTACACACAAGATTCTCATTAGCTCTTTTATTTTATGATAAACAAAAGAAAAATGTATATAATTGATAAAATCAGCAAAGGGCCTGTATGAATAGCTCTGTGTGGTGAGAAGCTGAAATGGAAAGCTTGATCTGGATGGAAGAAATGAGCAGGATCCTCCAAGATAAAAAGAACATGGACCTGTTGGAGTAAGTCCAGAGCAAGACACAAAGATGGTCTAAGGGCTGGAGAACCTCTGCCAGGGAGATAGGATGGGAGAGCTGGGGATGTTCAACCTGGAAGAGAAGGCTCCAAGGAGACCTTAAAGACTTTAAAGCCTCCTCCAGTACCTAAAGGAACTACAAGACAGCAGGAGAGGGACTTTGGACAAGGGCATTGACATAGAAAAATGGGAAGTGGCCTTAAACTGAGAGAGGGAAGGTTTAGATTAGATATGAGGAAGAAATTCTTTACCAAGAGGGTGGCAAGGCACAGGAACAGGTTGCCCAACTAAGCCCCAGGTAAAAGAAGAAATTCCTTAATATTTCATAATCAGCATTTCCTAGAGTGATGTGTTAAATTCCAGCTGCTCAATTCCACTCCATTCTCTGCTCATGGTTTTCCCTTTTTCTCCTGCCCATGTCCCAACACATCTTCTCTGCTTATATCCATTCTAGTTAAGCTGCCAGACGTTGCGGGCAGGATCTGTTCTACAGTTTGCACTTTATGCTTTCTGGGGCTTGTGAAAGAAGCACCCAAAGAGTTTCATACTGGGCATCTCTCTCTCTGAAACTTTTCAAATGCTCTTCTCGCTTTTATATAACTGTGGTTAAAATCTGACATGAACAACTTCATGGAATCTTCTCAGATCCCCACGATCTGCACAGTTATGACTCACAATTTAAAGCCCATAGTGCTGCTTCCACACCTGATACTTCAGGCATTTGTTTTAAAAAGCACAGTGTAACTCAGATACATATAAATATGGATTTGCTCATTAGCAACATTCCTGCTGTAACTACAGCCAGAGCACCTCAGGGAATAAAATGCTTTTGGGAGGGAGAGATTCACAGTTGTGTTATCTGAAATTTCTGAAAACAGTCTTTTGAGAGGTAGTGGTCAAACTACCAGACAAATAATTTGAATACAAGAAAATCTAATAAACAAAAACAAAAAAATTGCCAGTGGCTTAAAGAGTAAGGTTTTACCCTTTTTTTTTCCTCACAATTTATTCTAAAGCTGCAACTATCACATGCTAAGCAAGAACTGGTGGTTACCTCTGTCTTAATTGTGGTTTGACTGTACTTCCACAAGTTGGATGAGAATTTTGTGATAGTTACTAAACATGATTGTGGCTAAAAGTTCTCACATTTGTTTGGACAGTATCAATAAATTGAGGGGGGAGGAAAGAAAAGTAATCTGTAAATATTTCATTAAAGCAACAAAATTATTAAGTAGAACACCAGAGACAGAAAAACAAAAACCATAAAATCTCATCCCATATTCTAGGTTATACTACATGCTATCATGGTATCATGATCTAGAAAAGATTATCTCCAATACAAGTCAGCACTAGTTTTTGCTGCATTTAAAATAACTTGGGAACAATGATCACCTTAGAATGCCTTGGTATATTAAGATAATGATGTGAAATGGGGCAAACAATTACTAATCATCTTTTGGTGTTTGGGGCCCTTGAATAAAATTGTGGGTGAAAAATATTTGAGATAAATGTTGTTCATCACAATGATATTGGCATAAATTGTATCTGATTTACAAAAGAATTTTGCTAGAAGGAATATTTAGAGAGCTCATTCTGAATAGATATCACTTAAAAGAAGATTTATATATCATAAACTTTGTGCCATTGTACATTGGTGAAACATGATTGTATACAACTTCCAATTTCTTTCTACTTTTTGGGCAGTTCTCAGGAAAAGGCATCCAAACCAGCAGTCATTTATCTTTGATTTAAGCACAATTTGATGCCTACTTAATATATACACAAGTAATAATTCAAGACAGCACAAAATGTGCATTTGACAGGCTTCCAAAAGACACCAATGTACATTAACATTTTTGCATTTACAGGCATAAATTCACAGGTGACTCTCACACTAGATGACTTGAAAAACTCTTTGCACTGATATCTTCTATACAGAGTGTTCATTTGCTCAATATTTTGTTGCATTTTCTTAATTCATCATTTCCTTATTGTGTTCATTATTGTGCTATTTAGAAACCTGTGACTATTTTCCCATAAAACACTGTTACCACTTGATATACCAAGAAAATTATGATTTGCAGGAGTTTTCCACTGAACAGATTGTAATGATTATAACAGTCTACAGAAACTCTCTATGAAATATGACTGACATAACTATGCCCTGGAGACCAATGGTTAAATAATAACATACATACATAATGTCATTGTTACACTGATTTACCACAGATTGGATATTACCTACACTTTATGTCAAAGTAAAAAGACTGCTGTTAATAAAAGGAAAAATTAGTCATATAACTTATGCAATCAAGAAAAAAAATTAAACCAATGTTAAACAACATGTATCCATTATTCTCCACCTCACACCTGCATTCTGAAACATTCTCAAAGCAAGCATTTTATAAATGAAAGAGCAAACCAGTTCCTAGATCAAACTTCTTGCTATTCACAGCAGGTTTGATTCAACTTGGTCAGAAAAAAAAATTTTCTAAACAAATCCCTCCAAATAAAACATCTTTCCCTCAAACTCATCTGGAAATTGTGCACCGTTAGCAGTAGAGAGTAGATTGAAGATACGCATGAACTTGTTACTGAAGGAGGATTCAAACTTATCTTAGACTACACTGAAAGTTTTTAGCAGCTAAAAAAGGCATCAGCACACTCCTATACTATGAGCTGGTATACACAGACCTTGCTATATTTGTAGTAAAGTCTTGAGTGCAAAAAGTCCCACACAAAATCAGGTTAAAAACACTCTGACCAGTCATTATTGCAATCAACATATGTTTCTCAAACTGTTTTTGACTTAAATTAAATTGAGGCCAGAGGACAGCTGGAGGCCTAATGAAGAAACATGTCTACTGAGACAAGATCAAATTTGGGGTTTTTTTTCCTGTTAAAAATAAAAATCATGTTTCCAATGATTCATAGCCCAACCTTCCCTCTTTCAGCTCCACAGTGATGAAAGGACCAGAAAGAAAATAGACTCTTGCTCAGATTAAACTCCAATGTCTTTACTGATTCCTTACCCCATCTACAACACAGCTCTTTAAAGAAGATACTTCGTTCAAAGGACAGAAAATGAAAATATTAAGGAAAATATAATGGAAGACATAAAACCTTACTCTCATCCAGATTTACTATTTGATTGTTCCAATGATATAATTGTATAAGAGAAGCAAAATGGGATGAAAACAGAAGAATGGTAAGCTCAGAGGCAGAACTTACAACAGGATTTTTCTGCACTCCTTTTTTATGGAAGATGTAAATAATTTAGAACTTGTCTACCAAACTTGCACCTCATTTTCTACTGTAAGTTATTATGTGCTTAAGATAGTTTTATATGCTGTATCAATTTTTAAATAGACTAAATTCCTCAGATTATGCAACATACCAAAAATAAAACACCAGCTCCATGAAAGCCAGTGGCCTTAATGCAGTAAAATCTAATACAGGTTGAAACAGTCAGATAAAATGAAATTTATCAGCCAAATAGTATCTTTAGTTCAAATATACCAAGAGAAGCAAAGCATTTACAATCTTTGGATGCTATCTTTTAATACATAAGTATTCAGTATGTCCAAAACACTGAATGAAACATGACAGGCCACAAGAAAACAGGTAAGTCCCTGTCAGTGAGGAAAGGCAACCAATGCCTGCTCCTGGCAACGTGGTGCTTGGAGTTATCTCAGTCAACTGCTAAAAACAAACAGTGTATCAAGTTGAGAACTTTGCATGTGAACCAGAAGATAGGCACACAATGACTGCTAGTCTTTAGGACAGAAATCTCAAAAATATTTCATACTACCTGAATTCCAGAGTGACTTCTGAGGTCAGGCACAGTCACCCTTCTGCAATGTTTCCCAAGGATGGAGATCATGTGCATTGGGGAAGTGAAGATGCACCACTGACTGCATCAAGTGTGTTGGATGGGCAGAGCCCACCTGTCTCTGACAAACTAGACATTCACACCAAAACAGAATAAATATTCCCTTTCTTCTAGTTTTAAATCCATATAGCAAGGCAGCATGGATAGTGATATAGCCATGAAACTGTATTGCAAATACTTCAGGACATTTTCTACTCAGAACCTGCAGGACTTAAAATAGTTAAACAAGTACAAAAAACAACTGATATTCTCCTCTGAAAGTTGCTGTGTGCCATTGACAGCTGGGATGATTTACAGAAGCCATCAGAAACTTCAGCTTGTTCTTCTCAACAGTTCATTTTTATTCAAGAAAGCCAAGTAAAATGGGTTGCACATTAGGCTCTTTTGCTGTCTTAAATCATGAAATAATTGTGTTGAAATTCATCATGACCTTGTGCTGTATTTCTCTAAACATCTTAGAATTATTCCTCTAAAATAAACAAATCAAAACAACCTGTGCTCCCAAACAAAAAGACTCTAACAAGTTTTCTTTTCCTCTAACAGGGCGAACATTATCACTTATAGTTTGGTAATGACTGCAAATTAAAACATCCAGCAACATTAAGCAAGAGGATACTTGACAGAAATTCCCATCAAGCCCTCCTTGCTAGGTAAAGAGAAGACCTTTGGAAGAAATATGATTGGTGACACATTTCTCAGGTCGAGAGGGGCTTCATATCATGCCCTAACGTATTACTTCAGTGCATCATTTATATGCTTCTCCTCCAGCATCAGTCAGCACTAACGACCCAGGCCTTTCTCATCTTTCACACAGCTCTCATCAGAACTGACTCCTCTCAACATTTTTGTCCCTTTTTGACCAAGGTACCGATTGCCATCTAAAGTCATTATCATCAAAACATGACAGTTACAGAGCTAGCTGTAGAAACACAAGATTAGATTCCCATAAGCAGATTTTTTGTCCTCATCTTTGGTTTCAGCAGGGAGCTGAGCGATGCTGCTTCCAGATTGCAGAGGTCCTCACCTCTCAGGCTGTGCTTCTGGTGCAGCAAGCAGCTGCTCTGAAGCGTCACCAGTATAATTGGCTTGCAGCTATCTTTCCCTTTCAATCCAAAATGCAAGAAAACTTCTTTTTAATGAACTCCATGTGCAAACCCATCATTGCTTTACTCCAGAGAAGTATAAATGGCTTGCACTGCTACTAACACAGGTCTTCGCAGGAAAGGAATTGAGGGGCTTAGTTAGGTCTCTGTTTCTTCTTTCCAGGGCATGAAGACCTGCAGACTATGCCTTTCCAGGAGTGCTTTTGCATCTTCCATGGGATGTCTCCCTAAAAAAAGACATCTTCCTAAATTAAATTCTGTTTCTTCAAAGCATTTCCCTGGTACAAGCTACAGTTATATCACAAAAAATCCACTGGAAGAGTATAAAACTGAAGGGAAATCTTACTAAGTTCTAACTTCAGTCTTGCTGATGCTTCCCAAAGAAGGACACAGCTATTCTTCAGCAATATTTGCCAAGCAAAATGTACTTTGTATTGCCAGTATCTGTCCCATGCTTCAATCCAAAGAGTAATGCCACCATTCTGGTACAACTGACATAATACAGAATAGCTGGTCATTATAAATCACAATGTCCTAATGAAGGATAAAAAGAAAAAGAACATTTATGAGGCACACATATTTTACAGCACATTTACACTGGCATTTTTCAAGAGCTGAAAAGGTAGTTGGGTAGAGGGTGAGAAAGGAGATGTGAAATAAAGAACTGTGTGATGTACTCACAGGATGTCTGTTCTGAGCACAGACAAATTTCTGAAAACTTTTCAAAGGTCATGGTTACTCAAATTACACTGAAAACTTAGAGGGCTTTCCCTTTGCCTTGTTGATCTTAATGTATCTTTCTTCTTTGTCATTTCACGCCATGCCAAAGCCAGTTATTAACTTTCTTAGTCTTGTTCCTACTATTCAAGAAGTATTATATTTATGATGCACTATATTACTGTAATAATTAATAACAATTTACTTCATATTTTCAATTAGTGTGATTGCTGACAGGAAATACAGTGCAGAACAAAATAAAAGAATAATATTAATAATAGAAATATCAACAAGAGATGTAACTCTCCTGAGAGTACAAGGAAGTGGCATCTATTTTAGGAGAACTTGCTGGGGTTTAGTGGTATTTAATCAGCATGGTAGGAAACCTCCTATGAGCGCATGTGAACTTTGATGTCTGAAGAACATTTATTGCCATGTAATTGTTTTATTTCAATTTTCCTGTGCCTTTCTGAAGGCTTAATTTCACTACTACTCCAGATAAAATTCAGTAGTTGAGATCCTTAATTTTACCAACCCCTAAAGGACCATTTAAACCATCAATCTCACCATGACTGGATCCTGGGAGCCCCATGAAAGGGAGGCCTTGGCAATTGACAATCTAGGGGTGAGCATTAAATAATGTAGGAAAATAAATACCCTGTGTTTCCCAGCAGAGCCAGGGTACCCCTGAGCCCTTGCAAGGCTCGGTGTGCCCCTCCAGAGCCTCACCGGGGCATCTCTCTCTCATAAGGAAATGCAGCAGCAGGAATGCTGCCCCTGCTGTTAAACCACCCCTGGCAGCCTCAGACTGTTTTTCATTGCTCTGGGAAAGGCAAAAGCAACAGGCACATCCCCACAAACCCCCACACAGAATAAATCTGCCTGCTTGACCTTCACACCTTTAACAGACAGGGAACCTCCACATCAGTCATCACAATGACAGAAAAATGCAACACAGCACTTAATGCCCTTTTCTAGGCTACAAACATCTTACTTTTCTTTTTTTCTTCCCCTCTTTTTTGTGCTAGGGATTGCTCACACTTACTGCTGGTGAGAGATGAGCAGGTTAATGACAGGACCATAAAATAAAACTCCACTTAAAGTCTGAGTAACTGTAGCAGCAAGTACCAGGATCTTCTGGAAACTTATATGTGTCTGCCAAAATGGTTACATATGTAGCAGGAGCTGAGAGTAAATCCAAGTCTATGGTCTTAAAGAGTAAGCATAATCACTATTTTATCTCCATTTAAGTGATACATTAGGACAGAAGGAACACCACTGCGCTCCTTGCTGCACAAACAGATATTTAACAGTGGTAGCATTTTATGCAAACTACCTATTAAGCTACTAAGAAAGCACCAAAAAAACGTAGCAAAGTAATTAAATAATGGACAAGGCCTGCATTTTATTAAAAGCTTTCCAAACTATAAAAACAATGCCAAAAGGTAGTATAAATTCAGTACTGTTTGAATGGACTCCTGAAGTCCTGTACTCTAATCTACTCTTTATTACTCATCTACAAAACATCTAGCAATTTTTATTACAAGTCCCATCCATTACAGTATTAAACTTAAATTCAATATACACTGCAAGGTCATGATCCTGCTGGTGATGAAAAGCTGTGACTGGTGCATCCTGCTTCATTTAAGGCTTAGATCTCTTGACCTACTAAAAAAATGTATCACACAAAAGGCACGCTCGGATGTCAGAAGTTACAGAATCTGCACGGGAGTGGAAAGTTTACTTAGTACCTCCGAATGCTTTAATTGCAAGCCAGACCTGATTTCTGAAGCCCTTCTGATGTTAGTGTTCTAGAAGAAAACCCCTCTCGTTATCTGATGTCAAAGCTATAGTTAGTCCTTTGGATCACATAACAACAACAAATAACTGTTTAAGCCAAGCTGCATGTGCATCATACCTGCCGCTGGCTACAGTAAATCCAGAATCTTTGGAATCACTTCAATTTTACTCAATATTTGCTAAGTTAAGTTGTACTTTAGCCTTTGTGGTGCTGCACTGACAAACATAACAATTCGAATAATGCTATTTTGCAATAGGTAAATAGCACATTCTGGGCTGAATATGTACTAAGGATGACATCAGAGTGACACAGCCCAGCACGTGACATTACTAAATCATAGAGCACCTTATATTCTTAAGATTCGGAAACAGATAGGTGTTTTCATAGAAAAAAACACATAATTCTTTAAATATTTTCACGCCTTTATCTGGCTCCTCCTTGTTTCATTATGTTTTCCTCTCATCTTATTACATTTTTAGCATCTGAAATTGAGTGATTACTCCATCTCAGAAGCAGTGTGATATCTTAAATTGTTTACATTTTTATTTTGGAATAAGTAGCTAGGATTTGTCACACAAACAACACAAGGTATGTGTTCTTGATGTATTAGGTCCATTAATACTAATTGTAGCACTCCTGTTATCTCACTGGCCTTAGTTTTTTGCCACATACTGTCCATATAAGGACTTCTGTGAGATAGCAAATCAAGACCAGTTACATCACCCACCTGAAGGCAGAAAGTTGCACAAAACCTGTCTACTTATTGCTTAGCAACAGCATAGTATTGCCTTAGTATTCTGATTTGCTGAGGCAGTTCTCTTTCATAGAATAGTAGAATTCTTTAGGTTGGAAAAGAGCTCCAGGATTATCGAGTCCAACCATTCCCCAGGCATTGCCACGTCAAACATTGAGCTGTGTCCCCAAGTGCCACATCTTCATGGCTTTTAAGTGACTCCTTCACTCCAGCAGCCTGTTCCAGTGCTTGCAACCCCATTCAGTGAAGTTTTTCCTGATATCCTGTCTAAACACACACATGTCGGAGCAAATTGAGGCAATTTCCTTTCACTCTGTCACTTGTTACCTGGAAGAAGATGTTGACCCCACATGGCTACAATCGGCTTGCAGGTAGTTATAGAGGCTATAAGGTCCCCCTGAGTCTCCTTATGTCCAGCCTCAGGAATGTCTGAGGATAAATAAAAAAAAATAAAAAAACTCTTTAGGACAATTCTCTTTCCTGTCTTCACACGAAGATGACTTTTTTTTCCTTTTTCCACCCAGAACTCTCCTCATGGGGGTATTGGATTGGGTTAGTAAAAATCCTCCTGCCATCTCCAAAAGTCATGAGATGGAAATCGGTTCTACCTTCATATTTAGGGACATATTTACTGCTAGCTACACAATTTCCCCTGTCTGGTATGAAGAATTACTTTCAAGTCAGTCTCTTGCAGCAAAGTACCTGGTTAGGAATGGTTGGCAGGAATAAAGGTTCCTAATCTGGCTTGATGAACTAATCCAGAATAGACAAAAAAGGAATTAGGCTTCAAGCAAGGACACTGGGATTTGTAAACCACACTGGGAATGCAAGGACACTGTAGCAAAACCACAGCCACTGCTGACTACATTGCTCTCTCTGTGAAAACAATGGTAGAGGCCGTTCCAGAAATTAAAGCAGTGAGTGCATGATAAAGAGTGGAAGACACGTTTTATAAATGGAGACTAAAGAAAAGCATTTTCAAACACTTAGGGACTGCATGTGACACTCCTATTGTTAGGGATGGGAGCTGAGCCAAAGTGGTTATACTTAAAGGGAAAAGACAGTTTGGAACTGTTAAATGGAAATATTTTGTACCAAACGTGTAATTAAATTGTGGAACACTCTTTCATTGTAAAACACTTTGCCTAATAGCTTAGGAGGATGTAAAAAATACTTAGATATTGTAGACATAAGGACACATGCAATAAATCATATCCAATTACTCTAAAATAGTGTATTAGTCCCTATTTGTAGGACAGAAAAATACATCTTCCTGTTCAACATACAGTGTTATCAACCACTGGGGTAAATATTAAAACTGTTCCCTAGAAGTAAATGTCTAAAACTGACAAAGCAAAAGAGAAATTATTAAAACCCTGTTTTTTAATGCTTCAAGGAATGGTGCAACTCTGATCTTGATATGCAAAGCTGAGCTTTACATTCCCAGTAAAAACATATGTTTTCCAAAGACAGACAAGGCAATTGAGTAGAGCACACACGAGTTAATTCACAGTTCATTGATGGAATCCTTGATCTACTGAGGGTAAAATGATTAAATAATTGACCACCTAAGTCACTAACGAGCAAAACCATGTGACTTTCAGAGGGTTTAAAGCTGAGGTGGCATTTCAGGAAGGAGCAAGCTGACTGGTGATGAGCACTGAATTTGCTTTCTAGTCCACAGAAAGAGGTGAGTGGGATAAAAATAACAAAAATCCCTGGGCAATAACTTACAACAATTATTTGGCAGCAACGGAATGTTTTGAAGAGAGCAGAAAAATACAAAGTACAGAAAGGTGGGAGGAGGTTGATTCCTCTTTACAGAAAGAAGGCAAATCTTGCCCTTCTCTCATACCAGCAGTAGCTTAGTGACACCTCATTATTTTGGAAGTTGCTACTACAAACAGCTCTACCTACCAATGAGCTACTGAAGCACCTGCTTCCCCTTTTGCCTTTGTCTCTGCAAAAAAACATCAAACTTAGTGTTAAGTGGAGGGTTTTTGTTTTGTCTTATACCAAAATATTCATTTTCATGGGAAAAAAAACCACTTAGAATAGCATATCTGAAAAAAATAAAAGCCTTAGCAACTAGCAAACTGCAGTAACACAGACTTTCACTGAGCAAGACAGTAGTAGTGTCTCAGGAATTAGAGCTGGTAATATTGCTCTGAAAAGACATCAAAGCTGCTAATTTAACAGTAACTTCAGATTCTTGCTTTCAAATGTTAATTATATTTCACAAAGCAGATTAAAATTATTCTTCTTTGCACTTTGCACATGATACTTTACAAGAGTAAACAGTAAAATTAAAGTAATCACTGAGGAATTTTGGGTACAAATCTCTGAAATCAATCAATGACCTGTCATGAAAGTGCAGCAGACCATAGAGAAGCCCAGATCATTGGTGACAGCACTCTAAATTTCATCTCTCTCCGCTGAAAGACATAACATTGGCCGTAAAAATGAATCATTAAGATTCTCCAGAACCTCAATAGCAAAAAGGAAATTTGAAGTGTGTGAAATAGATGCCAGTGTTATCACAACTCATAGTTCTCACTTGCTAGATTTTATTTTAAATTATCTACCTTACAACCAAACTTCAGATGATTCTGAAAGTTAGGAATAAACTCAGCACTGTTCTGTATTTTGCATGGCCAACAACTTTGGCAAAGTATTCCTAAATGAGAGTAGGCTGCTCACACATCAGGTTGGGAATAATCCATACTCACTTTGTACTAACAAAAAACTCCTCAATTAAATGAAAGACAGTGGTTAATCTGATCCCAACAGTTGTATGAAAATTGTCCTACTATGACTGAACTCTGATTTCAACAAAAAATAAATCTACTTACTATATACGATGCCCTTTATTTATAGTTATCAGAATTTAAAATCACCAAGAATCACCTCACCTGACTATGGTAATTTCAGCTGTAGTTCATATGCAACAAGTATTATTTCATATTTTAAGACAGCAGGAGAGCCTGAAGTGCAACCCACTTTACTTTGGTTTCTTGAATAAAAATTGAGAAGAGATAGCATTTCCTTAAAGGCTCTTGTGGATTTAGAAAGCAAACCATGCCAGCATACCCGAAATATTCATTAGATTTTGTTAAGAAAAAAAGTGGAAAAATAATGGGCTTTACAAAGAGTAGATTTTGGAGAAGTGAGTTTAAGAAAACTGATGTAAATTAAATAGAGTCCAGAAAATCAAGTGTAGTGGAGGAAGGATATTACTGGCTATGCTTGTTCTAATAAAACATCTGCAGGATGTGTCACAAATGAGAACTGAAGCTGCGGTGCAGAAGCAAAGGATGAGGAAAATAGTATCAAGGATAAAATGGCAGCATTAAAAGGTAGAAAGCATCTAGAATACAGGAGGATTATGTAAATTATAACGAGAGCCTAAGGCAATCAAATATACTTGAGAAAGCCAAATTGAAAAATGAGCATCAAATAGAGCAAAGCATCTCAACTAATACCAAAAGATATTTTAAGCATAATTATACACCCAGCAACTGACAGGCAAGAAAGGTGATGGAGTGTAAAGGAGCAGGAATGCTATACAGCAATTATTCCTGTACCTATCTCTAAAACTGAAGAGGGCAGACAGTTGCCTAAGACTCAACACACAGAAATGATGGCAAGGAATTAAAAAAAAAAGGTGATGATACCCAAACTGTCAATTAACTGGATTGTTGTTCTTAAAACTGATAAGAGACCAGAGCCAAACAGTGCTCATCTAAAAGTACTACACGAAGTAAGCACAGAAATTGAAGAAGGTGTAATGAAAATTTATATTTAGTACCATCATTTCAACAGACTGGCATGGGGCCAAGCAGACACACAGCAAGAAATTACCAGTCAGTTCATTTCCCATTAGTTGTCGAGCAAGTCTTAGACAACCATTAAAAGGATCACACTGGGGCTGGGGAGGAGGGGAACAATGAAAATTCAGAGCATAATCAAGGACAGCTAATATTGTTTCAGGTCATGCCTCAGTAACTCAGATTTCATTGAGCCTATTACTGCCTCGCCTGGCAAAGGGGTGCAGTAAATGTCAAAGATGTTAGTTATTTAGATTGTCAGAAAACATTTGATGAAACTCCACATCAAGGAGGAACTTACCGGTGTTATAAACCAACAGACAATAAGCTCTAATGCATCAGCAAGTTCTAAAATCTCATTATTAAACATGCAGTGTCACTGCAGAGTTCAAGGTGTTAGAAACCAATGTAAGAGCACGCAAAGAAAAATCAACACCAGACCAGGTGTGACTAAAGGAAAGGTTATGGATCAGACATGCCTCACGGGGGTGAAGAATTCTGCTGAAGTCACCCTCCAGGGCAATTTAGATCTGGGGTAATTAGAGTTGCATTCTCTTGACAAACGGATCTTATTAGTTACAACCAGGATGCAAAGATGAGAAGAGGACTGAGGATCACAGTGGTCCTGGAGGGAAGGAATTTGGATTGAGTTTTCCACTGGTCCTTCATGACCTGCAAGAATCCGGACCTGCCTTTTTCACGCTGATAGACACATATCTGGACCTCCAGCACTGACCATTGGCACACAAGTTCCTGCCTTGAAGGAAAGTGTGAACTGGTGTTCTTCTTGATGATGGGATGATGGATTTTGCCTGCTCTGCAGGACAAACCATTTTTAGGCTGTATTAAATGAGGACTGTTTGCAGCTTTGAGTGCTGCTGACACCTGTTGGCTCCCTACCCCTTTGTGCTGTTTCTTGCAGTCAACCAGAAAAGGACTTCATCCAGTTACTTAGCAGAAAACCTATTTTCCTCTTCACAAAAAGCTTTTATGCACGACTATCTGAACAATCACCATGATTAAATGTATTTAAATCCCTTTCCTGAGTTTATCAAAGCCCCAAGAAGGCAAACCATGCAGGAGGACTCAGGTGCCTTCCCTCTTGCGCAGAAGCTGCTCCTGGGGCTGCATGCAGAGCCTTTCAGCTGTGCTCTTGCTGTCCCACCAGAGGCAGCTTAAAAGGCAGCGTGGTTTATTCCTTATTCCCTCACCCAGTCTCTATGGCTGCCATTGTGAAGCTGTGGGGTGAGGGACCACGAGCGCCAGCGCGTGAGTCACTGCTCTGCACAAAGGGATGTCAACAGAACAGCAAAACAGGCAAACAAAAAATAAAGTCACGTCCTCCCTCACTGAGCTCCCCACGCAGCGAGAGGCTGTGTGTGACAGGCCCCTCGGCAGCCCTGTGTTCCCTGCCCTCTTGCTCAAACCCTGCACAAGGCAAATCTTCCCAGCTGAGCTGCCTGACGTTTTACAGGGAGCTGGAACAGGGCTACGAGGAGAAGAGGGAGGGAGGGAGGGAGCTGCAGTGTGTACGAGCCACGGGAAGAAGAGGAGCAAGGAGGGAGACACGCTGTGTTGGAGACAGCTGGGAGATCCCGTGCCTTCAGGGGATGGGGATCAAAGGAGATGGGGGCTAAACAAGGGAGCTGGCAAAGAGAACTCCCTCCAGAAAACATTAACAGAGAATGAGAGAAGGAAAAAAATATCCAAAAAGAGAGCCTTGGCTTCAACATCAATATGCATTTACTTAAAACTTGTGTCAGATCCTTAATTCATGCCAGAAAAATTGCAGCATTGCTTTTTCATCCTGCAGGAAGGTGAGAGATTATTTTTCAGGTGTATCTTTACTCTGTGGTCTCCTCCACCAGCAATTTCTGACACACTTGGGCAAGGACTCTACTGCTGAGTAAAACAGCATAGGGCTTCCACAGGTATAGATTATAACTGGTATTTAGGAGTTAATATTTCTATATACAGGTTAATGTGCATTGTACATGCTCCTGCTTATGGATAATGACTAGATGTGACTACCAGTCACACTGAAATACTGGGAAAGGGACTCTGTCTGAAAGGACAGAATTGAGGACAATGGACAGCTATCACTGAAACAGTCCCTAGGGTGGTTGTATTATTATTGAGACACTGTCCTTGAGGGAAAAAAATTGCAAAATATTTACCAAAAAAACTGAGAAACAAGTTAACCTTGAAGGAATCCTCCCTGTTGACAAGGGTGGGAGATGAAAGTAAGACACAACTTCCACTGGGCTCTGTTTATGTAATTGTTTTAATTTCCACTAAGTAAAGTCATTTTCAGAAGCCAAGCCCCTTGCTTCATAGCTTGAAGTTATAATCTGACCTGATGAGAGGTTTTCCTAAACTTGGCTCAACTGCTAAGAAACAGTATGTATAAATTGTAATGAATCAGGTCTGCATTCTCTGTTAAGGTCCTCTGATTTTTTTTATTATTATTTTATTTTTCCTGAAAGGGCAAGTGAATAACTCAAATCCCATGACAGGTTTATTGCAGAAAGAAATGGTTGTATTTGCATCATAAAATTTTTTTCTTGGAATCTAGTAATGTACTATAGAAGAGTATTTAAGTCATTTCTTTGGCTGAATTAAGCAGAGGAGAAAACCATGTTGATTTATACATGGGCAGGTTTTTCCACTTCATTTTATTTAGAATAAAGTCAAGTGAAAAAGGAAGTTAATAAAATAGTGTTAAAACAAAACAACCTCCTCCCACAACACTGCACAAATTCTAAGACTTGCTTTTCCAAGATATACCCTTTTATCACTGAAGTGCTGTGTAATGGATTGCAGTAATAAAATTATTTCAGTGGAATGATCTGTTTTACATAAGAATTCTTAAGCTTTTCTTTGCCTTTTCAAAGAATATATGAAAGCAAATTAGGAATTAGCTGCTAGGTTTAAAATAGTTGAGTGTGTTAGGGAAAATGCAGATGTGTAATCCTGCAAATGTATGATAATTTAACATAAATAATTCTTGAATTAATTAAAGCATTTACAGGTTTGTCTTATGTTCTTTCTGCTTGCTTTTCTTTTTGAAAGCATGACTCAGAATGATCATCCTACACATCCTGGCACATGAAGCCATAGGGGTGGGTTTAGTGCCCACAGCTATTTATAGGCAAAATTTCATATGTTTTAGACCTCCTCAAGTCCCAAAATCTAACACATTTTTTCTTAAGTAGCCCTCATGTCTCCACAGTCTGGTCACCATCCTAAGAGCCAAGTGTTGGATAATCAGAAAAATCTATTCATTTCCAGAGGTCTTTAATTGGCCTTAGATGATCTTAAGAAATGAGGGGCATGTCTCTTCTCACTTTGAGCAGAATGTATGGATTCTGAAGTGCTGTTAGTCCTTGCCAAATTGTGTGTGTGTCAGAGGGGGAGGCAGAAGAGAAGATGGATATTTTTTTATGTTCATAAGATCTGGATGTAATTTTTGACTGTAGAACAAAAGCAGTGCCTCATTCAGCAAGATGACAAAAGGTTATTTGGCACCTGGCATAAAATACACTTCTTGCAAGAACCTGGCATGAACACCAAAGTGATAATGAGTAAAATGTCAACGTCTGTGCAATAAAATCATTGATGCTGAATGTTAAACAATCATAAACAGAATACTAAACCTTCTAAGAACATTATTCCTCTTCTGTGAACAGCCAAAAATTAGTCAAACCTAATCTGACATCTTCCGTCTTATTAAGAAAATAAACAAACCTAATGTCCCAAGACCTTTACCATTACCTTTAATGTTCTAGGACACCAGGTAAGTGTAGGAAACATATACTGCCACTTGTTAATGAATCACATGAGATAAAATGACATCAGTTCAGTTAATGGATCCTGTTCCTTGCCAAATGTATGGCTTTCAATTTAATTATAGTTGAGCTTCATCAATCATACAGCAAAAGAACATGGTGATGAAGACTTGAACTCCAAGATCAGCCCTTAATCAACAGGCATTTGCCTCTTACTCATCTAATACACTTGTCCATAGAAACCATTTGGTAGAGAAAAGGGAGCTGTGGTCTGAAGTTTTATGATTAATAGCTACGTTAGAAGAATTCAGTCCTTGTCCTATATCTATAGCTCCTCATCACAAATACAGATCTAAAATGCAAAGCTTAGGCTTAAACTCAAGAGTTCTTTGATTTTACAATTGCTTTACTCTTGTTACTTAACCAGGTCTCCCTGTGACAGTCCCTTTTGACTCTGTTCCCCCATCTGTAGTAAAAGTGACTGGTACGATTCAAAATCTTTCATGGGGTTGCAACAATTAACCTTTAGAACATATTTGGTAAACGAAGAGCTCCTGAGATGAATGCAAAATGTTCCATTCCCATCATCAGTCTAGGTTAGTGCTTCATAAAGAAAATCTCCTAATTCTGAAACATTCTTATTTCTATGTAAAAATCACTGGCAGAAAAATTTGGTTTGTGTGAGAGATTTCTTAAAAAGCAAAGTTTGATAATCTGTGTGTTATAACCTAAATACACAAAATATCTCCCAGCAATTTATTGATTCTAATATTGTATCATGGGGAGGAGAGGTTATCCTTAGATAAAGACTACCCTCTTTCCTAGAAACCTCCTCTCTGTTTCAGCAGTGGTCAGAACAGCCGTGGTCTTCAAAGCTCTCTGAGCAGGCAAAAACTCAGGATGGAAAATGTTGTTCATGCAAGTTTTCTTCATTAATTATGTGCATCCACAGAAATCTACACATTGCCAGCATACAGGTAAAGCAAAAGCACAATCCTGTTAAATACTCAGCCAACATTTCTACTGACCACAGGTACTTGCTCAAGCAAGCATGGAATTCACTGCAGGAATATTCCAACATACAGCCACTTTCAGAAAAATGGTTTTCTTAGCAGTAGGTCTTTCGCTATTACTTCTCTTCTTGCATGTAATTAAAAGCACATTGTCTTGATTTTTAATAATTATCTGCTAAGTTGAGAAGTGTCCACTTCTTCACAGTTCAACTGTGGGGAAAAATTAGTGAGAAGAGTGTTTTTGTTTTCAAAAGATATTTGTATTAAACCAGCATGTAACAACAACAAAAATGTTCTCTTTCATAAAGGCAATTACTAGGTCATTATGCATTTCTGAAGAAACAGTCATCAACTGGGAGCTAAAAAAGGTTTAAACAAGCAACACTTGTGGATGTCACTTCTGCAAAACTTCATACCAAAGCAACTGTATGGTATCTACAACACTAATTAGTACCTAACATGAATACCATGAATTCAAAAGCATTAATTAATCCTCACTATTTTTCCTGAAGAGTAAGGGATGTTAGTTCCTACACAGTAAGAGAAACTAAGATTTAAAAGCTGTGATGAGACTGCCTGATGACGGACAGGTCTGAGAAGGTCAAAGCATGCTGTGTTCTCAGACCATCTCTTCTAACACCCAACCTGCTGGCAAATGTACAACCACATACCAGTTGCCTCCAAATCTCAATCTGTAAAACACAAGAGATCAGCACTGGTCATCTGGGCTTTGCTGCCTGACCCCATTTTGCAGGAATATTACCAAAACCTCCATCCTTCCCATCTGCCAAGCCACAGGGGTGGCTGGAGCCCAACCCTCAGCATGTGCTTGTGTCCAAACAATCTGAATGAAAGGTAAATTTGGGTTGAGCACAGACCTATTCAGGAATAAATGAGTACCCAAAATCACAGGTTAAAAAAAAAAAAAAAAAAACAACCAAAATAACAGTATCACAGTTAGAAATTACACTTTAAGGATTCAGAGTGACTGCACTGCATAATCTTGTGCTTAATGAAACAGTGATGATCATTAGTGAGCAATGATTGATCAAACCTCAGATAACTTTCTTTTATGCAGCCTTAATATGTTTAGACCAGGCAGGACACACTGAAATTTATTCAAAAAAATTATTGTTTTAATCACTAAACCATGTCTGTCTCTGGAATACTGACACATTCAAGACAGGGGGAAGAAAACCAACAAGCATAATGTAGCTGCACAAGATCAAAGGAAAGCAAGAGTGCAATTAATTTCATCCATTTTTAGAAGTAATTGTCTTTGCACCTTATCCAAAATTTAATGAGCATTACTTCTCTAGCATGGAAAAAAGCTTTGTTCTTTTGACTTAATTGATTTGTAAACACAGTAGGAGAAGAGTATCTGAAGTTCAGTAACCTTGATAGCGGAAAGAAATGGAGCATTCAATGGGTGTAACGTACAAGGTTTCTGCAAAGCCTGGAAATGTAACTAGGAAATTCACTTCCTGTTCACTGAAACTCACAGGCAGTATACATGTGTCTCACAATTTCAGTTATGTTCCTTAAATAATCCCTCTTTATAATTATTATTTAAAATTTTGTATTCCCTCCTTTTGACAGGTCTTCATTCTCCAGGATTTTACAGCATAGAGTGGTTTCTAGTAGTAGAGAAACAATGAAGAATTAATGATTAAAAAAAATTCCCACAGAACAGAAGACTAGTATCTTTTGGATAACAGAAAACCAAGACTAGCCAGAATTATATACATTACATCACAGAGGACTAGTTTGAATGTGGTCAAAGGATTATGGGTTCAATGCACGAGAAACACAAAGCCAAGGCAGCAGAGGAGAGAAAGGAAAAGCTGTGGCTGCTGTCTAGGATTAAGAAGCAAATTATTTTCAGTTAATATTTTAAGCCTGGAAGAAGCCAGGTTTACATTTCATTTTTGCCCCTTAAGGAAAGATTTAGCTTGGTATTGTTCAGAATGTAAATTCTAGTTACAGTCTAATGAGATTCCTACAAAGTATTCTATTAATGCTAAAGGCTCTGTTCTAAGATTGTACTTACATATGTTGCTTATCCTTTTCTCATCAGGGCTCTTTTATGCTCCTGGATGAGTTTCTCAGCTGGATCATTATAAAGTACACAAATTATGGGACTGCATACCTGTGCTTCTAGGAGATTAATTCACATGTTCTACCACCCCCCACCTGGACTCTGTGGCCATACAGAAACACCTTCATAAGCCAACACACAAATCCACTTCAGATAAATCACAGACTCAAATATAAAATGTAGACATGGTATCATGTAAAATATTGTTATAAATATCACCTCCTTGCCTCCACTAAAATCTGCAACATAAAAGACAGCTGATCTCTTGGAATAGTTTACAGAAAGGCCAGGGAATAGCATAACCATCTCATCTCTGCAGAGTTTTCAGCCAAGAGAGGTGCTGTGATACAAGACTTCAAAATGAGCCTCCTGTCCCTGGAGAGAAGTTACCATTACAACATGCAATGCTTCATTACCATGTGTATCACTGTAATGAGAAGGTACTTATATTACTGAACTTGCATTACACAGAATTATCTATGCACCATGTAGATGTGGATTGGAGGATCAGACTGGACACACGCAGAATTTAGGTATCTATTCCTTTTCCCAATTCACTTTTACCATTATTTGTACCTCAAGCAGAAGTAAAAATCAATTTTGAATCACGGCTACTTAATTTAGACTACAAGCATTTCTCTCTTAAAAATTACCACATTTAAATTTCTATGCAATACTATGATTAGCAATGCTAAAATATAATGTTAAAATATAAATGTCTGATAACCTATTAAAATCCTTTAAATGTTCATTTAAAAACTATACTGAACCAGTAGTGCCTCACAAATCTTAATGAGCTGAAGAATATCTTCTCATTCAGATTAATTCCTTGAATGTTGGAAAAATGGCTATGAACTGAAAAGCCAGCAGGCTTCTTCTTTCTTGTCTGTGACAAGAAACTAGGAGGAAAAATATGTCATCTATTAATTCAAAACTTTGGAAGAAGCAATTCCAGAATATCAAACAGTTAGGGAGAGTTCCCACTGTACTCATTAGGTGTTCAACCTTTGCAGAATTCATTTCCTACCCATTTAGTCTAATTTGGCTCTTCTGACAACTGTACTATGTGTGCATGGCCATTTTTGAATATCAAAATGTCATGGAAATTCTGTCAAATGATGACCAAAAAACCCCTAATTACAATAAAAACTAACTGAAATTTCCTTTTTTACTAAGAGGTTTGTAATCCAAAAAAATTTTGGGAAATCTTACTTTTATATGTTCTTTATGCATCTCAGCACTCTTAGGATAGTTTCATGCAACTAATTAAAATTTTATCTTATACATTATCACCCAAACTAAATTTCTATTCACACATGGCATGATACAACTAAAGTGAGAAGTTAATCTACTGAATTAAGTTACATTAGTCATCATTTTTAACACCTTTAAATTAAAATAATATAAATTGTGTTAAGACTGTAAAATTAATATTCTGAGTAATTGTATATTAAATTACATACAGATAGAAGAATATGAATGCATGGTACTTATTTCTACTTAAGCAAAATTCACTTCCTTACAGAAGAAAATATATGGGGTTTGAAAATCCCCTTTTTTGTTATTCTAATTATTGGCAAGTCTTTCTATAAAAAAAGAATAAATTATTACAAATTAATATTTTTTGCCTATTATTTCCAACTTAAACACAGGGTTTAAAATCACTTTCATTTAAATAGGTCTTTTGCATTTGTCAACCAGTGGAAAACCTACCTATAATTTCATCCCTGGGATATTGCATATTCTGTCATGACAGTAAATCTGAAAGCTTTGAGAAGCACCTTTTTGCAAATGGGTATTTGGAACATGATTAAAGTACCTAAGTACTGAATAATCCTGTCATTTTCATAAGATGCACTTCTTCTTCCCAAAAGAGGTGTTCCTGGAGCTTTCCAGGGTGTGTGACCTGCGTCCAAACAGCCACAAGGTCTGCCAGTTCATTATGGAATTCACGATGTAGGTGTGGCGCGGGATCTCATCCTGCTGCTCCTAAACTGTGATGACTTTTGGACCTCTCTCTTCCTGATCTGTTGGCCAAACTGACTCCTTTGACATCAGTGTCTTCCAAAATGGAAAGAGCACAACGAATCTGCTGAGGAAGCTGCTGCCAAGCATTGAAACCTGGACTAAGACTGGGGGTGAGCCACCCTGTGCCCTCCCAGAGCAGCTCACGTTTGGATCTGCTCAGGGGAGCAAACCTGCAGGGCTGGAAGGGGAAAGCATCAGCCACACACTTGGACTTGGAAGGGGAAAAAACATCTCTAGGATCAAGCCATATAAATACTTCATGTAATCATTTCATCTGTGCATCTGCAATCTCATCTTACAGCCAGCATGTTTAATCAACAGATTTTTGTTCTGTCCTCTTCATTCATCAGAGGAGAATTGAGTATTGGCATGTTGGCTTAGCACATATACATCCTGGCTGGTTAAAGGAGAGCAGTTCTGGTGTGCTAACCCAAAATCCACAGCATTTTTACTGCCCCAGTGATGTTCTGTGCACACAGTTATTAGGCTAAAAGAATTTTAAAACTATTAAATTAGCAAATTTTCCAAATTAAGTTGGCCCTTAGGTTCCCTAACACAGTACAGGAGACAAACTGGCAAGAGAAATGGGGAGAAGATACAGAAAAACTGAGCCCCTGAACACAACTATTCCCCCAAGAACTTAGTACTCATTTGCCCAAAAATCAAAGGTAATTAATATATTCCCTCTAAATTTTCTCTAAATATATTTATTTTCCAGATACATTTGATTTTTTCATGCAATTTTGTGCCTCACTACAATTTTTACTGTGTTTCATGTGGTCAAAAATAGATTAAAAAACTGCTGTCTTCTGTATTTTAAAGATATAAGAAAACTGTATATCAGAAAAAAAAATCCACCTAACAGTGAGGTCTAATATACTGTGAAATAATCTTCCAAGGAAATGGTAGACTTAAAATGAAACTGGGAAAAGAAGAGGGATGGTCCTGGAAGAGATATACAAGATGAATTAGGTCATCTTTTTTATCTCTATATTCAAGTAAAATATCAGTGAGAATATAAAATCCAATAATTCTGCACACAAATGTCATGTCATATGCAATATAATGCTTTAATCTTATTATGTCAAAATTTAATTGCAGTTTTTCAGGGAAATTGAGGGAGGGAGAGCCCTCGGTGTACATACAGATTAGATCCAGTCTCCACTCAAACAAAGCAGCAAATAAATAGGCCATTCAGGTCTCAGTTTAACAACCCACATTAAAAGATAGGCATGTTTTCACTTGGAAACTCCAAAGAGTGAGTCTGGCTTTTTAAATGCAAAAAAGATGTCCCTGGTTATCACTACAGATGAAATAAAATAACAGCTGAAATTAATACTTGGGAAATAGAAGGTTTTATTTCTGTTTCTCTGCAAGGCAATTTTCATTTCATACATATCCAATTAATATGCTCCATTTCCAGTATGTGGATAAGTTGTTCTACTGTAGCTGAAATTTTCTTCCAGCTGCACTTTTACTAAAGGAAAGAAACTTCCAGTAAATAAGTGGGCAGACTGGCACCAATAAAAATTGCCATCATTTCATTCACATCATTGCAGTAAAAACAGACTAGAGTAGCTGAGGATGAGCCCCATAAACTCGTGTTCAAAACTCAGCAGAAGGAAAGGAACAGTCCCAACATTTGGCTGCTTTATCTGCATTAATGGAAAACCTCAGCTCAGGTACTGTCAGCTGCTTTGAGTTCACAATGTTTCCAGACTAAAGGACTTCAGCTGATTTTCAAGCACTATTGCAATAAGCAAGACATACAATAAAACTAGCAAATTTTGCTTTTCATGCTTGTAATCATGATCTTTCTTTTTTTTTTTTTTCCTGTGGAGGAAGGCAGCAGGATGCCCCACAGCACCAGCCCAAGCTGGAGTACCCAAGATATCTATACACGTCTCAGGGCCCTGACAGTGTGAAGTAGCCTTACTTCAGACACTTAAAATATTTTCGCTCACTTGGGCTCCCCAGAAAGACATGAGGATGTCTGGAAGCCATTTCTCAAGTGCTGCAAGGCAGCCCAAGTTTTCCTTTAAGGTTTTTGTGACTTGAATGGTTCACTGACATAGCAAATGCTAAGGCACCATATAGAGCATATTTGGCCCTACAGGGAAGGAAAACCAGACAGGTTGCATATCAACTTTCTGTTCAGTGACCTCTTTCAGTTTTGCTGTTTCTTGTGCTCCTCTGAGACTAATCCATCTACCTTTCTGGCAAGTTGTGTGAATTTTTAAATGGTTTTCTTTACTTTTCCACACCCACAGTCTGCCTATCTGCAGAAAATGAGAAATGTTCCCCACAGTACATCAAACTCCAAGGATATAAATGCTCACAATGTAATGATATAATTATATGAATAGCAAATCTGACTTTTACCATCTCTTTCTCATTACCTTCCTACAGACAGATAATAGATTTATGCCACAGAACATGCAACATAGGTCTCAGAAGTTTAAAAATAACTTAAGTTAACATTTAATAAGAATAATTTAGTAGAACAGCCTAATAAGTGCTCACTCTGAAAAATGTACTGTGCATGCACTGCTATGGGATACATTTTTATTTCTTCGAGCAAATGGAATACCAATCTCCTTTACTGCAGATAACAGAAGATAACAGTACAACTGGAATCAGACAGTCATCTGAACATTTCCAGAAAAAGACTTGTGGCTGAAACCTACACCTAGCTGGTTATTTCAGCCAGAACACAGCACTTGTCAGAAATCTCATAGCACAGTCATTCAAATATGACAGCACTGCATTTCAAGAAGATTGCAAGAGGTCAAAACATTATCTACTGGACTTTTGAAGGCTATTTATTTAATACAAATACCATGGAAATAGCTTTCTGAAGTGCCAACAGGATTGTGAAAAAACATGTCAAATCAACTGAAATACATAAAATGTACAAATTCAGAAACCACAGGTTAATAGAGCTGGTTATCCAAATAAGACATGTATGGCTAAGGCCATTTCTTAACAATTACAATTGCCTAAAACTTCTTTCTAAAGAGAGAAGCCAAGATGTGTTGATGCTCCCTTTTGGAAGGGAGCAACAATTCAAAATTCAATTTGAAACTCAGTTGAGAACAGACCTAGAATGCATATCTCTATTGGGAAGTAGTACGGACAGAGAATCCAGTGCATGCTGAAGTTAGATGATTTGTTTCAGGTTTCACTTTAGTTTCTATTGAAAGCAGAGAAAAGCTGGAATAATTTTTAGTATAGCTGACAACTATTTGCAACCCATCAGCAAGTTAGAGTCCTGGTTTAGAACGAATTAAAAGCTGCCTCTTGAAAGCTGAATGCCACAAAACATAATATTCATGGTATGCATATGCATTCAATTGCTTCAATTAAACAATTAAACTTGAAAAAAAAAAGGCTGTTTAAAAAACTGTTTCAGGTATTCAAGCTATTATTCATGAAAACACAGCACTTCCAAGCATTGTGGCTTATCAAGTATAAACCAGAATCCCACATTTTAAATTAAATGATCTGTAAAAGTTGCTATCTTTGTGAACATGAGATATTAAACTATTTCAGAAAGGAATGTGTGAATCAATTAGATTCAGCAAAATAGGTTCTCAGTATCTGAATTTGCGGATGCTCCGAGACACCGTGTCAGAGAACAGTGCTGACTCCAACATTTTCCTAAACAAAGCACTCAACAGACACCGTCCCTGCTATGAGATACACAACTTCATTTATACCTAAATGCCACAAACCCAAGGATATTTAGATTAATTAGCTATGCTGCCTACAAACACCTCTTAAGAAAAGATTGTATGTCCAAAACCATATTTTTGTAAGTAAGTTTAAGATAAAATTGTTTCCTACACATTTTCCCAAAGGAAAGCTTAGCTTTCATAAATTGTTATATTGTTAAAAAGGTCTCAAATAAACCAAATTATAATATCTCATGCTGCTCATCCTTTGGCTTCTATCCCAGCACAGGGTCATTGCTCTGTACTGGCAACACAGTGGGATAATAAAACTGTCTGGAGATACTAAAATTCTTATTGTACAACAAGCAACTATGTAGGACTTCTTTTTTTTTTTTTAAGAATAAATTGACTTGAATTTACTGATGGAAGATTCCAGGGATTAAGTCCTCATCTACAACAAACAGCACAAAGGTGTCAAAGGATACAGTATTATCACAGTTCATACTAAGTGATCTGGTTATAATTATAAAGCTACTCTGGCTCTTGGAGGAAAAACTCACAGTCACATCATGTCTGTGTATTAGTCATGTATATTTGTTTGGGTGAAAAAAGATGGCAACTAATAGTTTTAATTGAGTATATGAGATGGACAAACATGCAGAATTTTGGAAGCTGCATTCAGGTGTTCATAATTTTTATACTGTTTTCATACTCCTCAAAGAAGTATCCTCCTCCTCATCTCATGTATCTGAGATATTGGAATACTACATTTTGCAGATAATAAAAATATTCCAATACAGAGCATGGACAATGTAGTGCAGTACTGACAAAGTGGTATTATAAGTTGTTAAAAATTTATGTATTTTACCCTACCACCAAAAGAATAAGCCAAAAATCTTGCTCCACAAGAAGCAGGGCCATTGCCTTTGCTCTGTTGCCTGTAAATAGCTGTAAAGTGTGGAGAAATGGCCTCCCACTGCCAGAAAACTGCATCACACTTTCTGAGGCTTTCCAAGCTGCTGGGCCACACATTGCAATGGTCCTTGATGGAAACATCTGTGGACATGGCCTGGTCAGTAGCTCAGAGGGTCAGGACTTCAGTGTGATGTGAAGATATAAACACAGTTCACAAAGAGAAGAAAAAGGGCTGCTCTGTGCTCCATGATGAGGGCAGCCATCCTAGTGCACACTGCTTGTTCTCCCCAGCTTGAGGGTATTATCCTTTTCCAAATGAGCTCCATGGTCTATTGAGCACTTGTAAATGAAGGAGATATATACATGTATTATCTGTGTTGACACAAATCTATTATGAATAAGTATAAGGTACAATCACTCATAATCTGTTTATGGTGTTAGGGAAAAGAAACAGCGTAGAAGCAGCAGCTCACTCTTCCTTAGGGAAATCTCCCAGGCAATAAACCTATTACTAATATTTTTTTAATTTGGTGGGGCTTTGTGAGCAGCTACGTAACCTTAAGTCCTGCTTGTGTTGAAGTTTCCCTGACACAGTAATGGCATTATGTTAGGAAGCAGCGCAATCAAATGCTCTAAAAGCAATTAACTCAAGTGTGCTGTGGGCCCATGCTGTTAGACACAGACACAAGGTCAGCCTTCACAAGATTTTTATTTCACCATGGACTATTTATTTTAGTCCATGGTGAAAGAGCAAACAGAAGCATGGCTGCTATAATCCATCCCCCTGATTTTGTGCATGACCTGAGGGGCCCAGCACAAGGACAGTGATGGCCCCCCAATGTCTTAACACAGGAAACTTATAGTTCTTCTCACATCATCCATACCACTTTCACCATGTCAGTGCCCCTTAGCTGATGATACACCACAAAAGAAACTCTTCAGATCCAGGACATGCAATCCTGCCAGTCACAAAGACTGTACCAGAAGTAAACTGGCCTAACAAGGAGAGGAGGAGAAAAAGAGGAACAGAAACAAGGCTTGCACAGATTCAGAACAAAGAAGGGAAGATGTCTTCCCACTTTTGCAAGGGAAAGGAGGATGCACTCCCTTCTGCACTCTCTTTAATTAAACCATGAGACACAATCATTATACTAAGCACATACTCTCAAAAGTAATCAGCTGTATATAAAAGTCATCCTATTGCCATTGACACCCATCAGACTGGGATACTGGGCTAGATTTGCTATAGGGAAAGGAAGGATTCAAGTCCTTTTAACTGCCTGATGCAAACTGCAAGATGAATTTTCAGATAGTATATATTAATACTGCTTTCACACAGAGAAGAGGGTTTGCATGCAAGAAGAACTTGCTTCACATGGCATTTTAGGGGATGTTATCTTCTGACATTTAACATTTGCTTCTTAATGGCTGCTGTAATAATCAAACAAAACCAACAGGTCAAGTAACTTACCCAAATAATATCAGAGCAGATCCTCTGCTTTCTACATTCATAAAAGCTGCTCTGCTGGAGGCAATCATTTGTCATGATGGAAAGAATTAATTAACTGTGACCAATTAACATTTCATCATTAAAATTATGCAAACTCAATATCAAAATAAGAGATTATCTGATGATCCTGAACTCTACAGTTCCAAACTCAAGAACATGGATGGTGTCTCTGATTGGCAAGAGATGTTCTCAAGCCCTGAGGGATTTAGTAGAGGTTAATGGATATGGTGCTGACGAGTTAGAAAGATAGAGCAGTAAGAGAGGAAATCTTGGATTTCAGCAAGTGATGCCCATAACCAAAAATCAAATAATCATCCCATGACCTCGCTATAGCCACTTCAGAGAAGTTGGGAAAATCCTGTTGTCATAATATGTACCATATTTTGCTGTACAGACAGTATTTTTTTATATCTTCAAAGCACTTTAAAGTCCTTAATAAAGGCTCATCAACAAATATTAGATGGATGAGAATGCAGGGGGATGGGGGCAGGGGGGCAGAAAAGAAAAATCTACTGTATTTTCCTACTGAAGGGCCACAGAAGAAAATGTGGATATGTAGTCATGGAGAATCAGGAACAATGAGAACAAACATAAAACTACATAAAGTTTTTACATTATTATGAAACATGGAATAGCATCCCAAAAAATTTGAACTTCTGTAAGTTGGTAGAGCATTCCCAAACAGCATGGCCATGTATTCAGTAGTGATCCAAAATAAGAAAAAGTCACACTGCTTTTAAACTCTATGTTTTCATTTTTTGGGGCTATTTCATATAAATATTGACTTGTCACATTCTCTTTGTAAGGTAGAAAAAAAAAAAGAAGGAATGAGCTTAAATTGTTGGAGACCAAGAGGCTGCCAAGTTTTTAAAACATAATAATTCAAGGATACCACTAGAAAGTTATTTCTTTTTTTAAATTAAATAATAATACAGGCATATTCTTATAGTAATTTATCACAGTTGTTTAATAAAATGAAGAAAAAATAGATTCTGTAATAAAATATAAACTGAAGAATGAAAAGGAAATTCATTATTTACTCATTTCTGTTGCCATAGTCTCTGTTTATCCCTAGAAGTAGAGCTTCTGTTGCCAGCCAACTTAAGGAAAGCTCAGCTATTTTATCCCTTGTATAAATAATAAATTATAATGATGGCTACATGACAGTACAGACAAATTATAGGGTTTTCTACACTGGCAAAGTGAATGATTTTTTTTTAATTTTTTAGGAGTTTTTATATGAATTGGGGGGAAAATAGGAGTGAACAATTGTCAAGTTATCTTGTTAAAATTGCACATCAAAAAGGACAAATGTTTGATTTCTGTAATGTGTAAGGTCACAACTTACTGTGACTAAGAACTACCACGTTTCAAAGGCTGTTTTAACCAGTAAATCTTGTGTCATGTTTGCATCCAGCTACAATTTTGAATTTGATCGTGTTTATGTGATCTTTAATGCTTTAAAATTCATGCTGACACCGTAATCATACACAAGGCACTGTGCAGCTACAAGTGCTTTGTGCTTTATGCTTTATTAGCTTCATTTATCTTATGTAAACTCTGCTTCATTGACCAATATTGTGTAGAGCTCCATCTGGCATGGATGCACCACTCAAGCTACCTGGGTATTATTCATTAGTATATTGTGCACCATTTCCAACTATGCACACATAAAAATTTCAGAATCCACCCAAAGGGTCTGTGTGCTCTGGCTTTACGATACCCAGCAGGCATTTTGCTTTGCTTTGCAAAAAATAACTCACTTTTTAATTGGAGGGCAGGTAATCCAAGTAAGAAGGGAAGTTTCCACCTAACGTGTGGCTACACCGAATTTCAAAACAATCTAAAGATTATTAAAAGCAAATTTCATTCAGCCGAACACATTCATGCCTCTGGCACACCTTCTTGCCAAAGAAGATTCTCATAAAAAGATAACCAAATATTTAACATGTATTATATTCAGTGACACTGTCTTTCCTACAGTTACTGGGTCAACATGTGCTACCAAGGGTGACAAGACACACTGCTTGATGGACTGTGGTATTTCCATGGTAAAAGCACATGCTTAAAAGCCTGGATACAGAAACTCACCCAAACTTGTTAAGACTTCTGATTTGTAGTACAATTCCCTTTAATTAGGGAAGATACCTTTATTTTTTGCATTACAGTACACATCTTCATGCCTTTAAAAAAAGTTGAGGATGAATACTATTGCTTATCAAAGCACCAAACTGATAATTTTGGTGAGAGCCTGGTATTGTAAGCCAACACCTGCCTACATTTGCAGCCAAGAATGGTCTATCCATTGGAACTGCACTCAAGAGTTGAATTGCATTGCAGAGATAAAACAAATAATAATTTGATACTCGTTTTGGAGATGATTTTCCAGGCTTCTTGTTATTCCATGCCCTGATTAGATGAAGTCCAGTACTGGATGCTCCCTTTCAAGCTGGGCCTGTATTTAGGAAGAGTTGCAAACTGTTTGCTATTTCTGTGGTAAAGATAGAAAAAAAAACCCCACCTTCTATTTTTATACTAAAGGGGGTTTTTCTCTCTCTAATTCCATTTCCTCCTTCCCCCAAAAAAACAAATAGGAAAAAAAACCCCCAAAACTAAGCAACAGAAATACAAGGGTGAATTTTTCGTAAGATTAAGCTGCAGTAACACAACAGCCTGGACAGGGTCTGTGTAGGTGAAAAAAGATACCCATTTTTTAAATGTTATAATACAGTAAGTTCCTTTTATCTTCACTATTCCACATCTCCCCAGTAATGCCGGAGTCTCAGGGGACTGGATTCTCTCACCCTTCACCGTGTAACAACTGCTTTGCATCAAACTGCAGATACTTTCAGAACATTATTTATCCACATGGGAACAACCTTTCAATGGTGACAGGATCAAGATCAAAGTAAAAGTGCTCACTAAACCAGTAAGCACTGCTAGTAAATAACAACTTGTCAATGCCTAAGAATATAGATCTAAGTAACAGCCATGCAGAATGCATCTTGGCCAAATGCAACACCATCATGATCACCCTTAGAGCTTCATTTGCAGACATAGATAGATATATATACACATACACACACATACACAATAACCTTAAATAAGGAAGAACATTACATATGATATTGAAGAATGAGCTGGAATGTGATCTCAGCTTTGAAATACTACCAAAGGTATTAAGGATGATCAACATGGTGTGCTTCACACCACAAAGGAGTTCAGAAGTGGCTAGAGGGGTGGCAAGGTATGAGTGTCACATGCAGATTACAAAATAATGTCATCTTAGGTGCTTCAGGATGGATAAGTTGCAAAGGCTTTGTTTCACTTTCTTTGTGTCAATTACTTTCTGTCACAAAGGTTGAGTTCCCCTGACCTAACATTGTCCCCACTCCTTTGTCACAAAGAAGCCAATGACTCAGATGATTCGTGGGCTAAAATAAGGAACAGCAACTCTGAGAGCATCAATATACCTAGACAGAAACACATGGCTGTGCACTAAATGGTGGACCGATCAGGCAAAGTGATTATGAAAACCAAAACTCCACAGACAACGATGCCTGACAGTGAGAGACCTGAAACTCTTATTCTTCTGAGGAGCTACTGCCTGGAGTGCGTTGACCTCATCATTCCCACCAGTGACATGATGTAAACCCCACCAGACTGGCCGTATGCTCTCCCTCTCCCAAATTACTGTGTAGATATAGCTCCCTAGGGAGTGCTGTTCTTTGACTACAAGATTGTATTCCTTCAGCCTAAATTTATGCTGTATGGTTTTATTTTCATAGTGCTACACTGCATAACTTATGAGTTGCAGATTGGTGTAAGAAAGACAAGACTTTATTTAAGAAAAAGGAAATTATGTGAAAATATCAACCGATATATAATGGGTATTTAGTCATTTTGTGAGGATTAAGCATGTGTATCTCTCTGCATGCCTGCTATAAAAATGCTTTAAGTTTTTTAGATGGCATAATTTTTATGCTATGAGTGCTAATCATCTTTTAATATGGAAAACTGGAATTATTAATAAAGTTCAACACATTACACAAGATCTTGTTTTGGCAAGACAACTTGCTTTCTGTTTATTCTCATCTAGATGTTTAATGAAGTGCCTGCCATATCACACAAGTAAATGGGTTAAATGAATCAAACACAACATTTTGACTAATGAGAAGAATTTACAGAAAACTTATGTAAAAGGTTAGATTTTTTTGTTTTAAACACAGAGCTGTAACAGCAAGAATTCACAAAGGTCTGTGTTCCTGAGAAAGCTAGAAATCCTTATGAAAATATAATGATCAGAAGTGCCACACAGAAGAACTCTCAGTAATTACCAAAAACTTCAATATTGTCTGTAAGCTGTTTCACCAAAAAGTCTAAAACCTGCATCTTTTTATTTTCTCACTTCTCCAAACACATACAACTAAAGGAAGACTGAAACTGCTGCCAGGATTTTTTAAAGTGATGTGCTGAAATAATTCACAAGAAAGCAGTTGAGCTTTTTCAATTTGCCAATATGAGGTGCTTAAGATTTTCTTGGTCTCATTTCAACAGGATCATCAGTGTGATTCCCTTAATGATATTATTGTTATTACATAAATGTCAATGTTATCACCCTGTGTGGTTCAGGGGGACAGTGGGACCCTGAGGGCTTTCCCATGGGCTCTGGTCACAGGGAGCCCCAGGCTCACTCGTCTAACTGAGACCTTTGCAGGATGCAAGAGAGAGCTGTTGCCATTGTGCTAAAGTCTGTTACGTTCCTAGGAAAGCAAGAAAACAAATCTGTGAGCAATTGGGAACATCAACAATTCAATAAGTCTTTTTGTTGGGTTTTCTGAGGACCAGAAAGGAGGAAGAGACAAAGCCCTTTCTCAAGGCTGAGGGAATTCAGTCATGTCTCCACACTCTCAGAATAACTGGAAACAAGTTTTAACTGAATCAGGGTTTTGCCAAGAAAGAAACTTAATTATACAGCTTGGTAATACTCAAACTGAATTAATTACCTTTGGTAAAAGAGCGTTTTAAAAGATTCACTGAGAAATCTAATGCTTACACACAGAAGAATTTATCCCACAGCGAGCTCTCTCCACCCTGAAACCTGAACTCTGCCGTTCTTTGCTGCTCCTCCAGGAGCCACTGCGAGTCCCACTCCTGTCGGAGGGCAGCACTTCCCAGGTGCTCCCGAAGCAAACTGGCAGCTGCTCCAGCTGTGGGTGCAGGTGCCTCTGCTGCACGTACCAGCATCGGCACTGAGTAGAAATCCTTCTCAAAGGTGCTTTGGGGTTTCCAGCCCTATGGCAGCATTTCTTAAAAATTCTTCCAGAACTCTGCAAACCAAGTAGAAGGTGGTGACAAAATTTTCTGTGGCTATCACACCTACATTAGCAAGAAACCCCTTTAACCTCCTCAGATCACCAGCTGCTACGGACAGTCTCTGTGAGGCTACTTAGCAAGCATAGAGCAGGAAAAGAACCAAAAAAGCCACTTTCCTCTTTTAAATACAAGCATTTTCATCCGCTTGTAACTTCTCACAGAAGGAACATTATATCGTAAAGAAAATATTACATAGCTGATTAATGGCAACAAAAGCACAATCAGCTCAGCACAATGCTGAGCATTGGGTAAGTACACACTGTAAACAGTTAACAGGCTAGAACAACCAGCCGAGTGGAAGTGATTGCCTGTAATTGTGGGTTGACACCAAAATTACTGGCTTCAAGATTGAATTTGGTGATAATGTAAATCACTCCCTGTTATTCTTTTTTTAGCAACCTGTCTTATGAACTGCCTGAAAGAAGATCACTAGACTCCTCTCTAAAGAAGTAAATTCAAAGTATTTCCCAATTCCATTAAGATTTCTGTTGTTATTCTGTTAAGCAGATGCAGAGTTTGGAGCTTGGTTTTTGACATCGCTTTTACAATCTCAGTTGTTAATATAAATCATAGAATTGTTTGGGTTGGATTTTAAGATCCTTGAGTCCAACTGTTAACACAACACTGCCAAGACCATCAGTAAACCATGTCCCCAGGTGCCATGACCACACATCTTTTAAATCTCTCCAGGGATGGCAACTCCATGACTTCCCTGGCCAGCCACTTCTAGTCATTAAGAACCCTTTCAGTGAAGAAATTTTTCCTAAAATCCCATCTAAACTATCCCATCTAAACCTCCCCTGGCACAACATGAGGCCATTTCCTCTTATCCCGTTGCTTGTTTCCCGGGAGGAAAGATCAAGTCCCACCTTGCCACAACCTCTTTTCAGGTAGTTGTGGGGAGCAGTAAGTTCTCCCATGAGCCTCCTTTTCTCCAGGTTAAACACTTCAGTTCCCTCAGCTGCTCCTCATAAAATTTGTGCTCCAGACCCTCCACTGCCCCTCTCTGGACAGTTCATCTCCATGGTAGCAGTAGGCACATTCACTGCCACTAAAGGCATACCCTGGTCACCTTTCCACTGGTCTCCACTGTTGACTTTCTATTATTACTGCTGCTTCTTTGCAAGGCAAATATTTCTAAAAACATATGTGAGTACAGTTACCTCCTGCAATGTATCATGACTGAGAACTGGGTGTAATTAAATGGGATTTTTCTTCCAGCTCTTTCACAACAAGAAGAAGAACAATGAACACTTTAGAAGACAAGATATAAAACTCCCCCAGAGCCACTTCTATCATGGGAGCTCCTCATAACCAACAAACCACGGTTAACATGCTTGTGATCACAAAGCCACCTCTCTGTAAGATCTGTCTTTCCTATCAGCAACACAAAAGAGAGAGGGAAGAAAAGATAGCAGAGATATAGATACAAAAGCTGTTTTTATATTCACATTTGGGCCCAAAGCAGCAGAGCAATTTTGAAGCAAATTCCCTGATCTTCCCCCCTTACTTCAGGCTGGTGTGGTTTGCAGGGCTTGATTTGGTGAGATTGAATTCAGCTCTGTGCAGAGGAAACAGAACCAGTTGCTCTTCTGCAGGTGCAGAGTAAGTGCTCTCCACCCCTAATGAGTGCTTGGCCATTTCCATGGCCTCTAACGACATGCCTGGTGAGGATGTTTGGCCTAGGGCACCAAACTAAATATTTTAAGCAGAATTATACGATATTCAGCATAACAAAAAGCCAAATCGTTTTCAGGACCTACAGAGCACATTCATATGCATGGTTCAGCACTGCTGGCAATCCATACAACCTGGGTCCTGTGGACCAAGGAATTTATTTGTTACTGCTCTCCAGTAATTAGTTACAACACACCTCAACACAACTGAGTGCCAGAATACAGCATCTTTGTAATGGAGGGTACTGCAGAGGCAAAGAGCCTTTGGAGATAGCCCAAAATAGTAATTACTTAATACCCAATTGATCAGAACATGAATGAAATAAACAGCATGGTTTCTGGCAGCATGATAGGCATTATGAAAAGCACCTTAGTTATTAAACAATCAAGTAGCACTTAGCTAAGGAGCTCACAGCACCAGATAGGAGACTGAATAACTAAAGAGGAAAAGGCACAGGAAACAGGCAAAACCTATTATCTTGTCAGATCCCTATGAGATTTTCTGAAGATAAGTTAGAAAATGTTCCATATTACCCTGTCAAAAAAGTAAATACTCTGGCTGTACACTGTGCTATGTGACTGCACATCAGGAAACACAACCAGTCAGGAAATGCACACATGATGGAAAGTTGCTTTAATCATAAATCAGACATTGCCACAACACATAAATACAACACTACAATTCATAAATACTACTATTTACAAAGAGAAAATATAATCTGATTACCAGAGTCCTTATTCCTGAAAGTTAACTTAAAATTAGCACTTAAATCTACTATCAGGAAAAATTTGGAACAGAATTAGTAATATTCATCTCAAACTCAAGGTATTTTACTGTGACTGATAATCAGATTTCTACTAGAATTTTGTTTTCAGAAGACTACATTCAGAAGTAACTGGTTCTGTGTTTCAACCAATTCAAGGTAAAGAAAAGTTGAGGCTATAAAAAACAGTTGGCTGAATATATCTGGTCAAAGTTGTTTCAAAGCTGTGACCTTGAGAAAGGCTAAGCACCTCATAAACAGCTGATATCCCCAGCTTCTGTAGAGTTTACAACTATATACAAGAATTCTTTCAGATCAAGCTTTTTGTAGGGCTGCACTTCTCACACCTTAACATGATGAATTTTTGAAATGGTTCACCCTGGCAGAGTTCTCCTGGTTCTCCTACTGTAGCCAGCTCTGAAAAATACTCAAAATGCTACTACTGAGTGATTATCAGACTGGATAATAGAAAGACTTAGCCATGTATGGGCATGCTGATCTTCAAAAGACATTGCTAGGGTGAAAATTCCCCTTATAGGTGGCAGTGGTCATGGATATCCTTCAGGGCAGGGACTGGGCTTACTGGTACAATTTTTCTCTAGCAATGGTACTTGCACCAAACTGTCATGCCCAGTTCCCAAAGCAGAACCATTAATATCTCTGATTTCGAGGCACAACCATAGTGGTAACAAAATGCTATTAATATGAAGTCCCATCAGAAAAGCAGGTGGGAAAACACACAATATACAGACAAAGGATTAATCTTAAAGAAGTCTTGAAAGCTTTCCTTGACACCATCTATGAGGAAAAAGGTACAAAGAAATTTTTCTGAAATAGGACAATGTCCATTTAACTTCAACACACTTATTAGTTTAACAGTTATTCACCATGACAAAAATACCCATATCATTAAAGCAAAGAAGGTGCAGACAAAGCACTTCTGAAATCAATATCAAAGACATTGCTTAACAGCAAAAGTACATAAATGCTCATGTAGAGCTGTAACCTGACAAGTAAACCAAACCCAACTGACATAATATCATTTGCTTGTGTCATCTATACAAGTGATTATTTTCACACCTCTCTGTCCCAAATACCATCAGCTTCACTTTGCCTGGTACTGTTCTTTGACAGATATACACCATCTGAACGACTCAAGTATCAACCAAATTAAAAAACACATTTGCAATTTCAGCACAAGTCAACACATGCCAAACTGAAATCAGTCCCAAAGAATTTTAAAATATCCTTTCTTCAGGTCTGCATGATTCTTAAAAATCATGTATATAAGTTTATATGTTCACATGGTGTTTTACCAATATGGAATAATGTAATCTGCTGTCACAAAGTGCCTGAATGCAGAAGGAGACAAGAAGAACCAACATGAGAGAAAACACAGAACAACAGTCAGAACATGTTGAATGAGGAGTGATTACTGGCACATTCAACTAAGAAGGAAAGATTTCTGGCATTACTGCATTTTGAGAAAAAAACATGGAAATGGTAGGAGAGAGATGAACACAGAACTATACATAAAAATCAATGCACAGGAATGACAAAAACCACACACATTTGAACCAGAGAATAATAACAGTAAGGGAAGATACCTGGAAAGCTTTGCTCCATAGGCATGGAGTTTGGGGTAAGCTTCAGGCTTGCCTTTGAACAACAAAATATACATTTGAAAACTGTCTCTTATCAGCAAGTAGTAAGGTAGGTAAGCTGGAAAACACAGAGTGCAGTCGACACAGCTGAACTGTAAATACTAAGCTAGTGAAAACGCAATCCAAGCTAAGCTGAAAATAAAAACAGAGCAATTACTGCCTCAGTGAGAATTTCATCTTCATATTCAATTAATCCAAACCTGCCATTTTAAATGTAACCAAAATTGTCACAAAATTTTCCATCTGCCTCACAGGAGGGCTGCAAACTCTAGGAGTCTTGCTGGTTCAATGTAGAATAAGTTTGCCATGAGAAGCACGACTTTTTTTCTAGAGCAGAAGGTAATTGGTAGAACAAGGCAGCAGGAATTTTTTGAGATTATTCAAGTACATCATCTGGGACCTTGAGTGATTTTGTTTGATGAATCATTGGGTTGAGTAGGACAGACTTTTGTAGCAGTGCTTTGGACAGGCTTAAAGGAGGGAATACTCATGGCAGAGGGACAGAAAGAAAAAATTAGGGTGAATAAGCCAGCACATAACCAACATAGTCAAAAGGGCCTGTGGTAAATATATTTTCAATTCCTGGCAGAGATTTAAATGCCTATTCTCTGTTAAATACATTCTGAATTATTAGTATCAGATTGAAGAATGAAAACATTCAGAATGATGTATTTGATGTGTTTCCCATCCATTTTACACTAATGGCACAATTGATATAAGTCAATATGAAAATCAATGCTGAATATTTGGCACAATGCAGAGCTACATGGCAGAATCCACTGAGAGCTATTACATTCAAAAAATTAAGAACCTGCAAGGAAATAAATACAAATTATATGTAAGTAAATTACATAAGGGTTTATGATTTCAATGATGAAAAACGGTGCCATCTGTTAAAATTAAAGCAGCCCTTAACAGGACTGGAAATTGCTCTAAAGTTAAACCTTATCAGTGGAGAAAACTGTAAATGGACATTTTTAATCTCACAGTAATTTTCTAGTGTCCTCAGAAATAGTTCCACATCCTTAAAACCTATTCTCAGCTTGGAGTTCTTTGAACAGTCAGGGGAAAAAAGGAGGTAAGCATGGGAGGAGGAAAGAAAAGAAAAATGTACAAGAAAAAAGATACCCATAGTTATTGAATGAGAAGTTTCTCTCCTCTCTGTTAGTAGCTAAATACCATTTGTAGGTAGGGGTAGGTTAGAAAGGAACTGGTTACAGAAGTATTAATGTCTTCATTGTGCTGAGCTGGTCTACCCATGGACCAAAGAGCATCTGTTTTATAGATGATCAAAGAGGACTTCAAGGACAAGAACCAAAAGAAATTTTTGTTAAATCCAATTATATGATGAAATATGAGTCTATAAGTGGTGTCAGTGAGTTCAGTGTTCACTGTTGTGAGTCCTGATGAGACCTACTTGACTCACAAGGTTTTCTCCTTTCTACCACTAAAATTCAGCCTGAGATCTGAACATCAAGTTGAGCTGTTTATGGTCCATGTGTCATCATCTATAATAAAGAGTCTATATTTGGGACTTAATTAATACAGCCAGGTCAGAAATCAGCCCATTCCTTCCCAGAGATGTGTTGGCTCTGCAATGCTAACTGGTGTAAAGAATAGCACATACTTATTTTTCCACAAGAGTCAGCAGAAAGACTGAAAATACCCAGGACATAGATCTACTGTCATTTCTTGCAGTCACTTTTCTGACTACATGCATTTTTTAAAATAACAAGGATTTTTTTTCACTTGCCAGAGCATTTGCAGTCCTTATTCAAGGGGTGTTTTATCAAAGAGAGCACTCCAGTTCCATGTAAAATTATTGGCACAGTTACACTGCATTTTGCAGGATCCTGCTTTTTCTGAGTGTTGTTAGCCCAGAATGCAAGTAATTCTTCTAAGTTAAAGGTTGATTTCATTTTTCACATTCATTAAGTTGATCTTTCATTTTACTTACACAATAAAATATATATTATTCAAATATCTCCAAGCTGCGGTGGGGAGGTGATTAACACTTTATTTCTTGTCTAGTCCTTCCCATTCCTGTCTGCCAGTTCTGTGATATTGAGCAGAAATACTTATGGGAAGGCCTTTCTCACCTCTATAGGTAGACTGGTGATTTGAGGAAGAGCTGGAGATATATTACATATAGAACTTCAAGTTCGTTCTGGGCTTATGGATAATAACCACACTTTGTTCTCACTGCTACTGGAAGAGAGTGATATGAGCAGAGCTACCTCATGCCAAATTGCTGCAGACTGACATTCTTAATTTTCAGAGGTAGGAAAACTGCCACCTCATTAAGAAGAACACTGCATTATTAGTTTATTGGCATGGCACCAGCACTGGAAAATGCAGCATGTGTGTCCTTGTGACTAAAGGCAGAAACCTGGAGAAGTTTGTAGAAAATTATTTCTTTGGACAGGAAGAGTAGAATAGTGGCTTTAAAGAGACTTGAAACAGCAGCTCAAGCAAAGAACTTTCTACTTGTGAATATATCCTCCCATTCCATAATATCATCCTAATCGGTCCATTTTCATTCACTTCAATTATTTTAAAGACCCATGAATCTAAGACAGCTGATTGACATTCCTGCATGAAAAACTTCCCAGTCCAACAAAGGAGATGATATCACAAGAAGGTCAAAGTGCACTTCTATCAAAATACAGATTCCTCCCTGAATTCCCCACCTTCTACATTCTAGTGACCCATGGGAATAAGATTAATAGAAAGGAAAAGCAGCTTTCATTCTCAACAGTCTTTCTGAAAATCAGCATTTCCAGCATTTCAATACTTATTTGCCACAGCAGGGAGCTAATCCTTCAAAAAAACCCAACCCAATCAGCCAATCCACCAACTGAACTGAAAGAATAATGACTGCTTTGAAGTTTTCTTTCATTGCACTGGGAAAGTTCAGATGCTCTTGCTGGGACAGTTCAGATGTCTCAACCCACACTAATTACAAGACAAGTCCTTCCCATTCATTTTCAGTGTTAAATGCCAGAATCCAAGGAAAGTAGCTTCATAATGAGGCCACTGTTGATTCTTGCACAGGTATTAGTCTCTAGCCAAGAGCTAATTCTTCATCTGAAAAACTTTGTTTTCAGGCTTCTGAAACTGCTCTTTCATTCCTAACATAGTTTAATTGACATGTAAACTATCATACATCTTGTTTTCCTTTCACATGAAAGATTACTTGCAAATGGAATGTATCTAAAATGAATGGCTCTGCTCCATCACTGTGCACTGCCCTTTGCAGGGGAAACAACAAATGGGAGAGATGCATTGTTCCAGTTGGGATTTACAGCCTTGTATTGTCTAATTATTCACAATGTGTTATCCATCATACCACAAACCTCTTCACAGGACTAACATTTGTTCCAGATAAGGAAAATTGCTAGAACAGTGCTATCAAGAGTACGTGCCACCTGAAACACTTTATTAATTTTTTGAACTATCTCACCTGCTGAAGTTAACTTTTATCTTTTTAGGGGGGTTTTGAGCAATGAAAAGTCTCAAAATTAATATCATGAGGCAGTGAGGTGAACTGTTGACTGAAATGATAAAATTTATTTAATTTTCATACTACAAAGTTATTTTAATACGTATCATTTTGAAAAATCCTAATCTGCCTTAATTGTCCATTGAGAATTATAAGACAGTTGCATAATTATGCTGTTAATGAGTAAAAAAATATTATAAATTGAGTATAAGTAGATTCAGAAATACCAGCTGGGGTTAGATAGGTAAAAACTACTTCCTGATTATAGAGCACTTTACCTCTAGGTCAGAGATTAAATACAGAAAAGGTAAATAATGAATGATAGTGTTAACATTAATAAGTGCTTGGGGATATGAGGAAATGATCTGGTTTATGCCTAACCATTTTCCCCTATGGTGATAGCCACGTTTCAACCACAGCTCACAAGTAAGTGGCTTCTCTGTTTGTAGCCTTGACATCATAAATACTTTGGGTTTTGGTGACCTGATATTAAATTCCACTGTCTTGCTTTTAGTTATACACAGCAACAGGATGAAATTTGTCTTGTATCTGCACAAGAGACATAATCCCCACAATACCTCCTAGCACCAGTGCAAATAATTTTTACAAAATTATTTTGTAAAATAAAAATTGCAACATTATTTCATGTATATTTGTGATTAGAGATGGCTATAAGGGTTTGTAATGTAGAGTGGAGTTCTCCCCTGGCAATAGCAGTGAGAACAGGAGAGGACCCTGTTGCCCAGGCAGAGGTGTGTAGTGCTGTGTTAACTGCTGGGGGCCAGCCCAGCCAGCCTCCAGCTCCCACTCCAGAGGAGGGTGGCCCTCCACAGACTCTTATCACTCCTACCAGCATGATGAGAATGTCTTGGACATCTTGGGGCTCCTCAAAGTGGTCCTGGATATCACTATGTGGGCAACAGCATCACATCATTAGCTTTTCTCTTTCTCCTCTTGCCTTTCTGCAATCCTCTGAAGATTCTGTGACTAAAGGAACTAAGTTTCTAGGGGAGTTCCAATTCCTGGATGGCAAAAATATTATAACCAGGTTGCTGCTATAGACCAAAACCTCCCAGTGAAGAATTCACTAGAGATACTGACCTTGATTTATCTACCTGTGGTGGACAAATGCACACACTGCCCCAAATACCTTGCACAGCTGTTATTGCATGGGTAAGCTTGTAAAACTAATGCTGTTTAAACTGAACCACAATTTACATCCCTGTTCAACACTATTGATTAGGCAGAGTACAAAGTGATTAGACCAACACCAACAGCAGATCTTTCAGCAATTTCCATTTGATGAAAAGAATCATCTCCACTCATTTTCTTGCTTTTCATTTCTTCACTAGAGATTATGATATGCAACAAATTTCCATATGTGTTGCAACAGTATGAGACCACATACACAAAAAAAAATTCAAAAAGAGCAGAAATATCACCACTTCAACATTTCTTTAATCTGTTTCCTAAAATCTGTCATGTTCTGCCCAAGGTACTGTCATTTGTACAGAGCATGCTGTGTTAAAGCTTCAATCATACTATCCAAATATGAGAAGTCTGGAAGCAGCCATAATGTAACTGATGTCAGACAACCAAAGCTCACACAAGTTTTCAGGAGCTTGACATCTTCAAATAAAAAGAACAGCTCTTTACTGCAGTTTTGGAAGTATGTCCATGTTTCAGACTGACACATATATGTCTCAGTATCTGTGGTGATTTATTTTTCTCTGTAGCATTTGCAAAGTATATGAAAACACCACCCACTGTGCAGTTTATTTGCCATCTCAGAGAGGTCTGAGCCAGTCCTTTGAAACGCTGTAGTTCTTGCCTCACTTACTTGGTATCCTAAGCATAAAGGAAGAGGCACTATCAATAATGTACTGCACAGAAGCTGGCTACAAGGATCTCCTCAATGATAGATTAAAAATCACATCTCTGTAGGGACAAACTCCATATCTTTACAGGTTACTGGCACAAATTTACCAGTCTAGAAATTCATTTTGAAGCAGAAGAGGAGCTGGTGGGTTGACTGTGCCGGTTTATAGAATCTCTGCAAGAGGGTGAGCTTCACACAATGGGAAAGACAGATTTGTGTGGTTTTCCCTTTGGAAAAGCATTTATTAGGCCCAACAACGTTTTTAATAGCTATTACCACCTATCTGAGATTAGAAACTCCAACCAGCATTCAGCTTACTGGGCTGTTTTGAGAAGCATGGTACACTGGATAAACCTCTGACATGCAGTTCCATAGTGGAGTGTGAAAAGAGCTAGAGGCCTAATTCCCCTCAGAAATCCACAAAGAATGTATGTCATTAATGCATGTGGGATGCAAAGTTTGAACATTTGTATAGCCCTATTTTTGTTCCAAATTCTAGTTGTTTATTTAGAGTAAAACAGCAACACATATGTACACACTCACAGCAACAGATTCTCTGCAGTGTCTATAATAAAGCCAGTCAGAACTAGTGGAGGAGTTGGATATTTCCAGTGCAGGGCTGCTTTAGTGTAAAGTGTTTCTGTGCTCCAAAATAAACCTGAGGTCAAATAAAAGGGATAGATTAAAACTCATTCCAGATCTCAACTCCTACTTACACTTTCTGATTGTAATCTAAAGCTTTGATTCTGCATACATGCATACATTTAACTTTGAGCCAGAAAGAGTGACATTTCTTGTAAAAATTAAATTATACATGTACACTTGGAAAATCAGATTCTCATATACTCTGTTTACTCAAAAGAACAAAAGAGCCAGAAAAACGTGCAAGACCAGAGAGAAACAAAGAACAAAATCCTCCTGGAAGAACTACAGCAGCTGCTTGCGTCAGAATCAGATTGGCTTTGGTTGTTCAGTACTTACTCTTATGTACCACTTGTCTAACCTGGACTACAACTTGACTAATTATGTGCCAAAAGCTTTGTGCCTCCATTGAATCTCGTGCCTCTGCTGAAACAGTCCTTAAATATTTATAAGCAATGAATCCTCTATACACCAGAAATAATTTCTTACAAAACTAAAAAGAGCCTTCCATAAAATAGTAAAAACCTTTATATTTACTGAAAATACATGAACTGAGGATAGCTGACGCCTGGCAGAACCACACCCTATTGTAATTTCATTGGAAGATCTCACACATTTTTCATAGCTGATAAAAAAAAAAGACTTTATTCCATGTGTGATCAATGGAAGATTTTTAATAAATATTTAAGATACTTAATTTATTAGTAATATAGTCATAGAAATCTTACACAAAACATTATCTCTTGTGAGAACCCTAAAGACAAATCTTCAATGAGAAAAGAATGTATTTCTTCTATCTAGCAAATTTAAGCTGCTCATAATTTATAGCAGAACTCTGTGTGGATGCAAGGCTTTCCTGCCAAAGTCAAAACCTTCAATGTGTATTTTTCCCCAACTTCACTTTTAATTTATTGGAAAGGCAAAGTCTGGACTGAAGCTGACTAGCATTGAACAGAGTGTGGGCTGAGGAGTTAATGCCATATTTAATGCATCCCTGGGGGTAGATATGTTCTTTGGGACATTGGATGATATCTTCTCTGGGACTTCCAGCAGTTACTTTCTGCAACTTAGTTTTCACATCTAAAAATGTGAATATAAGAACTTCTGATCTCCACTGTGGAGCACTTTCAGATTATAAGGGTGAAAGGTGGATATTAATGTGACCCTCAGACCTCAAATCATGACAATAAAGACACACAATCATGTTTGGTAGTCTGAAAAAGTACCAAAGTATTGCAGAAATAACTGTGATAGCTGTGTGGATTTTATGTGTATTCCTGCAGTGCCATTGGAGTCAGTGTAGCTGCACAGATAGAGAATGGAATAGGGTTTTATTCAAAAATTATAGGGGTGGGGCTTTCTTCTTAAAAGCAGCTCTATCAGAAACAAACAAAATTAAGAAAAAATAATAAATATCCCTATTGTGGCAGTATCTTGTATAGATTTATGTCTTTTTTTTCTTTGGGTATTCCTCTGGCTGCATGAACAAGGAAAAATTATATTCAAGGTAACAAAATACAGAAAAGTACAAAATAACTTCCACCATCCAATCAAAGCAAGTGTAACTGGGGGGGGGGAGGAAGAAAAAAAGATCTGTAGACCAGAAATCTCCATCGATTCACCTCTGAATCACAATAAATACTTAATTCCTTAATTTCTCCAAAGTATACAATAAATGCCTCCATTTCTCTACAATGTAGCCTGGCAAATACAGCCTGGCAAACCCTTGGGAGCTGGAGCCATTTGTGGTGGGACATGAGTGCTTTTTTACTGACTGTGGCAGAATCCCTGGGTAGTTCTTTGGGTTTATTTCATGTACACAATATACAAGAGTATCTCTAAGGCAACAGAGAGCTCCTGAGCAGAGACCAAAAGGCTTTATAAAAAGATATTCTGAGAACAGCCAGCTCAAGAAAACACTTTATTTTGAGGTTTAGAGGGAAGAAACTACTGTTACAATCATTAACATCCCGCTGTAGGCTCAAGTAGAAGCTGATTTTTATAATTTAGACTTTATTTTTAAAAAGTCTTTTACTTCTGAAGATGTACACAATGAATTCATTTCAATACAAGACAGGGTCCAGGGCACAACCAAATATATCAGTGGTGACCAGTGGGAATCGTGTTTATCACTTCCACACATTTCAGATACCTCCTTTTTGCTGCTGCACCTCCAGAGGGTACAAACCAAGCCTCAGTTTTGAAACTAAAGGCCCTGTTTAAAGGACTGGTTGACTGAACAAAGACAAAATTTGGATAAGAACCAGTGCAAGCACATCTACAGATAAACACATTCCTGTGCTGTGTCAGTTTCCCTTTCAAGAGTCATTTATGTGTGATCTGCCAACAACTTCTCATACTGAAATGCTGAGCAAAATCTTGCCTGTGCAGTTGGGTCTGGCTCTGCAAGGCTGAGTATTTTATCCTGTGCTGTTCCCTGTAACCCCATAGGCCAATACTCTGCTACTACAGTGGTGGGCCAGCTAATTGCAAAATCTTAATTATGGGCTGATAACTATGAAAGCCCTAAATTCTTTTAGAAAAGAAACATAAATCACCAGGAAACGAAATAACTCTTTCCAGATCAAAATATTATACCTAAAAATGTCTATTAACAGCCATAGTAAACTGCACCAGTGTACTTTGAAGTGGAAATTCAGAGAATTTTATGAAATTCTGCAAATCTTGAGTTACACTTGGAATTCATTTCTACTAGGTTATCAGAACTGAGCAGCTACTCTATGAACAGTAATAGGTACAGATAAAGAAAAGCAATAAAATGATTACCACTGTGTGGAAATTATGAAAATGTTTTATTAAAAGTGTTCATCTGGAAAAAAAATTCTCCTGCATATATTTCAACAGTGTTATAGGTTTTCCTGCAGGCCTGTATCCAAGGATTTCACATGGATTATGAACTTGCTTGTGTTTTTGTTGTTATTTTCTTAAGAGAATAATATTTTTGTTCTTATTCCTGTATCAGCCATATCCTCAACTTGTGTGCCAAAGGAAATAAAACAGCAACCGAAGTTTTAACCTTAGTCCTGTGATTGAGCTCAAACCTCCTTCCAGTGACAGGTATCGATTCATTGCAGGTTCAGCTGAGGCACTAAGGAGGTTCCAGACCTACCATTAGACCCAGAACATGTCCAGGGATATGTCATGATACAAGGCTGCCTGAGGCTTTCAAGGAAACTGCCTTGCATCAGTCTTTCAGAAAGCTTAGAACTCCTGTATCACTTGTTGCCTCTCTTCTGATCTTTAGGATAAACAATAGGAATACATCAAATTTTAGTCACTCTTAATCCTGAAAACCAGGTGAAAACAGTCCCAAATTTTTAGGTGAAACTTGTTTCTACTGGTAAAAACATGCTTGGTGTTCCTGGCAAACTCCTAGAAGAGAAAGTCCAGCTAAAGTGAAGCATTGGCAGCAGCTAAAGCTGCCTCCTGTAAAAACTGTTAGAGCATTAACCAACCCAGTTCGTCAGCCAAAGTACTGGTGGAGCCACAGGGCAAACTGCCTTCAAAGAACATACTGCATCCTCTGGGAAACCCCAGATCTAATTTAACAACAAAAACCAAGTAAAGTTCAACAGAAACTACTCTAAAACAATGGAATTGAATCTTATCAGTTAAGGGCGGTTTGAGCATCCTAGAGAACTCTGGTTAGGATATCTCATTGCCTGTTGCTTTATATCTGATTTTGCTAAAGGGCTTGAGAGTATTTTATACTTTAACAAGACACTAGTTTTAATATGGTCTTTGTCCACTAGAGAGCACAAGCAGCAGACATGGTCAGCTTTCACTGAGGGGACTGGAAGGGATGAACGTTTATACTTCCCTGCTCCATACCCACATGCCAGAATCCACGACAAACTGGGCTAAGAAAACAAAACCCATTCACTAACATCAGCAGAGATTCAATTACAGAATTAATCCTTTTCAGCAGGTGGTTTCTGGTGAAACCACTGCTAGAAACAGCCTCCATATCAGGTATATCCAACTTCTACTGCCAGGGAGTTAATCAAATAGCTATTACAACTTATTACTTGTCTAATTTGAGGCCTGCACAGCATTGTAAATATTTCCGAGTTATTCATAAGTAGCACACCAATTATCTATGTCCAGATACCAGGGCAGAGAGATAAATTGATTATTTTGTAATTTAACACATGAATTAATATTTGTGTGTCTGTTCATGCACACTATTCAGCAATTTATCACCAAGTCTGTTTCTTACATCATTTGACATCTTTTCCACCAGCAAAAAACATCAAGGAAACCTTAAACACATATGTAGTCTCTGACATAAAATGCAGCAACCCACACTAACAGCTTTAAATCAGATAATAAAAAATAAGGGTCTACATTAATGTTCACTGGCCCTAGTTACACATCATTGTATGGACAAAAGGGCTGTCAAAGGGGATCAGGAAACTTTGGCCTTTTAAATCCTTTCACTGGGGGTGGCCAAGTTTCAGAGAAAGTGAAACTCCTCTCCTAGTATAATGCACTAAACCAATTATGCCAAACCCAGCAGGTGATTAGCTTATGCCCTGAAGCATGAGATTTGATTATTCTTATCTAGGTTTGCATACTGGAGCTACAAATATTACTAACGGTCATAAAATCACCCAACCTTAAAAAAAAACCTAACCTGAAATTTTCATTTGATGACCTCTGTACCTGGGAAATTCCAAATATTTCTTTTGTTTAATCTAAATGCTTCAGCTCTCACGTGGTCACCTGTATTCATTCATATCACAGGACATGGTTACAAAGCCTGTCCACTTTGCCCTTTGACAACAGCATGTGTGAGCTTTGCAACTGCCTTGTTGGTAAGAAGGTTCCTTACAGAACCAAATGAATAACGGAGCATATAATTTTCCTTGATATCTTTTTAAAGCGAAGCAATAGAAGAGTTTCTTCACAGAACACCACAGACAGAGACACAGAGTTTTTCACTATTAGGTCATTATTTAATGGAAATGCAGAATGGCCAGAACTACTCAGAAGAGATCCAAAGAGCACTGACATCAATGGGAAATTTTCCATGGATCTCAATGGACTTTTGGCTAAGCCTCAGATAAGCTAAATCACACTGCCTTGTTTTGGCTGTAGGTCTAATAAATGATTCCCAGCCCTGTTTAAATTAGGGTGAATCACCAAGGAACACAAGGAACCTCTTTAGTGATGTCCCCCCAGACAACCCACAAACCAGACTCTGTCACAGGATCAAACGTTTACACCAAGGTGTGTCAATTTAGTTCCACAGATTGGATTTCAAGTGCCATTTCAAGCTGCCCAGTTATTCCACCCTCATTTTTTCCAAATCCTCCAGATTTTAATATATCAGCCTGCAGAGGGAAGTGTGTTAGTGCAGAGTAATTTTGTCTTAGTAATAAATAATTTCCTCTGAGACGCGAACAACAGCTACTGCTTTCTGAATGCTTGGCTGAGAGAAGGTTCTTGGATAAATAGCCTCACTTAGAAAACATATTTGCAAAAGCCTTTGAGAAAGTGCAATGTGTATGACAGTTTCAAATGGTGCTTTAAGAACACTGTACTTGACCTGACACAAAATTGAAGATTTTTATTGGAATTTCCAACCCAAGTGTCCTTCAGGCAACCAGCTAAATCATAATGAATTCTTTATTTGTGTTTGGTCTTTGAAACAAAAAGAAAGTAAAAACTCAAAGACCAAAAACATGAAATCAATCACATTAAAAACACACTAAGGAGTGTGTCTCAACTGTTTGGGGTTGTTTGGTCCATTTCTGAAAACCTTTTAGGACTTGAACTTTCAAACAGAGTGAAAAAGTATGTTTGAAAGACATAAGGGCAAATTTTGCAGCTTTCATGTTATGATTTCTTTTATTTTTCTTTTTTTAAAGACTGTCAAAGACTACATCTTTATTTTGTTTCAAAGTGGGAAAACGTTAGCTCTTGAAATTTAATAAGATTGAAAAGGTAATGAAATCTATAGTTCCTCCATTACTGATCCCAAGGCTGATAGGTTACCCAAGAGCACAGCAAGTTGTATGGACTCATTATTATAAGACCATTATGCAGTCCTAGTCCTCATTTGCAAGTCAAACTAATTGAATTATCAGTTTACATGTATTTTCCAATGGTTTAAAATAAGAGACACATTTCAGGACATAAAAAAGGGGAAATGCATTGTTGAAACAAACTTTTGTTCTGTATTTTTTCAAAGAAGGAACTTGAAAACTAATCTAGTCTGCCACATGTATTTGGCAGTATAATGTCTAAAATATTGAACGGTAGCAGAATTTCATTAGCAGATTTAGTCCAAATGTGAAATTGGGAAACATCCATTCACTCAGGCCCTGGCAGCAAATAAACTGGGCTTTTCTTATTTCTCTTACCAAGTACAAGAAAGTCAGACCACTCTATGAGTACTGAAATTTCTCAGCTGCTCCACCTCCAAATAAGTCTCAGTTGAAGTCAATCCCTAATTTTGATTCTGAAATAACTACTTGCAAATATATGTTTATATATATCCTAAAAATGCATGTATGTGCATACATACATACTCCGTGAGTGGGTACCTGCCTTGGAAATCTCTTAAGCAGACAGATTGAATACACTTAAATTGCTACAGCTTAATAACTTTGAAGCTCCACATGAATTGATTTTAGTACTATTATACTGCCTTATCAGCAAATCCCCTGTCAAAGGAAAGGATTTATATGTGTCTATGTGTGCATGCCTGTAAATAAGAATTTTACTACAGTGGTAGTAGAACCCACAAATCTGGTTTTAAAACTATTATCTTCAGTATACAGGGGTCACATTTTATCATGGTAAGGGTAAGAGAAAGAACATCTTATGAACAAGGTGCTGGACAAGGACTTCAGAGGCTCAGGTTCAATTTCTCTCTCTACCAGAGGCTGCTTTCATGACCCTGCACAACTTACAGTTAAGCAAATGCTTAAGTCATCTTTTGTGTGAAGGGCAATATTTCCTTTCTCTTTCCTTTGTCTGCAGTAACACAGAGATTACAACACTTTGCACCAGCTTCTAGGAGGTTGTTTGGAAGAGAGAAGGTTTTCTCTGAGATTTTTTACTGTGGGTAAATACAGCATCTTGCACAGCTCAGCCCTGAACTTTGCTTCTTATGAACTCCAGAGGCGCACAAATACTTAAATAATTATACCTTACAAATGGAGTCCAGAATCATTGTATTGCACACATTTCAGTTCCCAGTGTTCTGAGGAATACACATCAATGCCATATAAAGCAGAGGATTACTAAGAGGGAAAAAAAAGGGGGGGAGAAGGGGGGTGTTAGTCGAGTAAAGATAATTGGCATGATCTGTATTCCTATCAGGCATCACACTACACCAACTAAGAATACAAAAGTAAGGGTCACACATGCAAATACTGTATTTACATTATTGGAGCAAATAGAGATCCAAAGTTACAGTTGTCATTGAAAATCATATTTTTGTAATATCATATTCATAAGCCACAGAATTTGTGTGACAACAATCCAGAAAAAATTGCTAGATTAGAATTTGAATGTAATACACTCAGAGCATTGAATGCAAGAAAAACATCAGATCTGGCAAGAAGATCAACACAAACAAACATAGCTTCAACAGGTTATCTTTTTTCTTTGCCATTTTGTCCCCTTTTGTTGGTTCTTCCCTTTCTTTGAGCTGTGACACAGCCAAGAGCTGGGCAAGCGGCTCCCTCTGGTGCTGACACCAACGAGGCTCTCCAGGTTTTGCAGTCCTTGCTCTCTGTATTTCAGTTTAGGATCTAATTATTGAAACTCAGCATTACGCAAGACTGGCTTCGACAGTCTGTAAAATCGTGTATTTTCATAACTAGGTTTAGCTAAGCAGTGGAATTATCTTCAGAGAGACAGCTCTGAAAACACCACACCTCATCACGTGGTACCTTACAACCAAAGGTAAGACAGGACTTGATGGTAGCATTTACACATAACCCACTACTTTGATTAAGAATCAGCCCGAATTTTTGAAATACCAAATATTTTCTGATTACAATGAGACTGCAGCTCAAATGCATTATCAGCCAAATGTCAAGTAACTGCTGCACTAACACCAAGCATAACTTCTTGTGCTTAGAATTGCATATCTTGGTACTTACACATTTTTGAGCTGTACTAGAATTTTCACTCTGTGTCAAAATAAGCCACTGCAGTAGCACAGGTAGAGCTTCTATAAATTTCTGACAGGTTACCTGACCCTATCTAAAATATGGGGAAGAGGTGCAATAGTTGGCATCAAGGAGGCTTTCATCCCAATTCTATGATAGTGAAAGGTACTGTCACAATTTTCATTACATATTCCTGATTATTCAAACCTATTTTTAACACACACAAAAATGAAGTGTGTAAGTGTCCATCTAGGAAGTTATAATTCACAAATAAATACATTTATATCCAACAAGAAAATGAAATTTTAAATCTCATTTAACAAAGTATTAAAAATCCACTTGGATTCCAACTTATCACAAATGCTGATTTCTTTCACAGGTATGTTTATAATAAACATTTTAATTTTTTTCATGAAACAATCATTTTATGAATGGCCATAAAAATAGATTGTTCGTTGCATTGTTGGTCACTGAACCAAGAACAGACATCAGATGAAGAAAGACCTATGGATCCTCCAATAACAAGAGATTTAATATTTTCTTGCTTAATCTGCCAGAGCCTTTATACAAATTCTCCTAACTTTTGAACTATGCAGGGTTATACATAATTATTGGAAGAGGCAGCACTGTATTTTCTCCATCTGCAGTGAGCTGTCCAAGCATTCATTAATCCTCACAGCATCTCAGGGTAGTAGTTCAATTTATGGATGGGAAAACAAAATAGATTGAGTACCGGAATACATTTTAATGTAAGTGCCAAGCAAAGGAATGAGACTGAAAGTGCTCCCAATGCTTCTTTCTTATGGACATGCAGCAGCAAAGGCCTTAGACTTTGGGTATGCTGCAAAAACCTGGCACAGCAAAATTGCTGCATCAGAGTCCCAGTAAGTGGGTGAGGAGTGAGTATGGGAAAGAAAAATCCAAACCTCCACATTGGCTCTCCTCCCTCATTGTACCCCAGCCAGTGGCAATGAGCCTCTGCACTCTCCTAATGAACTAAGGAAAAGTGAAAAACAGAGGGGGAAAAAGGACCAATTAAAAAAGGGGGACCAGAATGAAGGCAATGCAAAATGCCACTGAACAGTCAAATAGGAAAGCTCTGGCACCCTTTTCTTGTCTTCTCCCTCACCAAGGTTCCAAAAGCTACCAGATTTATGTTTGCATAGTGATCTTGCTCCTAATTACTCCAGCAAACTTACTCAAATAGACAAAGTTAAGAGCCAACTTTGATCTCAGCAACAACCTGCAAAAGCATCAAGAGTTGCAAGAGTGCAAAATGATGGATGTGAATGAAGAACAATAAAGTCAGGAGGGTTTGCATTTTCTAAAAATTGCTCTGTTCTTAAATGTTAGTTGCAGCACATGTTCCAAAACAACAGAAAAACTCCTTTTCTTGAATGTAACTTTAATGTTCTTAAAGTAACATTTATAGTTCAATTTTGTTCAATCTGTGCTTAGACCTTCACTTGCCAAGTAGTACATGTCTCTACATAGGCTAAAATGTGCCAAACAGGCTAAAAGTCAATCTACATTTTTGTATTTGGAATTTTGTGAGAAAAAGCAAAGGAAATAGCAGGGGGAAGTGCTGCTAACTATGCATCTCTTGTTAATTCATTAAAGATACAAAACTTGACTAAGCCACTGTGTGATTAAATGAAATGCTATTTCTTCATACATGCAAACTGTGTTCTTTTGTTCTTCATACTATCTCTACATATTCACACTGAAGTTTGAACCAGACTATCACATCATTTCCGTTGTGCACTTGCACTATCATGCAGAGCAGTGTCTGTGTATGCATCTATATATACATATATACGCTTTAACACAGCCAACCAAAGATGAGAAAACTTCTGAAATGTTTGATGATCTTCATTTTAGAAGTGCCTCCACATGTGCATTTTCCTGGGCACACTGAATTTGTTTTTCTGACCACTCTTCACCCAGTATTCCAGTTCTTCCACACTTAATGGTGCTTTCACATGTCATGAACACCCAAACTCAGTGCAATGGTGGTAAATCATGTGATAAGAACTCATAGTGGAGTGAAGCCTAAATTCCTTGGAACACAAAAAGTATTTATAACTTTATCAGCTTCTTGTGCAGTGTCTTGCATACAGAGATGACAGTTTTGGCTGAACCTCCTGGTTGCCCAAGGAATACAAACAAATAATAAAACCTCAGGACTCTGTTCCTCTATAACTTAGTAACATCTAATTTTCATTTTATTTCAACATAAATTTCTACCTGGCTACATCTTTCAGTAAAACTTCACCTGCTTTTAAATTTAATTGTCCTATAAATATACTTCATTGGAGCCAGTCCCAATTTTTCTGAGTTCAAGAAATTGTTTTTGTGCTTTTTTAATAAAGTCAAATATACCTCAGCTAGGGGTGGTGTTTTATCAAAAATAACAGATAAGTCAATTCTGAATAATTGTTGAGCAAAAGAAAAGGCATGAGTCAACTATAAATACCTGTAAGTATATCCCTACTTCCTTAAAATGAACTTCCACCATAGCGAGTGCTGACAAATAACTAAAACATTAACAAGTTTTCTACTTCAGATTTCTGTTTCTAAATTTAGAAACCCCAGTGCTGTTTTCTGACAATTGGGAAAGTCTCCCATCCACTTCAGAGGAACAATACACACTCCCCCTCTTTTCCTTCCTCTGAATAATAAACTTCCCCTTGGTAGGAAATGGATCAAATCCTAAACAAATAAATAAGCCCATCTGGTATTTATTTATCCCAGTCCTTGGAAATTTCATGCTAATTACAGATCTGTTACTAAGGCTCTGGAAAACACTTCATAGTTGGGTTTATACTGTTTTACTGGAATTCACAAATAGAAATGCTTTCTTTCCCAGCATTTCTCCCCTCTGTGTGGTATCTGAAGTTAGTCCTTTCACAGTATATGAAGTTAGTAAGCTGATTAACAATATAGCTGATCAGGTCCTACTATTATGCTCAATTAGCAGCAATTTATCATCACAAAATTAATTATATCATCTTTTCTGATACATGCTTCTTTCTAGCTTCATTCTCCCTACTTTCAGTCACCTCATCTTTCCTGTCCTCCTCTTTCTACTGTGCAAGTGACCTGTCCAGCCTCCTCTTCCGCAGAAACAAAGGTATGTGAGATCTTCCCCCAGTAAACTCCCTCCTGAAGCACAGTGCTTTTTAATCTGCTGGGGGAAAGGCAAAAGGGCATGGTAGGATTTGCCCTCACATTTATAAACCTACAAAATTTCACATTGGAAAAATACCTTGAGGTAGACACATACTCAAAAAAACCTAAGAAGGCTTCAAATAATTTTTTTCTTGACTTTGCAGAAAAGTTCTGCAGCCCACAAGACTCATGCACAGATATTGCTGTTTCCTGGAAAGTTGCAGAAATAACCTCGCATCTGGTATCACAACAATCTGGTTGCTTCCATAACTAAAATTGGTCTCCTGTGAAACTTTAATCCTATTTATGCAAAACCATTGTCTTAAATGTTTGGATACACAGCAGATTTCTGGCAATTACTCCTCTCATCCACATGGACTTCCACAGACAGATGCTCCAACTTAAGGCTTGGACCACCAATATATGGAGCCAAGGCGAAATCTCTCTTAGCTCTTACCCTGTGCATTGAGAAGCTACAAAATGAGGGAGACACCAAGTTTGCCAACTTTTTACGTGAGAAAATATATGATTTATACAAGGTTGCAGTTTTAGTATGGCCCTTAAGGCAAAGAGACCTACACAACTATGCCTTGTGCACAGTTGTACCTATTTATTAATCACTTTATGATTCAGTCCAAACTGTCTGAGGAACATGCAAATTTGCTGAAAGCAAGTGCCAGAGAAGGTAGGAGGAGCTCTGCCAAGACTCTGAATGCTTCAGTCAACCTCTTATAAGAGATAAAAATAATAAAATCTGCAACACATTGCTGGGCATGAGAAAGAGAGAAAGTGCTCTCATCAGTGTTTCAGCTGCAGAAGTTTCAATCTACTCAACATAAATCTGGGAAAGCAGCTTCCATTAGTTCTAGTATTCCTAAACAAACACAAACACCATATGAAATGCTCACCACTTCAGTGTACGTAACTGAGTTCATCCTGCTGAGTGGTGATGGGATTGTAAGAGCATAGAAGTAACAGAATCTGTCCATGTATCACACTTGGGTGCTCTGCACCTCCTTCTCTGGCAGATGGAGTTGCACTTCACAGCATGGATCACACAGCCAGCAGGACACCTGGCTTGAAGGGGTCAGACAGTGGGCAGATCCCTGAGAATGTCCCACTGCTTCATCTAGTGAAGGGGTCATCTCCTGAAGGTCTTTGGATGAGGCCAGACTGGTGGCCCCAGGATATCCACAGGCATTAAATGAGCATTTGATATCCTATAATGTTCATGGAACCTGTGAAAACCACTGTCAAAAGTAGGTAAAAGTTTTTGTCCACTCTTCTGTTGCTCTCAGTGAAGTGTATTTCTGCCAGCATCAAATGGTTTGATTCAATCATTCATTTTTCTTCCTCTGAAGCATTTGCAACTTTTGCAGAAGTTTCATACCCATCTAGTGACTACTGTCACTGAGCAACAAAGGCCACAGGTACACTGGTTACACTGACTCCTGAGCTCCTGCACAATCTCAGATTAGTCACCTGTTTCAGGTGCTTTCCATCAGAAATAACTAGAGGTTTGGTAGCTGCTCACTAGATTTCAAGTAAATTTGAAGCATGATCAAACAGTACTGTTAGTAACTGCAAGGACATGGGTACAAAAAATTAATTTCTTTGTAAAACTAGTTTGCTGTTGCAAAATTACAAACTCTCATCCTGTGGAGTAAAGTACAAGAGTCCTGTAACACTGTTTACCATCTGGGAAAAAAACCCCTCCCATAGCTAATTTAACAGTAAAATCTAAATGGGAAGCACATTGTGCCTCAGCCAGAAATTATGGTTGGAGATATAATTTGCCATTCACCTTGATCAGCAATTGCTCCAACCAGTCAGGAGCCACTATGTTGACATATGAACTCAGGCATTTCCTTGCAACTCACTGTTGCTTAAGGAGTTATCATTATTACATTATATGGGGACAAGCATGTTCAAATAGAAAAACAAGAAAATAAACAGAGGATTTATTCGAGCAATGAATAAAATTCAAGAACTAGTTTATGCTCAAAAGAACAGAAAATATAAACAATAATGAACAGTAACAAGTGATACAGACAGCCCTTCTAGTGAGTCACCAATTCAGTTTTCTAAATGTTCCTGATGCTCAGAGGAAAAACATTTTAAGAGCTCAAATGCAAGTCTGTTCTCTTTGAGTAGCTGTTCCTTGGCAAAGAGGGAATGACAGGGACTGTACTGATGACACAACAGGAAACGCTCTTTGACCCTTTCCAGCTAATGGAGATAAATACTGAACTTTTTAACACTGGCAAATTAACTTTAAATGAGAAATACTGGCATCAAAGTTACCATCTAAATTGCCTGACTGTGGAGTCAGAAATTCTTATTGAAAACATCTTTATGTACAGATTCATAAAGTCTATGGAAATTTTTGCTTGAATAAGGAGAGTAGGATTGAACTCAGCAACTCTGAAATATTTCATGGTAATAAAACACTCCATTCAGAAGGGCTCAGAGAAAGCACTAAAATCTACATACATTTCATGAAATAACTTCTTAGATTTGGTTCTATTAACTCCACTCAAATGCCTACTCAGCAGCCACAAGAATTTCAATCTTACCAGACTGGGGGAAAAAAAAAAATCAAAACCATGGTAACGATTTCTGAGGGCCTCAGCATACCTATATAATGGTATTATGTTCAGCAACTATTGACCCAGTCGCATGGTGAACTGAACCTGCACCTGTTCAGTCCCTGACTGATGCTTTTTCACAGTGAATGACATATGAGCAGCACTAGACAGAGCTTTAACAGAACACATAGTGAGCTACACAGATGATATATGTAAGTACAGCTGTATGTTACATCACCAGATGCAAACCATGCTAAAGACCGTCAAAGGCAGTGGAAAGAAAACTCAAGGAAATGTAAGCCCTGTGGGTTAACAATTCTGTTAAAACAGCCAAACTTGAGTCCTTTCCTCATAGCACGTTTGCCTCCACAAGGAGAACAGCATTATTTTATTCTAGCCTTTTCAGTACACCTTGACTGTAAATAACAGATGAAAAGAAAATGTGATCATGAATGCAGAAGGTGGAAATAAAGCAACTGAAAAAGATAACATGAAAGAGGAGCTTTCCCCACAGTGCTGCAGGAACACTGGCACATTCTGCTGAAGGATTGAACTCCACAGCTCCTGTTTATTTCTAAGAGGATTTAAAAAGCTGATGATAGAATCATCATGATCACACACACAAAAAAAAAAAGTAAAAGAACCAAACTCATTTGCTTGTCTTTTAATCAAAACATGTAATCAGAAGGCTTAAGTGATGATTACCTCCTGCTTTCAACACAAGTGACTGAAGCAGCCTGTTAAATGGGCTTTCACAATTTCCAGTGCCAGGGAATGTGTCGCTTCACCACACAGGTTTGTTCAATGCACTACACTCAGTTCCCAATGATCTGATCTGTTCCTGTATTTCCAAAGGAGAGGACAGTGGTCGCCTACATCTAAGGCACTCTGTGGGAGTTCAGTAAACATAGGACCCATACCAAGAAAGCCACTTTTCAATAATGGCACCTTTATTAGCACAAACATGTTCAAAACTGTTAGTGCAATTAATTATTGGGATGGGGAGATACCCGGCAAAAGACTAAAAATTGCCTTTGCTGAAACACTATTCATTCAGATGATTTATGGAGTTCTTTATTGTTAGCGTCACAAGAGCTTTTTCAAAACAAGAGAAATCATTAAATCCCATAAAACACGGGCTATCGCCGCCGTTAGCTGGTAATTGATATCCTTGCTCGTGCCATTTATATCCCTAAATGGAGCTGATAAAACAAAAATTAGTAAAGCGTGCTGATGGAGAGCAGCCTACAGCATCCCGGAAAGAAGCAGGGGAGCCTTCCCTCCCTTTGCTGCCACCCAGCAGGAATCACTCCCCCTGTGCACCCTACGAGCCAGAAATCAGGCTCAGCCCGGGGAACTGCTGGTGAGGGGGAGGGAGGAGGGAGGGGAGTTCATTTGCTTTTAGAAGGAGAACCTGATTATTATACCCTCCAACCCCCCTTTCGGTTTTCCCTGGGGGGATTTTAACTACTTCTCTCTCCTTTTTAAAGGCAAATTTAAAAAAAAAAATCTTGTGTTGCAGTTTTCTGCAGCTTTGGTGGTTTGTTGGTTTGGGGGGCTTTTTATTTATTTCAGGAATCCCGCTGGGTGGAGAAAGTGCAAGATAAGAAATATTTTTAAACAGAGGATTTGTGGTTTAAAGCCGTTTCCAAATAACAGGCAAAACATGTGCATAGTCAAGAAACTCCCAAATCCAGAGCAGGGAGGGAGAAGGAATGTGTGTTTTAGCGATGGAAAGCAATCAAGCATATTAGAAAAGACTCAGGAGGACAGGAGAACAGCACCGCAAATGCAAATAAATCAGCTCAGATTCTAGGGATGGGGGGGGGGAAAGAAGAGAAGCTGCTGATAACCCTGAGCAAATGCTGCTGCCTCAAAGACAGAAATAGCTCCCTTACCTTATTCCTAATCCTTGCTTGCACCTGCTCTGCAATCATAAATACTTCGAGGTGCTTAACATGGAGCTAAATTGATGGCTGAATTTAAGAATTTCTTCGTACACCTCCTTTACAGATTCGAAAGGAGATTTTTAGGATCATCCTCCTCAGTATCCATTAGCTTCCCAAAGAATTCCAATTTTCTTGGAAAGATAAAAAAGGAAAAAAAAATACAGTACCTCTATATACAACCGGGCACTGTAATAGATCCAAAAAACGGGAGCGGGGGAATCTGAGAGGTGTCACTACAAACTTGGCAAGCAGAACGTATCCTCAGCAGAAAGGGGAAAGAGAGAGAAAAAGAGAGAGGAGGAAAAAACCCTACAAAATACAAAATTCCCAGGGAGATTTTGAAGAAAAAAAAAAGGCAGGAAGGAAAGACGTGTGAGGAGAGCACAAATGGGATGGCGGGATCTCACCCAGCCAGCCAGCCATCCATCCACCCGTCAGCCAAGCGAGCAGCCGCCCCCCGCGCCGCCGCCGCGCTCCGCTCCCCGCGCCCCCTGCGCGTACACGCGCTCGCACCGCGCCGGGCGCGCCCCCGCGGGCTCAGCGCGCAGGGTCCCCGCCGCGCGCAGGGGGATGCGCGCCCGCCCCGCGCGTCACAGGTGATGCTCAGCCCAGCCCGCGGTGCTGGAGCAGCCGAGCGAAGTTTGCCCCGCTCTCCCCTCTTTATGCGTTTGGGGGTTTTCCAGCTCCTCTCCTTCCACACCTGCACGAGCCGGAGCTGGATGCGGTCTGTCCCTCACGCTGGCGCTGTGGGCTTCGCTTTGCCTCCCGCCTCTCCCTCCCTCCCTAACGCCCTGCATTTCCCGAGGCAGCCCGGTCGAAAGCAGGCTAGGTTAGGAAAGGTCAGAGGCTGCTGTCTCAGCGTTGAAAGCCCAGGGAGCCTCTGGGTACTCACACTCCCCAGGCACCTCTTCCTAGCAGGACTGGCAGCCCTGGCTCCCTTGGATGCACATTCCGTTCCCCCAGCCATCACCCCAACCTGCCCAGTCAGCCAACAGGCCTTAGGTGTAGTCACATCACCTCTCAGCTCTCATTTCCCCTCTCCTTTTCCTCCGTGACCTGGTACAGATTTCATCTGAGACTTTCCGAGACCTTTAATTATTCTATTAATGTATACCCATAAATCTTCCAGAGCAGCATTTCATTAAGCAAACATCAATATACAGTCCAGAGATGTAAACAGAGACACCAAAGGCTAGAGAGGGCACAAATTACACACTGAAGGCATAGCAAAAGCTAAACCAGAATTGTTCAGTTGTGTTTTCCAGGGCTTTTCTAGGCAAGTTATTCCATGATTTTTTTAATTAAAAAAAAAAAAAGTTCCGTGGGAACAACCCATGCCAGCAGATCACCAGGTTAGTAGAGCAAGCCCCAGTTTACACCACCATAACAAGTCTTTCCTGTGAGCCCTTACAAGCTTGCAGTTCAATTAGTGAGGGAAAATAACATATAAAGTTCACAAAAGCATCTTAACTACTAGTGGTTTACAGGCATCTAATTTACATATTTAGACAAATGAAAAGCAGGGTTTTGGGGTTTCCTCCCTGACAAACTGGGAATGACAAAAGACCACCCTGAGTGGAGGACACAAAGTAGGGGTCCATCTGGCTAGGGCAGAAAAAGAACAAGGGAAAGAGACTTCCTGGCTCATACTTAGGTGATCACACATGTACTGTTCAGGTAGTGGGATTTATAGCTTGTTTATCCCTCACAAGGTGCATGGAAGAGGGCATCAGGGATATGCAAGAAGATGGATGTGCACAAACTTCAAGGGAAGTAGGAGATTCAAAGCAGGTTTTAAATACAGGTGCAGAAGAGGCAGAGACAAGGAGAGGGGGAGGCAAAGTGTACCTCCTATCAAGGTGTAAGGGTGGGAAGAGAAAAGAGAGATGAGGAGTAAACTCTTTAGGGCTTCCTCAACTAGAAAATATGTCCTTGTGAAAGACTATTTCACACACTGTTTTCCAGTGAGGAAATCAAAATTACATTCCAGCAATTGCATAGCTTGTTGAATTTTGAGGCCTAAAGGTAAAGGGCATTAAAATCCCTTAACACCTTTTTCTCTGACAAAAGAAGGAAAAAGACCCCTAAAAATAAAGGATTAGTTTAAGGTTGAGTCCAGGAAAGATTCTTCACAATTCTCATATGAGACACACAGTAAAAGCCAAATGTCACTCCTGAGAAACTGGTGTAAGTGAAAGGACTGTTTCATTCCTTAATGCCAGTGTTGGATGCAGAGCCATCTGGAAATTCTGTAGAGACTCCAAAGAGAGCACCTGCCTATGAAACATTACGTAGTTTTGAAGTCCTCAGGTCAGTATGACTACTGAGGGTTCCAACCCAGAATGCTTGTCCAGAGGTTCAGTGCATGAAAATATTTGGTTTATTTCTGTTTTCAAATCAAACAAGACCTTGATTTATCCTCTGGAGCAACATATGTGACTTTGGAATATGCAATCTCATCTTTAACCAATGCTCCAATGGCTAGGACAGCAAGGGCAGATGCTCCCATCTGCTATGTGGCACCGGGTGGAGCAGAACAAGCCAGCGCCCCAAAAGTGGATTGGCAAGTGCAGCACCTCCTACATCTATGAGGGTCTCTGGGAAAGGAAGCCCCCTCCCCACACATGCACCTCACATACCTCTGTACCCAACCAAAATAATTCTATGTGAATGACAATGGCCATTTTGAAGAGAGAGCTGGGAGCAGCTGCTCTGTACAGCACGGTGCCTTGTGCAGTATGTGGTGTACAGCTGGAAATCTGTACAGTTCTTGTGGCTTGGGAAAATGGGAGATCAGCCCTTCACCTCAGTCCCACAGGAGAAAGCACTACTGGGAGCAAGAGAGTCTCTGCTCTGGAACAGAAGGGAATGGGAAGGCAGATGCAGGGGAGAGCTCTCATGCCTAACAGGTAAGTCATATACATTTTTGAAGTGATTATTAATTTGGTATTCCCATCTTGAGAAGCAGATTTAACCTTCTGGCCAGTAAACTATCTACATAATCCTCACCACTGCAATACCTGAATACCATAAGAGCTTTAAACTGGGCACCCAGATGATTAAGTTCACAAAGTCTACGTGTAAGGTTGGCGGCTTCACACTCGCTCAGGTTCTCCTATGGGTGGAAACTCAAATGTAACACAGTCTCACATATCAATTCTACCTTTCAGAATAAGGGTGATTTGTCAGGATTAGCCCCAGGGGCATTTCTAATACTTCCTTTTACTTGCAGTGATTAAACAGGATTGAAGACATCTTCCAGACCCTTCTAACTCCTACATTTTTACTGAGGATGTATATACAAGGAAAGATACTGTAATGCAGGAAGTAGCTAACACATCTCACAAGGGCAACATAAAGTCATTTTATTATTACAACTTTAGCTTTCCCCAGCTTGTAGAAGTAGTAGCTCTCTGTTATCATGTAGGTCTTGCTACGTTAACACTCAAACAGAACCAACCCACCAAAATTTATGAAGAATAATGGAAAATAAATCTATGGCTTACTGACCAAAAGTAAAGAGAAGACTTACACACTTAATGTAATCATCTCTGCTTCAGTGAAACAGAGGAAATGAAGGTGCCCAAAACATGACAAACAGAAAATGATATGTACAAAAATAGGGGAAGAGAACTGCATAATAAAGCTGTCTTTTGTGAGTGTCCAAGGGAGACTGAAAAGGCTGAAAATGAATTGCAGCAAGGATGACTTTGAAGAGGAATTGTCAGCTTGCTCAGCTCCCAAATTCAGATACTCATTCCCAAGCTTTAGACAAAAAGTGAAATGCAGATGCCCAGGAGTTCTGAGGCAGGGGGATAAGACTTTTATACTTTCTTTCTGGGTTTGTTACTTATTCACTATATGATTGTGGCTTAAAGTTTCATTACAGGAGGAGTTACATTAATAAGAAATATATAATTATGTATATGAAATACCAATAAGTTATTGGCAACTATATTAAGGGGAGTGCAATTTCAGACCTTGAACTCTATAAAAATGGTTTGATTTTCAAAGGTGCTGGGCAGCTGAAGACCTCCTGACAGAAAATCTTGGAAAAGTGAAGGACAATACATCTCAGAAAAAAATGGCCAACAGTTTCTTGAAGTGCTTATAATTAAACTTGAGTTTCCATTTTCCCTTTCTTTCTTTTGACTATAAACATTTATTTCATCTTCTATGCATAGTCCATACTAATCTCTAAGAAAAATATTCTACAAATATAATGGAGTACATAGGACATACTATAAGAAGATATTCCTACATTTAGTGGCCACTTATTACAGTATGAGGACATTTTCTTCCTTCTTTAGATGTGAAAGGGGCCCTTACTGAATACCAGGAAAAGAATAAATTAAAACATTAAAATAAAGAAACTGCAAATATTCTAGTGCTGGAATCCTGGGGCACCTCGAGGTGATTTGTCTTTTTCACCTTATTTCAGTCATCCAAGCACTTTTTTCCATATAAGTATTAGAGTTCAAAGAGGACACATTCACACAATAGGTCAGGTGTGCCCCAAAGTTAAATTTCATTATGAAATAGTAGGTACAGTTAGGAAAAAAAAAAGTAAAAGAGAAAAAGATTTCTTGTGGGTCTGATTTGCCTCCTATATAGTCAGGACTCTGAAGTCACACATTACAGGTTTCAGGCATTGAAACCAGATATCCAGAAACAATCCTCACAGACTAATAATTTGCCAGCAAGGCAAATAGTTCACAGGATTTTTAAAAGCTTCTGGCTTTGACCCAGTTTCCATCAAGATCACAAGCAGCATTTCTTGCACCAGACACACCTTTGTGAGTAGTCCCAATCAACACTAATCATTAGCAATCAACACCTCAAAATAAGACTGTAGATGTTTAGTATTATATTTTAATAAGTCTAGATTTAGTGAAACAGTAAAATACTTTCTCATCTGACAAATCTCTACAAGCATAGCTTGACATCAGGAGTGTTCAAGCATAGAATGTGAGCCTGTGAGATGTTGGTGATTTCCCTGTCTAGTTCTCACAAAGGATTCAGTTTGTTAACAAACTTAAATCAAGATCAAATTAGATCTCACTCAAAATAAATCTTATTTTGCATCATTTTAAATCACATATCTTAAATTTCAAACTGTCCAGTAGTTAAACCTTTTCCTTTTTTTCATTAATGACGAACAAGTTCAGCAGCTCATCAATGAATATAACAGGGAATAAAGATGTTTCAGAACTGTACAAGAACTCATGGACAAAAAACTTCATTTTCTGTCTGCACTTCTTGTCATACAGCCAGACTCTATCTAGCATTAAACACAGTTAAATTGTGCAGATGTAAGTAAATCTCAATCAATGCTATTCCCTAAATATGAATTTCACTTAAGTTCTAGGGGGATAATTTGAGGACTAAGTTACATCCATTTGTGATGCTTGAAATATATTCGTACTCTCCTGGAATAAAGCAGTGCTATTACTTTAAGAAAAAGTTGTTTTTAAAAAAATCAGTTACCATGATAGGAAAGGGAGGAAGCCATGGTGATTATGAAATCACTGTTAAAGACCACTAGTATAGTGTATGTATAGCAAAAAACAGAGCACTCAAAACCAAAGCATGAAATAGCTATCCAGGTTTTAAATATTATACAACATTCTTTGGTCTTTTCCCACTTTCTCAAACATTTTTGGTTGTCAAAAGTCTTATTTCCATATCTGAGACTACTAGGTCTACTAGATGTAAAGGAGTCGTGATTATTCTTAAAGTGTATCTGACATCACTATTAATGCTTTAAACTTGCTACCAGTGCATTTTTGCAGTTTCATCCTTTTAGCAGAACTGACACATATAAAAGCTTTGAAAACTCAAAGTATTAATCTCCAAAAGCATATGTGTAGTGATTACTTAACCAATAGGATGTTTCTTCAGTTCCTCTACAAGTTGGCTCAGCAACAGTACAATATTAATAATGCTTGAGCTTATACTTTTACAACCTGTTCTCCATTTCTCCCATCTGTCGATAGACTAAAATTATGTTTACAGAATCACTCATTTTCTAACCTTTTTTCTAATTTATCCAAGACAACTCATGACTTTTTTTTTCCCCAAAGGTACTACAAAACCCAAAAACCTGAGGCTCAGCTCAGGTTTCAGAGCTGTTGATATAACTATGAAGTAGCTCTATCAATTTTGAAAAGTGTTATTTGCATTTCATCCTGTAACAAATGAGAACAATTATTTCCTCTCATGACTATTCTAATTAAATATATACCTTTAGTGTAGTTCCCTATTTTCTTGCCAAACTCCAACTTGAGGCAGTGCTGGGGCCTGGTACAACATTAGTAGATGTATGTACATAAAAAACTGGCAATATTTAGTAGGGAAGAACACAGCCAGTAGTGATCTGCCTTTGAATCTGAACCCTCTGGGGTGCCCACATGGGCAAAAAAGAAATAATTAAGTGCTGGGTGCTACCCACTAATTTTTGGATAATCTTCCAGCTACAGTGCCATATTACCCTCTAAAACACTGAGTCTCCAAGGTCCCAGACATGTGGCTCCCTACAGAAATCATTGTAATATAACTATTTTACACATGAATTTTTGTGTGTGGTCAGAATCAAGGAAATGGAGAAGTCTGTCCTCCTTGAGACCCTGAACCCTGCATGCATCAGGGGAACGTTTTCATATAAAAATCAAATCTTCACAAATAGCTCTCAAAGCTACAACTTAGGCCACTGTTTTCACTTCCATTCAATAGACTTGCCAGAGTAAACAGGGATTTAAAAATTGTTCAAGAACCTCAAGATTTGGCCCCAAATCAATGTGTATACAGATGACTTCATTTACAACTATGTTTTTATGCCAGATTTAATGTCAACAGGCTAACGGTGCGTTGGATTTAATTTATAGGATTTATTAATTTTTATCTAATGAACAATTTCACAAGGCAATTTAGATGATTACAACTGTGAAATGTTTGCAATGAGGACCAGATCTTGCCAGTCTTGCTTGCCTGTAGTGCCACTTACATCAAAAATAATTGAAAACAATTGTACATTGAAAGCACCAAAACAAACAAGTTCAAAAATTCTTAGTCTACAAAAGAAAAGGAAGCAGGAGAGGTATTTCAGTCAGTTCTGAGCTATGTGTTGTCTCCATACAGATCTCATTTCTGAGCCAGGTGTTGTCTTCATACAGATCTGTAGAGATGAACTAAACGGAGTAAATAGACTTAGAGGAAGAAGCACAACATGCGGATGTGAGGACTGTGCCTTTGGGTAAGAGCTGTCAACATGTTGACTTGGCTACAACAGATTGTCCCTGTGACATAACTCCCTCTAAATACAGGAGGAATTAGGCCAAAGTTAAATATCCTAAAAATCTCACCTTCTCCCTTCAAAAAAATTGAAAATTAAAGCCAGAGACATCTCTTCAGTTACATACTATAATGAACTAAACAGCAGCTTATTTACCAAAAAGATCATCTAATGAGTAATGTTTGTTTAATTTTTTTATTTTTGGTAGTAGGACCTTAATTTCTCCTTCTGATCTTGGAATCATACCACAGAGCTCCCATTTATAATTAATTACATTTTTGAGATATTTTTCGCTTAGGTGGCAAGAATCTTCTCAGCACTGGTGCCCAAAAACAATTACCAGCATCCTGTTCAGTTTGCTTCCAACTCCCCTTCACCCTCCACCCAGCAATAATTATATTTCTTTTCCATGTTTCAGAAAAAACCCAGATTGTTTGCCACAAAATTAACTTGATGTGATTCAAAAAGAAATGCAAAGCATTTTATAAGGAGAGAGAGCATTTTTTAAGAGAGAGAGAGAACTGCAGTTGTGTGCAGAGGATGGGGAAGACTTGTGCTTTCAGCCGGGGGAAGCTTCATCACAAATTAAGTTTTGTTTTCTTTACTTGCTGCAGCACAATGACAGCTTTGACAGACATATGGGTTGTTTAGAATCATAAAGGCTTTTTTAATTTAAAGTGCTTCAGGAATATATCTAGCTGCAGTATGTGACGTAGGCACTTTTTATTTAGCTGTATTCTGCTAAATGTAGTTTGTAATTGGAGCACCTTTCAGTCCAGGCACAGGAAAATCTATTTTAGTCTCCTTGTACGTTGCCGAGCTGCTCATGCAGCAGGTCCTGCCAAGGCATACATGTTATACTGCCTATTAACATGTGTTTCAATACTATGCATATTATTCTCATTTATTTCTGTGGGAACTGGAAGATACTCAGGCTTTCCCATCTCACAGCAGACAACCAAAACCTCAAGGTCTTTATGTTGTTTAACCCTTCCAAAAAAAAAGTGGATAAGGTCAATCCAAGCTGTTGGTTTTTCAGGTTTTGTCTTGTTGCCAGGGTTGTGGTTTCAGGTCTGTTATGATGCTGTAAGGTTTTGCTTTAAAATGTCACACTGTCATCCTGGTCCTGGTGTGCATTGTAGTTGTTACCCACATCACATCTTTTGCTTAATTTAAAAATGTGCTTTTTTTTATCTTTGGGGTGTTTTTTAATGTCAGGCCTGTTCATTTTGAGACAGATCCTGATCTGAATTACATTGTATAATAATACCCAGAGTAAAGCCGTTTGCTTGAGTGGAATTCTGCTGGATGACACAAGCATGGCTGAGATGAGACTGTGGCTGATTGTGGGATCTTCAAGCCAAATGATGCTCTTTCTGGTTCCTACAATAGTCACTGCCAGTAAACATGTTACAGCTCTAAACTCTATTAGTTCAAAATGCAGAAACAACTTCATGCTGCAGATAAGAGATGGGAGAACACCAGGCTTGTAAACAGCTAAGTACTGTTAGTGAACCAGAGCAGAGCTTGAGTTCTCTTCTCCCAAGGATTACCAGTTCTACCAGTAGGATATAACACACATACAAAAATGAAGCAACCTCCAAAGACAACCAAATGGTGAGAGAAACATCTCCAGAAGAAAGGAGGACGTGTTTTCCATAGAATCAGCCACTGGTTCCTCCTGCTCTGAGATGTGAAATCTTACAGACTAGGGCATCATTTAAAGGGTCAACAAGAAGTTTCTCCTGTGGTGCTTTAGGTACTTTTCATCTGGAAAAATCCCTTTGAGAGCTGGTGCTACCTGGTAAAGGGTGAAGGAACAGCTGCCTTATATAGACCTCAGCATCAAAGACTGCTGCTTGATTGCCAGTGAATTAACACTACATTAGAAAAAGGGGGAAAGCAAGCAAACAAACAAAATACAGAGAAGGCTCATGTATAAAACCACTGAATCCAGTAGAGACAGGACAGATTAAAAGGAACTGTGAGAATGAAACAAAAGTTACACTGACTTTTCTTTGAAAATTTAAAAATATCTTCTGCATGAACAAGAGTCTCCTGGGTGAAAGCTTCAGAAGCAACTTAAAGAAAATTCTCATGTCATTTGTGGTTGATGTAATGTAAGAATCCTTTCTTGCAGTCATTCAGTGAGATACAGAGTAGAAAACTGGACTCCCACTCACAGGCTGAATATTTTTCCATTTGCACACTTGTCAAAGAATATGTCTTTTCCTCTTCAGATAAAGGGAGCCTACTCATAGAAATTGTGAGAGCAGAGCCTCCATTTCTCCGTCAGTGAGACAAGGGCAACGTCTGGAGTGTTCAAAAAGACTTAATAATAAGTATTTATAAACATGATGTTTAGACAAACATAGTCAAATACTGAATATTAATTCCGTAAGAATTATATGGGGTCACACATCACTCGGTATTTTCTCAGCACTTGATTTTCTTTTTTCTCCTGTAAAAAAACTACGTAGGTTGGCCTTGTAATTCTGGGTTTGTAATCAAGTTTGCATTCAAATGCCAAAGGCCAGACCATACTGCCAAGCTTCTGCACTGCCTCTGAACTCATTTGTTCCTCGGACTGTGCTGCAGATTTTTTTGTTTTATTTTTAAACAATTTATAATAAAACACCCAGCAAGTACTTTTACCAGGGCATGGTTCACATTTTTCTCCTTAAGAAACCTTTATACACATCTGAGCTCTGCTAACAGAGAAAGATAGCCTGCTGTTTTTACTTAGCCAAAAATTGCCGAGCGTCAGAGATACAGCAGGAAGAACATTTTGCTGCTTCTGTCACTCCCAACAAAATCTCTAACATTTTGTTTTATTTAATGGCTTCACTTTTCATAAGATGATTCAAACCCCTATAGGGGACCTACATTAGTCTGCTGACATTTTTCTGCTAGTATAATTATTATGTCCTTCTACAGTCTGCTTTTCATCTGTGCAGAATTTCTCCCTGGCACAGAAGAGTTTAAAGACCTCAAGGTAGAGAACTGGAAAAGCCAGAATAGCTCTTCAGCATAAGGTAAGGTGGAGGGCAACTTATTAGATATAACTGTGCCTGTGCTGGGATGCCTGGCAGCAAATGGCAGATGGACACAATGCAACTGAGAAGAAAGACTCTTCCTGCAGTAAAAAAAAATTATTCAGGGTGAGGATAGGCATCTTTACCTTTGCTTTACACTCCACCAGGCAAAATATGTTGCATGTTTCAGCCACCTAAACTATAGCAGGAATGGGTATTTCTGAAACTGTGCATACTGCAGTATATACCTGTATATCAACCAAAATCATAAATTATAATGATTTGATTACTCCACGCAAAGGCCAACCCTACTGCCTTGTATTCAAAACAAAGGTTTTTAAAGAGAGAAATAGACCCCATTGGAGTCTAATGTCATTACAATGTATAAGGATATGCTAAATTCTTAGAGGTTATGCTTTGGTGGTTTTAAGGACAATCACACCTAGACTCAGCTGTACTTTTAAGCCAAGGTTACAGCCAGCCCCTCAAACACGTGTCTTGTTGCTAAGCAGGTGCAGATCTGAGATCAGAATAAAGCACCAGGGATATAAAGAAAGCAAATCCACCTCCTCAGATTTAAAGACAATATTGCCTTGGTAACAGGTAACACATGTGAAGTACGTGGTTAATTACGGCTTCCAGATATAACAGCGACAAAACACAAACGAAAAAGAGAAGCACTGTAGCAAAATATAGACCTCCCTTAATAGTCAGGTAGCTTAAAACACACTAGTATACACCATTAAGCAATTCAAGAGACAAGTGTGTAGGTCAGATGGAGACAATGAACAGAAGTCTGGAAAACTTAGTTGATCAGAGTACTCTCAACAGGACAGGAAAGAATTCAGAGAGCTCATGCCCTGCTCACTGGTGAGTGAGAGGAGGAGTGAGGGGGTGAGAAGATGAAGTTATCTGAAGCTATTTTAAAGGAATAATGCAACTGCATCCGTATTTTTTTAATTCTTCACTGCCCTTATATTTGAGGCTTATACAAAGCTGAAGTGGACATTGATAGTGGTGCTTAACACTTTGCATTCTTCCTTCCTCACCAAGTGACTCTGACCTCGCCTGCCCCTCTTGGGAAAAGCATGACATGTGAGCACAAGGCTAAGCATTATGGAGTTGGAATACCTGAAACAGGCTCCCTTTAGCACAATAAGCAACTACTTTGACAGCAAGAAATGGAATATGAAAACAATCACATAAATAACAGTAGATGAAACAGACCCAGTTTACACAGTGGAGCACAGCTCACTAAAATTAAAGGTTGAAGAAGAGGCCAGTGAGTTTTCCATAAATATTAAAATCTGAACAATACTGCAATAAAAGCAGACTTAGATTTGAAAATCTAAAAGCATGTATAACCTATATAAAAGAAAGGAACAATGTCTCTACTTTTTGCATTGATGAATATTAGATTCCCATTATATTCATAGCAGACAGACCTCTGACTCACAATGGATTAACAAATAAGTAATTTGTTAAAAGATCCGATTAAACAAAAAGCTTTGAGGTAGAAAATATTTCCATTTATGATGCACAATGTCTACCCTAACCTAGACAAAGTGGATTGATCTTTTAAAAAAGTTTTTCTTTAGAGAAAAGGGTCCATTTCCATTCCCCATTTAGGGATGTTTGTGTTCAAATATTGCATTGACACTTGTGACCACTGCCATGCATCTGTGAACTGAAAGAATTTGCTTGTATGTAAAGGACATATAACACCATGAGCATCACATACTTAACACGTACCCACAACTGAGTGTTTTAACCTAGTTTGGAGGAAGACTACTAAAAAGTCAAAGCAAAGCAGCTTCATGGTATCTGAAGTCAAACTGCTTGTGTGCTGAAATATTGAATCAGGTGCCTTAATTCTTGCAGATTTTGACTCAGAGCTTTTGTTACTCTCTAAAAGGGAGAATAATAAATACTTTCCAGAGTCACAGAAATCTGACCAGGGTTGTTTGGTTTTTGCGGAGTTTTCTGATAGCATGTGGTAGTAGGCATGACCCATAATTCTGAGGTTAAACTAAAATGACCCAGTAGCCTTCAGCTGAAAGAGAATCAGTCTATCCAGTTACAAGCCTTTTAAGACAGGCAGCTGGTTTTGGATTATTTCAGAGTCACAGTGGTAAAATATCAGCCATATTCTCTTACTCTGAACTATTTATATAACTCTACAGCAGAGCTTTTCAGTGGATGCAGAAATCTAGTTATTGATCACTTGTAATGCTTAATTCAATTCTCAGAGGAAATGGTCTACATTTCATGGATACATTTCATTAAAAGACTATTTAGTCATTTTGCATTTTGTAAATGCTTTAGCAGAGAGCTATCAATGCCAACTCACAGACTAGTATGATGAATTGAAAGATTTGCCACCAGTCTCCAACCAAAAGTGAGCAAAATGAGTTAGCAACCTATGATCTCCTAACAAAATTAATAGAATCACAGAAGAATAGGGAAAAAACAGACCCAGAAACATCTTCATGTGTATATCCTTGCCTTGAGGAAGGCTCAAATAAACTTACATTGCATCTGACAAAAAGTTTATCTAATTCAGTACTTAAAGATCTCTAATGACATTTTACAGCCACCTCATAAAAATCTGCATCATTATAAACTTTGCAGAATTTTTTTTTTTTTGTGTCTAGCCTGAATCTTTTTTTGCTGCAGTTGATGCCCATTGCAATCTGTTCCATCACCCAGAATACAGAAAACAGGTGAGACCCTTCTTTCCTGCAGGGTCTTTAAAGTTTTCCAAAACTACATATTACTTTACCATCTTTCCCTTCTTCCATCCTCTAAGTTACTTCTGGTTTGTGTTCTTCAGTCACTTGTTCAAGAGCTCTGATCATTCCTGGCCTGTATCCCACGTTAAGTGCAGTGCCCAAAACTATAAAGTATATTCTGATGCAAGTGCAGGAGCTATTTTTATTAGTGCAAGGGTTACTTACACTTGTAAGAGGTAAGTGTAAACAGTCTTGCACATCAAAGCCTGCATTTGCTCACTGGGGTTTGTGACCCGACAATTTCTACCTCTGCCTTTGAAGACAAGTTGTTCCCCATTTTGAAGTGAACTATTGGGGAGATCTCTAAGTGCAATAACACAGCTGATCCTGCACTGCAGCAGCCACAGCTCCAGCGTTTCCCTGCCTGGGCTGTGAGAATGCCATGAGAACAGGTGGCCTCAGCAAAGCCCTGCCAGTCTCTAACACCTACAGCTTCTTACCTGTCCACAGAACAAGCTGCTGTGTTGCAAGAGGAAATTAGACTCACTTGATGTGATGTGTTCTCAGTAAGTTTCCACAACAGCAGTTATGTATTTCCTTGCAACATTAGAGTTGCTTCAGAGTATTTTAATTATTTATTTCCCTTTTTATTTTTTTGACAGTTGAGGCTAAGCTGCATGATTTCTGAAGACAGACACTGAATTTGGTTTTTGTCTGTTTTCTAGAGCCTCATCCACCTTCTGCCAGCTTGTTAGACCTGATGACTAATGGCTCAAACATCTCTACAAACCATTTGTTTGCTGTCCTTGATAGAAGTTCAGCAGCCCCATCTGATCCAAGAAGTTCTAATCTCCTTAATCTATTAAACTCTTTTTGCCTATCCCCCTTCCTTCCTTTTCAAAAGATTGCATCTGCCAAATGATGGAGTTTGAAGTACCAGTCCCTTTTTTCCCCCTGACCTTCCTGAATAAGATTTATCTGTTTTCTATCAGCATTCCAGCATATCCCATCAAGGATCTACTATAGTAAGTCAAATACTTGATATGTATTAAAAATTCTGCTGATAGATCTTGTGCAGGCAGCTAAATCAGATATTCAGGCACTAAAACAGGATGTGCCAGAGCAGATGTGAGATGGAAGGGGAGAAGCTGAGAGGAAAAGGTTTGGAAATTGTGGAGTTTTTACTAAGGACTGTGAAGAAGAACCAAACATGTCATAAAAGCAGAATACCAGAACAGCACAATCCAAGTTTCCCAGCATTGTCCAGGAAAGATTATCACCAAATATATAGATGGACAGTGTTTGTTGTGTTGGTGTGCCTGGAAATGTGTCCAGGACTCTGTGATAATTTGCCAGCATAAAAATGCATCTTTAACTTCAGCCAAGAAGAAAATTTGTTTGAAGTTACATACACAGCTGGGCACAACAGAACTGGGACCTTCAAGGACACACTATATCATACAGTTAAGGCCACTCAGTTATTAAAACTCCTGTTTTGCTTCACTTTTCTGGGCATGTCCTCTTTCAAACTCTGCATTGGAGGTTTTTGAAACAATTTATAATGAATCACTGTCTATTTAATAGTTTTAGTACAGAGAGATTGTTAATCATTAATAAATTTGGTTTAAAGTTGTAGCCCACATTTACAAAAGTAGCAATAACTACTTTATGCCTAGATCTATGTTTATAAGCTTAGCCACAAGATAGTAATGAACAAGACTCTGACATACACTTCACTTTTTCCCCCACACACCCGTTCTATATTTTATGACTTTTCCTATTTTAATAGTATGGCTGTATAAAGTGCCTGGGGACTTTATAGAAAAACACTATCAACGTTCATGCTATTAAAAGCATTATGGGTTATTGTAAAATTTATTTACATTGCTATTATCTCTCCTTAAAAGTTTAAATGGATCACATTTCCAAGTTCAGAATGACTGGGGCATCAAACCTAGCAAGATGCGATAGATCAAGCAGAAGGTTGTGAAAGCCACAGCTGAGGAATTCATAAAACAGAATAGTGTGAGTTGGAATGGACCTTTAAAGGTCATTTAGTCCAAATCCCCTGCAATGAGGAGGGGCATCTTCTACTAGACCAGGTTGCCTGGAGCCCCACCCAAATTTGCCTTAAACATTTCCAGGGACAGGGCAGCCACAGCTTCCCTGGGAAACTTGTTCCAGTCTTTTCTTTCTTTTATTTAATCTGAAACAACTCCCTTTCAGTTTAAACCCATTACCCTTTTCCTATAGCAACACTGTGTCTTCCCCTACAGACTTGGGTCTGTGCAGGGACATGTTCATTACCATTGTCTCCTGTGTAACCTGTATTACAAAATATTATGGCATGTAAACTCTCATAACCATCTACAACCAGGTACCTGTTTCTGGTTTGCTGCAATTGGTCTTCTGGAAAAAATCCAGAGATTTTATGCTAAATATATTACTGTCATCCAGCTGGTTTATAAGGGAAAACATCCCCCTTCACAAAAGTCACCAGCACAACAGTAACCACCAACAACTTCACCAGCAAATAATTCTACACAGTGCAAGGAGGTAAAAAAATCTTTGCTTTTTGCTCTGGCATTAAGGAGGGGGAAATATAGATGAAGACTCTTTCAGATTTTATATGGATGGTGTCATAGCAGCTATAATGATGGAAGATTTCATGAAGAAAATAAACTTGCAAGATTGGAGGTCATCTCCTGACAAATGTGCAGGGGTGCAAACTGCCTCCCAGTTCATGATACACCAGCACACGTATATCAAGGAGGAAGTTAATTCCATAAATATGTTCCAAAGTCACTACATCTGAGCACTTAATTTACTTCTATGCTCAGCCACAATTTATTTATAATCTTTATAAATATGAGGCATTGGGGAAAGCAGGTCATCATAAATTATTATTCAATCTATAACCACATCAAAAAGTAGATGAACAGATTCCTAGCTTTATATGTTTTTTATATTAGTTACCTTAGCAACCTGATGACCATGTATTTGTGGGCTATCAACTGTTTTCCCCAAAATTTTGGGTTTTAAAAGCAAATGGTAATTGACAGGAGCTTAACAGAGGAAAGTGTCTCCTTTATAATTGAAGTACAAGCAAGGGGGATGGAGTCGTTAAAGTCAGCTTCAATTTGTTTGATATCCAGAATCAAAGAAATAAAACATAGCCTCCTATCCATGGTTGTTTCTCTTACAGTAGAAAAGCTGTACTTTTCCATTTGGAAAGGTAATTGTGATAGGGTTGCTTGCAAGATTTAAAGTCTATTCCCTATCAAACGTCCCAATGTTCCTTTCACTGAAGGAAAAGGCAAAATTAAAAAAAAATCTGCTATTGTTTCTATATAGTCTCTTTATCTATGGCACCAGAGATGAAAGAAACAGGAAGAAAAACCACTTTCTTTACAATATTTGGAGCTATGATATAATTTAAAGCACTAAATATTATCCAGCCATTTTCAGTTGCTGAATTTCTAAGGTTCAGTCTTTATTCTGTATTTAAAATACTCTCACCTTAAAACCTGCATCAGAAATATCCTCTTTTGACACTCTGCTCCCAAGAGCTTTTGCTCCAGAGGGAAAACATACTTTGCTAACCGCTAATCCAAACAGGATTACAGAGTGTCTCCCCTAATCTGAGCATGCAACTACATGCTTCAAAGAGAAAGATGAAGCTGAAGTCATGTTAGGAAGACTGTTTTTATCATTCTAACTCTTGCAATAACCTCTTTTTTTCTGGCCAACAGAAGCCAAGGGAGATAACTTTGTTGGAGGGATACCAGAGGAGCATATGGAATTACCTCAGCATTGATCAAGCCTTGTCTTTGCATCTGTTTCATCAGTTTTTCTGCCTTTTTAATAATCTGCAATTGGAGATAAAGGTCTACAAATTTCTGAGTCTTATGTCCATTTCCCTGCACCATATTCAGTTCACAACTGTGCAGGAGAGTTTCATATGCCACAAATCTTGTCTGCTGTTTTCCAACCATTTCATTTAGGCTAATAAAAGTTTTTATTTCTTCCTACAAACCTTGCCTGGAAAGAAATCTTGGAAGATGAGAGTCAGAACTTTGACTTGCCATCCTTCCTTCAGCAGATGATTTGTATTCAGAGTTCATGCATATTTAATAATATAGTTCAAATGTTAGTCTGAAAGCAGAATAGGATTTTCCCTTTCTCTTAAGTTTTTTCCCTTGTGTATTTTGTCTAGTTTTGAGGAGACAGGAGTTTGTACAGAAATTTGAAGTCTCCTTGCATTGACTTGTCTATGAAGAAATCATTCCCAGAGTCCATTCCACAAACCCCTTAAACCCAAGATCTTCCACAAGCTGAGAAACATGAAGTTTATTTTTATACAAATGAATTGCTAATCCTCAAAGAAGGAAGATATGGTCTCGACTGTTTTCCTTAGGTTATGAATTGTATTTCAGCTGCTGGATATGAAAATTCCAGATATCTCCAAGCACTAGTTTTCTTGGGGGGATACAGACTAGAAAGTCACACTGAAACAAAACTTCTTTGAACTTCTGTTCTTGGTTTTGAATTTCTGTGTACAAAAAGTACAATACATCAAAAGGAGCACTGTGAGCTTCTCACAAAGGCATGGGCAATTATTTAAAAATCTAGTACAGAAGAAAGCCAGTCTCTATAGCCACTGCAGTGGTCAGTGGGTTTCACACTGTTCTTGAGAAAGCCATTTCATGAGGAACTGTGACATGTTCTATTATACACAAAAACGTATCATACTACTTGTCCACCTTTTGCTGCTGCTGGAAAAGCCCCTCCACTTTCCCAAAATCAAAGGATTGTTTCCATTGGAAACAACTCCATTCCCATTTCTCCATTGTTTCCTCATTTATGTTGCCAGCAAAGCCCTGTTATCATATTTTCAGTCTTCTTTGAGAACAACTGTTTCTTACTGGCTAGACTATTGGAAAAAGACAGGAAGATGGCAGAGAAAAGCAGCACTACTTAAAGAATGGGAAGGTAGAGAAAGAAAAATACACAGAACCCTTCTTCAACCAGTGGAGAAGAAACATTCCTTTTATCACTAAATTAATTCTGCATGACACTCATGTTCTCTGTCACATGGGACATCAACCCAAAAACTCAAAATAGTCTCTCTCTACCTGAAAGAGAATTGGCAGCTCTACAAATATTTTTTTTTTGACTGACAACATGCCCACTCATCCTTTTGGCCTCCTATTCCATTCTGCCTTTCCCTGCTGGCACATCCCTGGTAAGAGTGAATACCTCCACACCAAAGCTGAACAATATTTTTTACCTTCTGGAGAGCCTTTCAAGAGGATTCCTCAGAATAATGAAATCCATTTTCAGAATGGATTTTGAACAAGCACTTAGACCCTTTTGGTGCTTGATCTCATCTGCATCCATGACTGAAATACTCCACCATCAATTACAAACCCAACACTTCAATAAGAACTTAAGCACACTTTACTATTAATTAATTACTGAGATATAAATACTATCCTTTCAGCACTGGAGAGAAAATACAAGTACAGAACCTGCCATAAAGATAAATCACACAGCTGACTTGGTAACTTAGGTAAAAATACAGAGATTCGTGTTCTGTTGATAAAGTCCCTGAAATGAATTTTTAAGGTGTTTAAGCTTATGAAACTTACGACATCAACGTCAAAATATAACAACTCCAAGAAAAGTAAATAGAAAGAACTGACAAAGCTTTTCTACTATTCATATGAATTCTAGATAGAACAAAACCAGACTTATTATGGAGTGTCGGGGAACAAACAGATATAGAATCTGTATGAAGGAATCTTTCCCAGTAGATGACTAAACAGACAGGCAACTGAAAATAAAACACAAAGCAAGAGACCTGATACACATGCTGGAATCAATTGCATCCAACTGAAATCCATGACAGTTGTGGAAATATTTCAGTGACAGACAAAAAAAAAGCAATGAAGAAAAGCACAAACCTAATAAATTGTGTCAGGTGCTATTGAATTAGCCCGAGCATAGAAAAGCGGGGAAAAAATGAAGTAAAAAACCCATTTTGCTTTGTCCCCTCACTATCACCACAGCTTATACAGGACAACAAACAGATCAACAGACATTCCATCTTTATTTTACACTCTAACCAGGTACTATGGTTTTCCATCAGCAAATTAAAGACAGGAATTTACAAGCCCTAGATCCTTACTGTTCAAACCTGATCCTTTTTCCTTCATCAGGTATGTACTCGCATGGAGCCCTTCTGTCCAAACTCAAGTCACAGACAAATTGAAAATGATTGTATGTCTCTTCTTTGGGGGACAAAAATAAAAGGAATAACAACAAAAAACCTACACCCAAAAGTAAAAATGGAACAAAACTATACAAAAATCAAACAAAACAAGTCCAAATTATTTAGGCACAGAGATTTGGTCCTGGCTAGTTTATTTAGGCGAAGCTACTACTGATTCCAGTGTGCCTTGTGGCCCTTCTGCAGGTGTGTGCAGCGCTGGGCTGTGGCAGCCTGATCTCTGCATGGCTCAGCTGCAACCCCAGAGAGCAGCCCTGAAAGGGGAGCACTGCCCATTCCTCTGACATGAACAGCCCCAAGGAACACAACATAATCACAATCCCAAGAAACATTGTTCTTCAGAGACACACTATTTCCCTTCTACCTTCTGTGATTTGGAACCACAATTTCTTCTTGCCTTGTATTAGAAGAATTTATTTTCTTCTTGGCACAGAATCAGTTATTCTGCCCAAAAGGAGTGGAGACAGAGCTGAGATTCCTCCCATGCCCTTTACTGAGTACAGCCCCCAGCTCACTCTAGGTTGGGATCTAAGACAGTCAGAGCGGCACAAAACAAATACAAACAAACCTGCAAGGGCATTTCTTTTTTTTTTTTTTTGGATCCCCACCCCCCCCACCCCTCCAAGTTGCCTACATGCCAATCAAGGCCTTAAAGAATGAGAAAAGAATGGTAGAACTGAAATCTAATACCAGTCAATCTGCAGGATACACTGTTATCAACACCTCATTTTACAAATGTGCATGAAGTGAAGGGAGGGGAAAGAAACGCAACATCCATACTGAAAAGTCAGTATCTTTGGACTTTTGATCAGAATTCCTAATCCTTAAAATTAATTTTTTATATATATATATGTGTGTGTGTGTGTGTGTGTATATTTATTTATATATTTAAATATCTTTATATATATATATTAGTACCAAGGGAGAGTCATGACTTAGCAGTGTCCATTCTTCATGTCAGAAATCATGGATAAATGCACAACAGCCTAAATTCCAGCTCCTCTCTACCCTTACTGTCCTTGGACCCATTCACTGGGTCCCCACAACAGCTTTCAGCCAGACTACAGGAAATGCTGGATTAATAGTCCAACATTGAAATAAATTTTCATAAACATGTAATCCTCATTTAAAAAGACAAAAATAAAATAGGGGAAAAAAGATATATAAATAAAGTTTCTCAAATTTTTGATGAAATATCACCAGGAATATCACCTGAATCTCCAGCCCTCCAGTCTGTGTTCCTGGGCCATGTTTGATTCACAGGTCCACCTTTATCACGGCCACCTGAGCCACACCAAACCCAGAATTTCTTCCAGCTAAGACTACACCTAATCTGCTGTGCTGAAGTCTTATTGAATTTGATCAACCCCAAAGTGTTTCTGTTAATGGCTCAAAAAACAATTAGCAGCCCAGGTCAAGTCTCAGAATAAAACAATACCGTGTTTTGCTCTATAAGTTATATACTCTTGGTCATATAGTTTTATTATTTTGCTTGTCACAAAACTGTTTAGCATGTTTGGGGACTTAACATCCTGGTGAGAGCAAGAAATTATGTGGGTATGCTAGAGCACCTCATCCTCACTCAAATCTCTCCTTCCTCTGAGATTTTTTGCTTTCTCCTGTATAACCCACTGATGCTATTCCTCGATATCTGTGTATGTGTATCTATCTCTAGAAACACAAGAGGAAAAGAGATGAGATGCTACATTTGTAAGAGATAAAGCTCTGATTTCAGACTTGTTTTCAGTTTTAAAAGAGATTTGGCCCCACTCTGTGTGCTTTAACCATGAAGAACTATACCTTCCTATTAACATGCACAGCAGCGTTTAATGAGCACAGAATGGCCAATATGGTGCCCAGTTACAAGACTTCTTAGTATTATTTTACATACGTGACTGTTTATTGCTAATGCAATCCATCTGGGTTCTGGAAGGCAAATGGGACTGAAAACAACTGTCTAGTACTTTTATTTGAACTCATTTCAAATTAATTTGTGCATGAGAAAATGGCCAGTCATGTCAAAAGAGACTTTGACAGAGTAATAAATACTGCACCTATAAACAGCCTTTGATCCATGGCAGAGAAAGTCTCCAACAATCTCTTAGTGCAATGACAGTGAAGTAATGAGAATGAAATCCAGACTGAGCATCATTCAGTATGTTGTTTAACTCCAAGTACTTAAACAGTTGCTTGTGAACCAATTTATTCATTATCTATTATGGATAGAGTTGGAAGCAGCAAGATAGGTCTGTAAATAATAAGCTGAGTGGGCTTGCTTTCTCTCTTATAGAGCAGGATAACATTTGCTTTCTACTACTCTGATGGAGAAGTTCCAAGGCACAGTGATAAATTGAGCATATAGGTGATAGGGCCCTGGTATTACATGAGCAGCCAGTTTAAAAATTTTTGGAGATACACCAGCAACACATCCCATCAGAACCTGCTGCTGCCATTTCTACATTTGCATAAGCCAGCCTGTCTCACAAACTGCTGCTCCTGTTCCTACAGCTTTCCCAAGCCAAACTCCTTCAATCTGTTGCAGTTTTGAAGGCCAAACCCCTTCAATCTGTTGGTGCTGTTTCCAAGTGTGGCTGATGCTCCAGCAGTTGCCCAAGCCAAGCTCTGGAGTAGTCTTTTGATGATTATTCTTAGCTTGCCCAGCTCTAACCCTGGCTGGCTTTAGGCACCTAACAAGAACCTTAAATTATGAGCCTGCTCACCTCACACCCCTGTCTATTCAAACAGGAAGGAAGAGCCAACACTAAATGTTTATTCAAATCCCAGCTAAGCTGAACCAGTGAGAAGGAATCAGATCCCAAGCTCTCCAATAGGCTCCACAAAGGAGTGTTTCTTTTCTATGGATTCACATAATCCAAATAGAGATACAATTCTAGTATGATGCACTTAGAATAATTTATTTACATGACACTTGAATGATACTTTCATTTTCTATTATCATTATTGTTCCATTTGATACCTTCGATTATTATTATTATTATTCCATTTGCATCTCTATTTCAGGAGGAGCTCTGTGGCCCAGTGTGCCACGCAATCCTTACTGCCTACCATGGGGCAGGTAGGGGTGCCACACATCCCTTGTGCACTCCACAGTCACATCTGTCCCCTACCAATGCTTTTAAATGTTTCATTAATCTCATCCATTGTCTTTATTTCCTTCCTGGCCTGCTCCTACAGAAGCAGCAAGCAAAGGGAAGTATTCCAGCAGCCCTTTGTCCTCCATACTCAAGCGAGACGGGGACAAAAAAAACGATGTGCGTACAGTGACTACTCTGGTTCCCTTTCCAGTTCTAGATTTAAACCTTCTACAGGCTTAGTGTCTGTTCAACAATCCTTTCTTCCTTGAACTGCTCTAGTCTGGGTCTACCCTTTGTTAAGATTATATTTGTCTACCCTTTTGTAGGACTATAAACCATGCTAGAAAAAGGTAGTCTCACTCAGCCAGAATTTTATTTAACAATTCCAGAAGTGTCAGGTGAACAAACCACAGTGATTAGATTGACTGCACCTGTCCTTTTCTGCTGCACCTCAGCATTTGTGGGACAGGGACACACAGGTCAGCCAGGTGGCCAGAGAGCAACTGCCTCAAAAGATGAGGACATTTTTTCCCCTGTACATTTACTTGCTGGATTCTGTGCACAAAATGATTTCATTCTGTATCTTGATAAGCACATGTCACATTCAAACAAAGAGTTATAGCAGGTCACGTGTCCCCCACCAGCATGTTCCCATTTCTGTCTGCAGAGTGTGTTTATTAGAGCTGGCTGCTTGTTACCCTCAGAGATGAGCCTTAGTGTTGCTGCTTATTTCACAAGGCTACACAATCAATGTAAACACTTTGAAACCTAAAAGAGGTTATAATTAAAAAGGAATATGTCGATTCATGATGATCTACTGAAATATTGGCTACACAGCTTGAAAATAATACAAGAAAATTGGCTATAGAAACAAACTAAAAATATTCCATCTGTAGTACAATTGAGGCTAACAGCAGGTATAGCTTTAATGGAGAGTAGGTTTCTGTACTTGTCTTGAAATACATCCTTTATTGTCATGCTCTGTTTTAAGTGTCAAAAACATATGTAGGAAATTGGCAAAGAAGGGTCTGGACCTTGGATTATTTCTTTTTTCAGTTTTTTCCCTCCTTCTAAAACACAATGCAGTTATAAATACCATTACAGATGTGAGAAAACAATAGCATTTTTCGTTGTAAATGTTTACTTTTTTTGATCAAACCACCAGACCTAGCATTTTTCATCTCACAAAGCTTCAGAAACAATACTCAGTAATGATCAATCGTTATTGTACAGCCCATGAATACTAAAGGTAACAAATAGCTTTTACTTTGCTTTCATGTTATGTTTTTCTCCTAAAAAGTTCTTAGCAATGTTGCAATCATCTAGCAGGCTGTAATAATTACCTGGTTCTGTATATTTATCTGTCACATGATCCAAGGTACATTTGGGAATCAAGTGTGCAAGTTTTTGTCTTCTAAATCTGTCACCTGTTGAGAAGGACGACTACTTGGAAATCTTTTTCTCTTGTTATGGTTTATTCCATTGTACCCATTCTCAAAGTGCACATCCAAGGCTTAAAACAATACATAACTATATAAAACCACACAAACTTTCTACTGGAATAAAAGGCTTCCCTGAGTTTTCTTCAAATTTCCATACACCATTCAAATAATATATTACTTTTTCTGTATGAATGGATGCATCCTGATGCAGTACTTAATAAATATTCATTTTCATCTGGTTCATGAAGAACATGTTTAATTCCCCGAAGACTAAATACACCATATAAGAGAGAAACTAGAGCTGATCCTAAGACATACAGCACATTAACCTGTACCCACACTGTGGGCAGTTAATACTCAGAAAAGCAGCAAGTGCTCCTGAAACCTGGAAGTACTTTGCTGCAAATACAAAATACATACATAAAAACTCTGCTAGTATAACTGTAAATTAATTTATGCTGAGAGGATCGGAATACTAAACACCTTTACTGGAGACAAACAATGCTTTTCCTTTTCTCTGAGAGTGTATTATATGTCTCTTGTCAAGTTGTTGCTGAGATACCATGTTATCCAGTTATATTGTGATTTATGAAAGAAAAGGAAGACTTGCATGTATTATCATGGATTGCCCACCCACTCCTTTGCTGCTTGCACCTATTGTTCACTAGCACAAGCAGATATTGGAGGCTGCCAACATTTCAGGAGTTGTATTTACCCCTGGAGTTAGTAACTCAAATAATAACTGCTTAGTTTAACTCTGCATAAGAGTTGAGTAACTTCTGTACATGTAGGGGGTTTTTATTCAAATTAACGGGTTTTTAGAAGAAAAACCCAAATGACATCCCTGAAAAAAGCTCAAAACACTTGGAAAGTTAATTAGCACTGGAATAAAATTCACCCAGTCTCATTAAAAGAAAGTACTTTCATTAAAAAAAAACTTCCACAAGCCAACAGTGGAGTTAAAGCAGAAAACTCTCTCAACCAAGATGTCAAAATCAGAAACTTAAAACTAACCAATCAAAAACAATGACAAAAACACTACCAAAGCTTCCCAAAACCCTACTTTTTTCCTCTTTTTAAATTTAGACATGCATCATAGGTGGAAAATTCCCCTAAAAGCACCTAATACATGATACATTTTGCATCAGGCTCGGAAGATGCAGTCACAGCACTTTGGCAGGCCAGAGGGGAAGTTTTCCCTGTTTAACATATAGACCTGTGTCCACCACATTTCCTAAGTAATAGTGTATATGAAATTCAACTTACACAGATAATGAACATCAGATGTGTCCAAAAAACAAAAAACCCAAACAAACAAAAACAAGAAACAAACAAACAAATAAACAAAGATTTCATCACAAGTATCAGTAACATTTACACACAATCGTTGGCTAAAAAAACCCTGAAAGGCAGTTCATATTTTTAGGAATAAAAATACCTTAAAAAAAAACTGGCAGAGAAAGTACCTGAGCAATATAATCTGCTAACAAGTGACCTTACTACCTTAGGAGGTCTTGAACAACAAGAGATGAACTGCTGACTAACCACAATCAATAAAACATCAACAAAGATGTGGTAGATCTTTAAAATCCATAGTGCTTATTTGAATGGGGGTTTGGGGTCATGAAAAGCAACACGACCCAAATTGTATTTACTTCTCTCTGAATTAATCTGAAAATTACTTCAATATGTATTGACTTCATTCTTATCATTTTGGGCCATTAAATGGAATATTATAAGAATCAAATTAGAAAATTGTATTTCTTGTTACTATTATACACACCCTACATTCTTACAACTCTTTGTAGGTGCTCATGTTTTACTGCTGGAGAATCACAGAATAGTTTTGGTTGGAAGGGACCCTCAAAGGTCATCTAGTTCAATGCCCTGTAATGAGCACAGACATCTTCCAATAGATCAGGTCCCTCAGAGCCCCATCCAACCTGGCCTTGAATGTTACCAGGGATGGAAACACCTCTCTGGGCAACCTGTGCAAGGGCCTCACCACCATCATTCTAAAGAATTTCCTTATAGATAGTCTGAATTGAACCTCTTTTAATTTAAAACCATTATCCCTTGTTGTATCGCTACAGGATCTACTAAAAGGTCTGTCTCTATCTTTCTTCTAAGCCCCCTGCAAACACTGAAAGGCCATTAAGTTCTCCCTGGAGGCTCCTTTTCTCCAGGTTGAACAGCCTCAGCCCTCTCAGCCTCTCTTCATGGCAGAGGTGCTCCAGCCCTCTGATAATTTTTTATGGTCCTTCTCTGGACCAGCTCCAACAGATCCATGACTTTTCTGTGCTGAGGATTCCAGAGCTGGATGCACTACTCCAGGTGGGATCTCATGAGAGCAGAGTAGAGAGAGAGGATCACCTCCCTTAACCTACAGGTGACACTTCTGGGGATGCAGCCCAGAACGCAGTTGGCTTTCTGGGAATTGACAGCTTCTCATCCACCAGTACCCACAGGTCCTTCTCTCAATTCCTTCATCCCTCAGCTTGTATTTATAACAGGGATTGTCCCAACCCAAGTGCAGCACCTTGAATCTGTCCTTGTTAAACTGCATGAAGTTCACTCAGGCCCACTCTCTGAGCTTGCCCAGGTCCCTCTGGATGGCATCCTGTCCCTCAGGTGTGTCAACAGCACCACTCAGCTAGAAGTCATGGGGAAGCTTGCTAAGGGTGCCCTTGATCCCATAGTCTGTGTCGCTGGTGAGGATATTAAAAAGTGCTCATCCCAGGATGGACCCCTGAAGGACACCACACATCACTGATCTTCACCCAGACATTGAACCTTCTGGATTCAACCATCCAATCAAACAGTCCCCCCATCAAATTCCTCTCCCCAGTTTAGAAACAAGAATGTTGTGGGGACCATGTCAAAGGCCTTACTGAAGTTCGGCACGAGGGCATCTGTAGCTCTTCCTTTGTCCATTGATGTAGTTCTTCCCTCTAGTTCTTTCCAATAGATCAGTGAGGAAAGTCTTGCCCTTGGTGAAGCTATGCTGGCTGCCTTTAATCATGCTCCCTGTCCTCCATGTGCCTCAGCATAGCTTCTAGGAATATATCCATCAAAAAATCATTCAGTTTTGCTGAGGCTTTTTGTCACCATAAAATGACATGGCTTGAATGTTTTCAAAATCGTATCACTAAAATAAGGAGTGTCATGCGAGTCTAAAAGCATGGTAGTAGCTCTTGCTCATCCCCTTGCCCAAGGGCTATTACACTGTAGTCCTTCAAAGAGACAGCAAAGGAGAAGTCTAAAATTACTATGTCTAAATAAAAGAGGAGTTTTGACAGAGTTAAACTCCTTTTACTACACCTGTAAGTCACACATCTCTCAAGTCCTAAGTATTCTCTGCGATCACTCACTCCAACAGGAGGCATTAGAACTTAGCAGGATCTAGCTTATAGTTCTAACAGCAAGTGGCATATCAAGAGCATATCACTCTCCATCACCAGGATTTTGAAATGCTGAGCATTTTTTAATACAGCACCCCAGGTGTTTGCTGCTTAAAACATACTCTACATGAGCATCTGCAGATGGCATGTCAACGGGGAGCCATCAAGATTCAAATGCACCAGCATTCACTGTGGGACCCCACGCTGGGACCCTAAACAAAAAAAACACCCACCACAACAAACACAACAACAGGAGGGAGGGAGAATATGAAACAAAAAGAAAGAAAAATCCAAGTATGAAATGTTCTCATGTCCAGCAAATACAGGACCTGGTCCTGCAGTCCTTGTTCCACTCGAGCACCCCGGTGAAAATAAACAAGAGAGGCAATTCAGGCAGTCTGCTACAAAGGTGATATTCTCCCTGGATAACTCAACCATGAATAATTCAGTATAAGTTAAGCTCAAGTAAGACCATTACTAACTGTTTTCATGTATGGAGGATTGATTTTCCTTCACTCTGAGAAGAGGCCCAGGTTGCAGTGCTTCTCAAATGAAGATACAGCACACACTGTTGGTTTGATTTAAGGATGCTACAGATGATGTACCTGTGTTTGGCTTCAGAACACACAGGAGGGTGGAAATGTGAGCCTTCTCCATTGCAGTTTTGCACATTTATGTACTACGTAAGCAAAATTAGCTAAACATGGTCTAAGCAGGAACACAGGCAGCAAGGAAAAATTTCTGCTCCTGTAAGCTAATTGTAACATTTAGAGGCTGTAATTCCAGACACGGATTGCCCAGCCTACAAACACTAATACAACCAAAAGTCAAATAGTCAATAATTGTTAGCAATTTATACGTGGGCTGCACAGCCAAGAGGCACGTGATGAATAACTCACACAAATCGAGATTTATCTGTGAGCAGAACAGGAATTGTATTTGACAGACATAAGTAAAGCACTGCCTAAAGAAAGGATGATATTCAGAGATTGACAAGAACAAATACACAACTGTAGTATATAGATTATGTTGTCTTCCTGAGACAAAGAAATTCAACTACTTTATAGAAAAAGAAGAGCTGTTTTTTGTCAGCTATAGATAGGGGTCTTCACTGTAAAACTGTGAAGTAAGCATCAACAAGAGATTGTGATTCTCATTTGTCACTTAAAAACACTTAGAAAGAAAAACAGCTCAAAGAATATGAAAGATTAAAAGAAATTAGGTGCTCATGTTCCATGATAACACAGCCACTTAATAGGGTGAAAACATTTCAAATCTTAGGACTATCATATTCTGCTGTGATGCTCTAGACAGTAAAAGACATCTTACCCATAGCATCACTGAATTTAAAAACAATGTAAAATTAAGAGAATTTGACTCAGTACTGGAGGATTAGTAAAATACAGCATGATGGAAGAAATCACTTGCTTGAAAGCTGTTTTTAAATTATTTGCATTCTTACAGTTCATTTTCAAGACTTGCTTCATGAAAAATTACCCAGATAACACTTGCATGAAGTAATTTTTTGTATTTGAAGCTTTCTTGTAGTCACGTATTCCTTAAAAAAAAGCTAAAAGTATTACCTTTCCCTACTCATAAAATTTTGAATAATTCTTACATGTTAAATGGATATCATTTAAAAATATATCAAGATGGACCTGAAATAATTTGTCAGTGAACAGCAATTGTTGTGAATTAAATTTACTACACCATTTAGTCAGATGTTTTGTATGGAATAGTCTCTACCCAAGAGAACCACTAGATTATGAAAACTGTCTTGCCTAGTTTCAACATTATCATTGCGATATATCATAAAGACCAACCTTGGTTTATCTTTACATGTAAACATCTATAGTGGCATGAGAAGTCTTCTAGAGCAAGTACTCAGGTTTTTAAGAGGAGAAATTTTACTGTCTCCCCACTTGGTGAGACACCACCTTGTTAATGCTACTGAAAACCCAATTTACTAAGCATGACAAAACCAAGTTTAATTCAGTCCTAATTACAGGTAACTTACAGGAGTAAAGAAACCAACAGAAAGATTCCTGTAAGCTTCAACAGGCTTTGGATCAAGCACATAGCAATTTTGCTTTGCTTTTCTAATTAAGTTTCATTATACCAGTCCTCCTACACTGAGCAAACTCTTGGCATGTAAATATGACCTACAGTATTTTTTTAAACTACTGTGATGGTGGTATTTCATGACCTAAAATTTCAGTTTGTTAAAGCAGAGGTGGACTATCTACCTGAGTGCACATTGAAAATGTACATTTTTGTTACATATAATTTCAGCTAATAAGGCACAAAAAAATATTTCAGTCAACTAAGACAGTTCAAATTCATTTTAATAGTTAAAGAAAAAGGAGTGGGTAACATGCAATTCTTCAATCTCCTTTTCCTATTTTTCCTGCTATTTCCCTATGGAAAACAAGCAAGTAAAAAAAGCATAGCCAGAAACAACAAATTTTTAACACTTCTTTTCATATCTTACACATAGTTGCAGCTTTGTTTGGTGTGGTTTTCTTTTTTTTTTAATTAATGGAAATACATTTAATACAGAGCACTGGGAAATTTGCATTTCATTTTTATTCTATTACAGGCATAACTGTGATGGTGTGAAACAGGCACAAATTAGGCAACACATACTAAGCAACGCACTAAAATACACTTAATAACAATCAGCCAGTACCTGTCTTCCCTTTGGCTGCTGAAACAGCAGATATTCTGTCCTGTCTGTACTGTGGGCAAGAATTCTACATGAAAAGCTCCTTAAAAAACTAAATATTATGACTGCACTCATTTGTTGTGAATATATGTATATTTGCACGTAAATGCAGTGACAAGTTTCTTGTCTCTTAACTGGAAAGGATCTATGGGTAATTTTCTATGTACTTATTCTAGTATTTCTTTGTGCAAACTATTTCGTGATAAAAAATCAAACATCAGAATTTTGTTTTTCTCATTTAAGTATTTCCTAATATATATCCCTCAAATTTCAACAGCATAATGCATGAATGTGTACAAGGACATGAAAATTAGCATTAGAACCTTCCATCTGATAAAAAAATGCATTTGAAAAATAGAATTTTGGTTTGGACAATACTGTCTGCATAGTCATTGGCTAAATACACCCTCAACGTGTTCACAGCAGCCCTGTCAGGTAAAAAAAAAGCACATTTATCTGGGGTGGATGAGCCAAACTGGCTGAGACAAGGTAAGAGCACTCCACTTCTCTGCTGCTGAAAGAGACAGGTGCTGTTCCCCACCTTAACTCCAGGCTCCCCCTGCTCAGCCCACACCTTGTCTGGCACTGGCATTCATTTGATCTTCTCAATTCCACTCACAAACACAGCAGAAAATTATCCATCTTTTTGTAAGGTTTTGGGTTGGTTTTTTTGGCCTAGTAAGTTGAACTGACTCAAGGATAGGGAGAGATAAAAGCTACAGGTGACACCAGCTGGGCTGATAAGCCCAGAGAGCAAAGGTGGAAGAGTGAAGAGCAGGAGAAAATGGAATCTTCCCTTAGCTGCAATAAGATCAGTTCAAGCTCATGCAACAACTTTGAAATGTCACTGATGGAAAACTGAGATAAAGAGCAGCAAGAAAAGTTCCAGCTCAAACCAGACCAAAAGCCAAAGTCAAAAGCAGCAATCTTGGAGAAAGTGTCCTCCCCTGGATCTTTGGAGGGTGAAAATTGTGTCAGCTACACTGCAGGTAAAGCCAAGCACATTCACTACAGTGAAAGGTATAGGCACCCACTGAGTGCAGAGCTGAGCTGTGCTGACTGTTCCAAATAGCTCCAAAACAGGCAGCTGCTATAGGCAAGTGACGTATTTAGGGTGGGCAGGGGAGTTTGAAACGTCATTTCAAGTTGTGAAATTTCATCCAATCACATTCCATGCTCATGATTTGTTTTTTTAATTTTAAACCTTAGATGAATTTTGAAGTTCGCCAAGCAATACTGTGAACCAAGATTTTCAGAACACATACTGTCTTTTGCTTTGAAAACAACTACAGTGGATAATGGAAAACACCAAGACACTTTTTCAATAAGGTGTCTGAAGAAAATAGATATTTGTAAGCAACAGGAGAGCTTCTAAATGATGAACTCAAGTGCATTTGCAAATCCTTCCCTGGAGGACTGAATGGTTTAAAGAAAAACCTTAAATTTTATTTTGCCTTTAATTTAGTAGTTCAGATTTAGCCTAAGCTGGGAGTAGAAGCAAATAGCTATTACTATCTGCTGGCTGCTGGGCAGCCTATGCAAAATTAACCATTAGTTTTAGACCTGTTCCTATTAGATAAATTCTCCCTTTGCAAAACCCCCTCTGTAACCAAACACATTTGTCAGCAATGGCAGTGCCTTTGCATACGAAAAAAGTGAAACACAAAAAGTTATTACTGGTAAATCAGCTAGTTCTTTCCTGTCAGAGCAGGAATGGGGTTGCTGCTGCTGAACTATATTGCAGTTATGCATAACCTATTCCTAACGTACTGGTGTTTTGTCTAGGGGCTTCTACTGCCAAGAAACAGTCTTTTCCATTATTTCCCAGGGGGCCCAGATCTAAGTGTAGTAGAGGATTTCACAATTAGTCTATTTTCTCATGAGATGCAGCCTAAATTTTTCTTCCTCTTAACTCAATCACATTTTTCCAACTTAAAATCTCTTCTGCTCTACATAATTCTTGCCGCTTCTGTTGCCAGAGTCACAGTTGTTACATTTATAAGCCCATATTCTCCCCCCATACACCACAAACCAAAATATTTCTGTAGTTTTTTCCAGGATTTCATTTAGTTTGGGGGTTCTTTTTAAAGGGGTAGGTTCTTTGGGGGGGGGAGCAGGGAAGTGGTTTTGTCATCTTATCCCAACTTTCCCTCTCTCTGGTAGCTTTGTGATTCATTTCCTATTTACATTTCTTATGTCCCCAGACTCCAGCAGATTGCAGGACAGACTGACTGGAGATGGATGCTGCTCCCTCCAGGAGCCATAACTCCCACTGCAGGATGTATTGTGCCTTCCAGTAAAGGATAACACCAAGGCCAGAGCCAAGGCAAACTCCAAGATTTGCCCAGGGTGCCAACATGGGAGACGAAGCTGCAGCACCAGGAGAACGAAAAGATGGAAAGAATTTTTTTTCATCACTGCAGCCATGAAATTAGACAAGTCCACTGAGTTTCCACATGGCCCATGGTTCCTTCTTTTTCTTACAATATTGCTTCATTATAATTGTGTTTTACCAGTTTCTGAACTTGCTACATGAATAGAGCTGCACTTTCCACTGTGTTCTGTGTTGTGCACCATCCTCAAGCACTCACCAGGACATGAGGAGACCCCCTGAAAACTCCAAGGCCTTTTCAGACCCCTTCCTCACCCCTCTCCCTCAGGCATGACACAAAAGAAATAGCTTCGACCCTGATCTTAGAGGTGATCTGCAAAGGTTTTGCTGAAAATTAAAAGCTTGTTTGAGATCCCTTAGGAAGATAAAAGTACACAGCTTGGCTAAAATGGAATTACTGCAGTATTAAAATGAGATGCGAGGGACAGACTGCCAATTACTTTCACCTTCATTTGGGACACAGAGCTGTGGTGTGTGTCCAGCAAGAGGTGACTCAGGGAGTCATGAGCACCCTTGGTTTCAGCGGCAGCCTGGAACCTGCCCAGTCCTCACCTTGTGCCAGGAGTGCTCCCACCCCATCAATGGGGAGCAAAGGGGAGTCATTCCTGCCCTGTCAGCCACAGCCCTGCATGGTGTGCAGGTCCTGGCAGCATCCTTCCCTCCATACCTTCCTGCTTTTCTGTTTCAGAGTCTGGGGACAAGCCAGCATCCAGACATCACTTCAGCACTGTGCAGATGTGAAGGAGACCTGGTGGGATCAGCCTGCAGCCTCCCACAACAGGCAGATCTCATGGGCAGGAGGTGCCTCCAAAGCACACTGCCCCTAATTCATCCCCTCTGGAGCTCACAAAAAACATTGCCTGAAGACTTGACTTTTCCCTGCTTGCCTTGAAGAAACTTTGGAACACAGTCAGATCCCATTCAACCCACATCTGGAGCCTCTTCCTTCATTTCCCTCAGTTTTGCCTTTTTCCTCCCCTTTTCACTTTTTAAATTTAACCTGACTCAACAATTTACAACATTCTTCACAGCTTTGCACCTTGTGGAGCCCCATCTGTGCATACAAAATTGTTCCAAATCCAAATGTTAGTGCTCTGGATTGCGGTTTAACTGCTGGAGTTTGAGGATTTGTGTTTCGGGGGAAAGGGAAGGGTGTTCCGCCTCCCACAGTAGGGAAAACAAACCTTTGCTATGCATTCTGAATTCTTGTTCTTAACTATGAGATTTGATGGAAGGAAGGACATCCGTAAAAGGGTAATATAGACAGTACAGTGGTAAAGGAATGGGAAAATACTGCTGGAGAAGGAATTAGAACAACAGCACACAAGTTCAGCTGTTCATCACTATTAACACAGCAGGGGGCCTGAAAAAGAACAATTCAGACGCAGTTCTCTGCACGTCTTGAAGCAAATGGGAATCCAACAGCCTTGTTACCCCAGGCTGCCATGGCCACACATCTCAGTACCTGTGGGGTGAGCCCTGTGCCATTCATCCCCTGAACCCCAGTGCCCATATGTGAGGCCTTATCTATCCTGGGCCACTCATGGATATGGCAGCAGTGTGAAATTTGTTTTGTCGTGTCTTTGCAAATGCAAAGTCAGCTGTAACTGTGACAGTCATGTTGTGCAACCAGGTTCTGCATCTTTGTTTTTTCCATCTGTGAAATAGCTCCACTTGAAAGGGAAGCTAAATTACCTTTGAATTGAAGAAAACATATATACTTCTAAGTAAGGGACCAAAAAGAGAGAGAAATGTAGAAAATTCAAGTCAATATCATTCAGCAATGTTGATGTAAGTTGGAAGCTCATTGCAGCGTCGTTCAATAAGATTACAACAGCCTTAGTTTGATGTTGTCCTTCAGCTATCAGTGCTGTGAAAAGACCATCCTGAGCAAATCCCAGTGCACCATCTCCTACTCCACTTCCAGTACTGCTGCTCCAAGAGGCAAGCACTAAACAGTCCCTCAGGCAGAGAGGGTCATGCTTTTAAAGTACTGTGCTCCCCTTCAGCACAGCTTGAAGTGGCACACACAGGGCAGAAACCATTGTACCCTAAATAATATATTGGAGAAAGGAATTAAGGGAGATGGTTAAACTGTCAGATTTTTTTCCTAGTTTAGGATGAATGAATGAAAATCTGGGTAAGTTGCATGATCAGCTGTTGGGTTTTCTTTAAAAAAATTATATAAACTATATGAAAGAGAGGCAGCCACCAGCCTCAGCAATTCAAACTTGATATATATTTAGAGGAACTGTACGTTCTTGTCCTAATGAATACTTCTCCTGAGTCAAGGGAGCATTAGGAAATCTGAGAATTGCAGAGAATGAAGGGAAATAGATGTGCAGGGAAAGTTGTAATTGTTTCAGGCTTCATATGCTAGAGAAAATAAAGGGGTTTATGCCACTGTTTCCCTTACAAAGCAAAGGTTCTTTACTTAAGGCCAATGAAAACTTTGAAAGTGAACTCTACCTGAACCGCAGTAATTGTATGATGGTTCAAATGATGCAGTGTGACATATTCCAAAATGCGTGTGTAATTTAGATTAATTGCTCAGCATACCGACCTTTTACAGCCTGCAGTGAGACTGTAGTTCTGTGGCAACACATAATACAGTGAGGAAGGACAACCAAGCCCAGGGTTGACTTAACAGTGACTTGAGTGGATGCATGGGTGGATACTGCTCAGGACAACAAATCTCCTTGGTCCTCCCTGATCAGCTGCAAGACCTGTCACTGCTCATCATTCTCCTCAGTGAGTCACTTCAGCAGAAGGCTCTGACAGGAGCTGTTTGGTCCATTCACACTGAGGGAACAGTAATAATTAGTCATATTGAATGGAATAAAAATGAAAATAATTGACATAAAATGGGTTCTACAGAATTCACTTCCAAACTCAGTGGGGCTGAACCCTCATGTTGTGTAAACAGGCTCCACTGAGTCAATAAACTCACTGATTTGTTTCAGCTGACAACTGCCCTGCTGAATTTAATGGGAAATTATCTATTTTCTATAGATTTTCTCTACTGCTTATAATTACAATTTGCTCAAATTTCACAGGATGATTCAATGATCAACTTTTTCTGTCAGGTCTTTTAGAAAGGATCTCGATTTTGGAAAGCAAGTACATGGGAGAGATTCAGAACAGCTTTCAGAATAATCACAAACCTCAAGTTACTATTTATTACTCTGTAGCACTGTGTCAGGAGCACACACCTCCACACAATCTGCATGGATCCCTGATGGCCTCCAGCCTTTCCCACCTTTATTTCCCCACCTCACACCTGTTAAATGCCATTGCAGCTTCATCGTGGTGAGCTCCTTGTTCTTGCTTTGGCCATTGATTTTGGTTAAAAGTCAGTTTCTCTTGAAGACTTGGGGGGGGGCTTGATTTACCTGCGTGAAGTGGTTTCCATGCACCTCCATGACCAACATCCAAAAGATGACATTCACAGAGAAATGTTTCATCCAATAAACACACAGGCAAACAGACTCCCAGATTAAGAGAGAGCCACCTGGATTCAGGAATCTCCTTGTGAACCATGAATCATCCTATTTGAGCCATACACTTATCCCTTTTCAACACCAGACAAATTTGGACAGTATTACAGAATCATAGTGGTTCAGTTTGGAAGGGACCTTAAAGATAATCAAGTTCCAATGCCCCACCATGGGCAGGGACAACTTTCACTAGACTAGGCTGCTGAAATCCCCATCTAAACTGGCCTTGGACACTTTTATGTATTTAAAAGTTAAGAAGAAATATATCAGAAATCTTTAGCTGTCCAAACACATTCAGAACTGAATAAAAGTTCAGAATTTTTCTTCCTATACTGTTTTAACTGGGGCAGAAAATCTTTTCCCCATTTGCTTACACAGGAAATGTCATGTCTTCACAGATAGAGAAAAATTAATTTTAGGACAGAACCTTAGGTTATATCAGCTGAATTACACTGATCTCCTGATTGAAGATAAGACTTCATTAACTTAAAATGATGGAAGTCATTTTTAAATGATAATGCAAAACCTACACAGAAACTAGACCCTCCAGGATGGTGAGAAGTAAAAACTGTCTCTTCCAGTGAAGTTGCACATTCATTTTTCATAGATTTATGAGATACTCCTCAAGCTAGTGGGAGTTGCTTTGCAAAGAACTTTAGTGCATTTAAAACACTCTTAAAGGCTTTAACCTCCCACGTTCTATGTTAGTGTTCCCTAGGTAACCTTGGGGCAGAAACACCTCACTCTATGGTGCGCATTCCTACAAGAAGCTGTTAGAAAGATAATCACCCCAAGAGAGCACAGCATTCAAACCACATCCTCCCATTGTGTTACACCCTCATTACACAAGGAATATCAATCCATCTTTCTTCCAAGTAAACCAGAACCCTCCTATTACAAGTAGATAGACACACACACACAAAAAAAAAGCCCAAACCTTAAAACAGCACATATATCTCATACAACGTAAAACATAAAGCCTTCAGCAAGCTCAGGATAATTGTGTAGGCAGATGAAGATCGATGGTAAATCCCAGGGTACTGAAGTAGTAATTAAAAATAAACAAACAGGAGATAAAAATAGAAGTTAAGCAAAATATTTTCCCATAAGGGTTATACAGTAGTCAAGCACCGCATTAAAAACAGCAGGAGAAGAAAAAATTTCTTTCTATTTTAAGTAAAATGAGATTCATTTTCCTGTAGAAAACAGGCTGCAACCTCCAATTAAGTGAATTATCAAAGCCAGACTAAATTCCAATATTTTGAAATTGGTAAATACTCATCATTATTGAAAAATCCAGAGACAGCCTGCCCTTGGTTATGCAGAACTTGTGAGTGTGATGTCTGTAATGTACACCAGTCACACCCTTCTCAGCCACCTAAAAGACCATGAGGAACATGGTGCTGAATACATTGGCTCAGTTCCTGTGCCTGAGTTACTTAGCAGAAAATCAGAATGTAAGTTCACATAATTTTCTACTTAAATGCCAGTCCCTTGAAAATGACAGAAGGTATATTGGGGGAGGGAGACAAATAAGCAAGAAATCTTTCTTTAGTTTTTTTCTGTACTTTGAGAACTATGATGATCATTAATAGGTGATACAAGAACTCAGTGTAAATTACAGACCCACAAAAGGACACTCCACCACAGTCCATTAATGTTCCTTGTGTATACATTCTTTGTGTTTTGCCTTTTGGGAGTAGACTCAATTTAACTTCAAGTGTAAAATTGAGAAATTAAAAGAAAGGGATAAAAAAATAAGGAACATTAACTTGCAGTTCTTTTTACTTTTATTTATAACTTCTGATACTTCATTATAGATACAACACTCTCTGCAGTTTCACTCAAACAGCTTTCAATAACACCGCACAGAGTAATTTGGAGTCTTAGAAGATGCAAAGTTGCAGCTGAGTTTAGAAAACCGGAGTATTTTCTTACTTCACTTGAGAAACTATGCATAATGTTCAAAAATCACACCTAAATACGGAGGGGGACAGATGAGTTCAGCATCTCTGATAGCCGCTATTGCACTTGTTTGCACTTTCTGATTTACTGTTCAAGTTAAGCTAATGTTAATTTTGTTCCACATATTAAAGGTAAACCACACTCCTCAAGAAATATCCCCGTCCAAGAGCTGTGCTAAAGCACTGCAGCCCAGTCACCACAGATACACCGTCATTCAACTTTGCACATCTTTGCATCTCTTGTCTTTCTAGACTTTATCCACGTTATATGTAAAATCCGTTATAGAACTGAGCTGAAAAGCAAAACAAGGCTCCGGACCACAATAAAGTCAAAAAAAAAACCAACACTGAGGACAGCAGCAGCAGAGCCAAGTGTCATTTGCAACTGAGCACCTTAATATCCAGTTTTCACACTCTGGTGTGAAAAATCTGCTCAATATATACACTTTCCCTTTAATAAGATCATGGCTCTGAAAGGAATCCAACTTACCTACTTCTTACCTGGCAATGAATTTGCTAACATATTTTTCAGACTCATACCTCCTAACTGAGTCTTGAGAAGCTCTTCTGAGGTCAATGAGCGTAGGAATACTGAAGTCTTATTCCCTAGTTCCACAGAGTATAAAGTTTTTTTACATCCAATCAGTCCTTTCTGTATCAACAATGCAAGCAGCTCTTGGCCACAGCTTGAATGATAAAGTCTGTGCTTTTTTTCCATTAGTATTTTGAACTAATGTAATCAAATTCTTCTACAATCACTTTGACCAAAAATGGATTTATGATTATAAAATGGGGGCAATGAGAACTGTTTTATTTTAAGTATGAAAAATTACCAGGGTTCAAGTGCAAATTGTTTCACAATTGGTGGAGGTTGGCTTAGCATAAATATTGCTGAAAAGCCCAATCATCCACATTACAAAGAGCCAGCTGGTGAGCTCAGGGATGGGATTTCTTAGGAGGGCTCAGTGATCTGCTGCAGCTCAGCAGTCCTGTCCCTTGGTGAAGCTCTTGGAATTTAGCTGTGGCCTTGGACCACAAGGCTGAAACCCATGGAGAGGTAAGAAGGCATTTAAAGAAGTGAGAGATGTTCAAGTCAGCAGGAACTGATTTGATTTAGAATCATAGAATCATTTAGATTGGAAAAGACCTCCAAGATCATCAAGTCCAACCTTTGACTGATCAACCTTTGACCTTATCAACTAAATCTTGGCATTAGGTGCCACATCCAGTCATTTCTTGAACACGTCCAAAGATGGAGTCTCCACCACTTCCTAGACAATCCATTCCAATGTTTGCCAACTCTTTCCATTAAATTATTTGTGATGTCCAGACTGCACCTCCCCTGGCACAGCTGGAGGCTATATCCTCTTGTCCTGTCACTAGATTTAGCTTCCTTTTAGTCCTCAGGACATCCCATTCCCAGCCTCTAACAATTGTCTTTGGAAACTTAGGAAAGAACGGTGATATGCCAGAAGAAGGGATGCAGCAACCAAAACAACTCACAATTAGAGACTAGGCTGGAATACTGAATATGTTATTAAAAATTGGCACCAAGTTTTACTGTTGCAAATTTTTATTATTCAGAGTGTTAATATAAAATAATTATGTTGTAAACAATCTGGAGTTAATGAAAATACCCAAGCATGTCCTGGAATGTGAAACAAAGGTACAAGTCATCTCAGGCTTTGAAAGTTGAGCCAAGATACAGAAGCAGAGGAAACTAATGGTGGTTACACAGAAGCTTAGGGTAGGACTTGTTCTGTCTCCTTACAGTGTATATTGGCTTCTTCAAAAGCCAAGACTCTACCAGTGTGATCAAATATAGTATCCTATCAGTGATAGTGGTCCACACTGCAGCAATCCAGTCAGTTATAAACTAATTCACTTGAATACATCGAGTTTCCTCTAGCCTGGGGAGAACTGGAAAAATCAGGGAGTGAGTGGCATATACTTGTATTTCTTATCACACAATTCCGTCCTTTTACCCTTGGTTACTTAAGTTACTGAGAAGATTCGAAACAAGTATGGAAAAAACCCTGCACCATCCACATTGTGCAACTGCCAGTGTCAGATAACTTGCCTGAATTAACATTCCCTAGCCCAAAAGCACCACTTAAACATCAGTGTAATATTGTATGTAATCTTTACACCGCATTTGTATCCCTGTCAATGTATGTACCTCTGTGTGAACTCAGCAACATAAAAAATTGGAGTAAAGTAGGACTTTATTAAAATATGCATAATAGAAGAGCAAATGGCAGATGGTATTGTAGAGTAGGCTGAGATACTGGTATTTATACAATAAGCATTAATATAAATGTGTCTAAATGAGGTTACTTGCAGGTATGATAAAAGTAATGCTGAAATAAATGTTTATTTTCAGGTTGCATACATCATGTACAGGTTATTTTAGACAGATTTGCATCTGTCACATTGCAGGATTGATGTGATGCAGAAATGCAGACAGTAGTAAAGGGAGCTCCCAGTAGCATGTACTGGAGAGAAACAAGTATAAGGAGACAAAGGCTTCATAAAACAACAGCATGGAACAAAAAAAAAAAACAAACTACAGACATCAGGGGAAACAGGAGGGACAAAGGGAGGTGGCAAAATGCTTCAAAACGCTTGAAAAATGAGATCAGGAAGTTAAAAGGGACATGTCTTGGAAAAAAAATTACCACAAGATACAACAGCAGCTGCTATGGAATGTGACAGCCACCCAGGAGAGAGGGAAAAACCTGAGGCTCACATTTCCCTCCTGCTCTTCACTCTATTTATACTATTGAGCATCACAAAGTGATGGTAAAACTCAAAGACAGGAAACACTGTAAAAAAAAAAAGCACACCAGTGTCCACCTCCTCCAGCATTCTTGAAGTCCTCTCTATTGGGCTTGCACTAATACTGGCACTGAAGTTGGCAGTTGAGGTGTGGGCCCCTTCCACTGCCTTAAGAAAAAGGATGCACAACAAACTCCCTGCAAAAGTAGATGCAGCATTGCCTTAAACAACCCTGGCAACACTGCTCTGTGCATGTCAACAGGTTTTCAACCTGCTTAAAATCTGTTACCCAAAATAGATGCCCATGTTCCTCTGATTATAAAAGGAGGTAAAGATGGACTCACAACAAACCTCCCATATTTTTGTGACAAGCAGCAGGATCAGAGCTGTAGGAGAAGATAGGTCAGGTCATATTATATTCTGCCAGGTTTTACTTGGAAGAAATTCAAATAACTATGTGGGAACAAAAGTAAAAGTTTGAGTGACAGGTGGTGAAAACTTGGTGGGGATAACAAAGAGATTTTGGTCATAAGGAATATGACGGAGGAAGAATGCAAGGAAAGGGAGCATTCCCCTCTGTGGTGCTCCAGACACACTGACAACCCTTCATGTTTGAACAGTTGTCCAGCCTTTGATCACTTTGAGATAATGTCATTGCTTAGTTTACCACGTATGTAGCTCAGACCTTTTGGGTACTAAGAGAGGTGAAGTGTCTATGCACAAATTAAGCATGTTTTTTTCCTTTAAAAAACATTAGAAATAAAATGAATTTAAAGTCTCGTTCCACTGGTGCATTTAGAAGCTCCTCAAATAGTCTATTCCAATTTCACAGCAATTCTATAAAACAAAATGAATAGCACAAATCCAGTAAATATATCTCCTGCCAAGATGAGCTCTCCTGTTTTAAAATCTTTTATGGCATCTAATGTATTTATTTGCATCAAGAGGGCATTATGCCAGTTAACATCTGTGTTCTCTGGAGTTGGTAATTCTGCCTCCCATAACTAGTCATCAATTCTGCATGAAAATACACAACTGTCTTTCCACTATAGATTCTATCTGCTGCTCAAATTTTCCATGCACATTTAGAGAAATATTTAGTGAAATACTCCTGCATAAAGAGATACAGACAGGAAAGAATGATTCAAATGTCTTTGGACACCCCACCCCTGCCCAGGGATGGCATTTATAAACCTTTGGATTCTGTTCTGATGTTCCATTATGAAAGAAATTAAATACCAAATCTTCTGCTAATATAAATTGACATGGCTTCTTTGAAAGATCAGAAAATTTCCCAGATGTCTGTCAGCTAAAAATTCAGTCCTGAAACCCTGAGAAAGTTCACAGCATGCAAAATAAGTAAATGCACATACATTTTAATGGAGTTTAAATGACCTCAACTAAAAATTAAAAAAAAAAAATCAAAGCAGGTGTCTCCACCTGAAGGGCAAACATAAATTTTACCCAAAGAAAGGAAATTTTCCCAATTTATAATAGAAACACTAGCTGCCAGAATGGTAAACATACTCAATCGCTCTTCAAATTTAGGTTTTTGGATACCTTTCCATATCCAGCATTAAATGAGCAGGAAAGAAACCCATCCTTTGCCAGAGAGAAGCTATAAAGGAGAATCAAAGTCATAGGAGACAAAGAAATAAAGAAATGAACTGAGATTTGGCCAAGATCATGAGCAATTGGGTGGATCCAAGGTAAGCCATGTGCCAAAAAAAATTATGTAATTCATTATAATGCAATGAAAGAACCAGTTTTGTTTCCAGCATCACAACAAACTTTTCTTCCTCAGCTGACCCTCCTGCCAGCCTGACCAACCCCAGGGTGCCACTGCACAACATTGCACACTGGCAACATCCTTAGAGTTTGCAAGCTAAAGCTCTGCCTAGAACACCTAAATCTCCAACTCTCAACCCTAAAATTCAGCTGTTGAGATGACTGGCTTCTGTGTCCTCTGTACCTGGTTTTATGGGAAAAGCTTGTTGCACTATAATTCCAATAAAGAATTACCTTACAATAGGAGACCCAAGAACTCCTAATTTCTTTGCATGCAACCATTTATGGACAATGCCAGTCTAACAGCACAGTGTGGTGACTATTCTACTAATTAGCAAACTAAGCAATGCCTAAATGACAGGTGGTTCATAAAGGCCACTTGCAGATGGCCTGGGGAGTATTAGCACAAGGACAACAGAGGACTTTCCCTGCCACACTCCGGATTTGCAGCGCACATTTTATTGCCTGAATGTTTCCCAGAGACCCTTTATGACTTTGTGCTTGGGGTCTGCACTTTGGTTTCTGCATAGCTTCAATTGTACAGGAAAATAGCCCTGTAACACTTCAGCAACCAGAACACGGGATTTCAGCTGAAGTGCCATGTGCTCTGAATATCCACAGAACAAGAAACATCTTAGAATGAGGAGGTCAACAGCATGCCCAGCTTCTCAGCAAGAAAACATACCAGTTTTTACTTCTTCTTGAGAGGTTTGTGAGCCAAATTATAGTTCCTCTATTACTGTCAAACACAGTACTCAGGTTCCCAGTTTATTAGTTAGAGACAGGCATTTTATTTATCTGTTTCGGTTACTGGTTTTTTCCTTTTTTTTCTTCAACCCAGTGTTTTCTCTTAAAATTGCTCATATTTTGAACAAGAAAGCAGATTTATTTCTGTGATATACTTTCAATTGGTGATACCAGAAAACAAGTAGAAGAATATTATATGGTTTCAGGTTACATGTAGGAGCCAATTTTCTAGGATTAATGGCTCAATTAAATAGAAGTATAACTTCAATACTATTTGTTGAAATGTATATCAAACCAAACTGTCGTTCTCATTCCTGGAAAATGTTTTAGTTATTTTACAGACCAGTGAAGTTTGGAAAGTCAGGTCTTTCCTGTCCCAATCACAACAGACTAGACTTAATTTTCAAGTTTGTGTACATACATATTTCTTACAGGATGATTTATAGCAGTCCAACATCAGTCAATACCTTAGTTAAAGAAACAACAGGGCTTTCACACCAGCTATGACTGTAAATTACTCTTGACCTCAATGTTCAGATTATTAACTCAATTCATTCTTTTGTCCAGAAAATAAGACTTATGTAGTCTTTATAGACAGTTCTCCAACATGGAAGGTTAAAGTGGAACCATTCTGCCAAGACACCTTTTACCTTCCCAGTCTTAATATAAATATTAAAAATGGTTCCAAATTTGTTTCATGTATTTAAAACAGGAAATTTTGTACCTCTACATTTGCTAAAAAATTGCTTGTGTTGAGATTTTGGGTTCCTCCTGCAAGGTGCAAGAATCAAAGGCTAATGAGTAAATTCTGAGTAGGTGAGAAATCCCTTGAGGTTTTTCTCCCCATTCCTTTCTAAGACTGAACTATGGCTGTCAGAGGGTTTTTTTAATTGAAAGCATTTTAGTGTTACTGTCTATTCCAGCATGAATATAGCACTAGCCAGAATGAAGGAACTATAAACTAATCTTGCGTGATTCTACAAAATTCTCCCACGCACTTGAGTCACGGTCAAGCTGTTTAGCCTACATATATTGTGATTAATGTAAGTAGCAAGTAAAATTGTTCTTCTCTGAGAGGATATTTTGATTCTACCTTTATTTTTTCCACTTAGCCCAGGCTTGAATGCAGTGAGAAATGGTCTAGTAAGAATCATCTGAGTAGTTCTGATACTTCTGTATAAAAAAGTGCCCTAATATTTGGCAGGGACTGGTGCCTCCTAATCATCAGAATCACTTTTTTTCAACACAGACAGCAACAATAGGCACTGTCATTTTCCCTGGAACTGGAGCACAAGAGCCCTCAATATGTTTCATTTTTCTGTCTCAGAACTCTAGACTTTCCAGGTTGTCCCTAAATGCAAAATAACACAAAACTTTCATTGTTCATTTTATAATGAAACATTTCAGTATTGTAGCTTATTGTTTGAATAGCAATTAAGTAATTTTTTTTATCTTACTTGAATGCTTTTTTTTTTGTTTAAACACTTTTTATTGTTGAGCAAACTGAGGTATATTCCTGACTGCACACTACAAACAATTCAATTTGGCAGGTGCTGCACCTGTCACTGTTTTGTGTGTCTCCACATAAGAACAGAGAATTGTATTGGTGCAAATGTCCCTGTTGATCTACTTCTATCATCAGTGCCTGCTTTGCAGTTTATGTTGGCATCCATCAGTTCTCACATCATACAGAAACACCACGCATTCCAAATTCTGGCCACAGTCTGAGTAATACGAACTTAAGCCATTTATTTCTCAAACTTCACACTCCAGCATCTGGGAAAAAATAGTAAGTACAATGCAAGTTCTTGAATTATATTACTCTACTAGAAAATCAAGGACATTTTTGTGCATCTGTATGCATGAAGTTCACATATTCTACCAAAAGCAACAGAGCATGATAGAGGTTCATTGTGCTTTAGTGAAAAGGTCATTAGACATTTGAAATAGTAATTACCTGTATCTATTCACTATCCCCTATGACATCTCTAATAAGAGAGCTCTCTTTTATCATGCCTCTTACACAGTACCTTTCACAGACATTGTAAGAAGGAATGCAGGAATCTTTTTTTTAATTATTACCTTTATATTTTGAATTATTACATAATATTTGAGGGGGGGGTCATCTTTTATCAACTTTGAATGAGAAATTGCAATGCCTACTAGCAAAAATATTGACAAATATTGTTTGACTTTCCTAAAAAAGAAAGCTATTAATTAAACCACAGCACTGCAGGGAGTTAAAATATTATTGCTAAATTCTGTATTTTAGAGATGGGAGGAGGCAGCAAGGGGCAACAGAGTTATCCAAGGCAGAGATATTGCATGACCATGATCCATTGTTTCATAAAAACAAGATCAGACTATGACCAGCAGCAGCTCCAGCCTTGCTGAACTTAGTTTTTTGTTTTCTTTTGCCCCAAGAAGACATGTAATATAAAGTTTAATCATCTAAGATTGTCAAACCCAGGGTTCCCTTATAAAAAGTCCCCTCACTGAAGGGGTAAGGACTGTTTTCTAAAATTCAAGTCTTTGTACTTCACATTTCAAAAATCTTTTTGTTTTTTCTTCTTTTCTGTACCTTTAATATAAGCTAAAAATATTTTTAATAGTGATTGCCATGGCAATAAGTAACCTAAGCTCTCAATATTTGAGCTTCCCACTATTGCTTGACTGTTCAGTGTCACACATTGACTCCAATTTATTCATCTTATCCAGTTTAACAGAACAAGCTCTACACAACACTGAGGTTCAACACAGCCCCACACAGGGCAGCACAGTGAGGAATTCGGACCCAGCTGAGAAAGGAGCAAGGTTATATGAGGTGTATTTTCTTGAAAGCAGGAGTGAGGTATTTTAACAAATGAGAAGGCAGCCATAGTAGCTGCTGCTTTCAGTCAGGGAATTGCAGACTGGCTATGGAGGAGTTGTGTATCCTTTCCATGGGCACCTCTACCCAATCCTCCTGCTTTGCCTTTTTGCTTCTACACAAAGCCTGTTTTACCTGCATTTTTGCAGAGGCAATAAATCCAGTCCTAAGCAAAGAGGTCTTCGGAAATAAATTCGAATGTACTGAAAGTGCCTCCACGCCTTTGATGAGATATCGAGAAAAGGAACTTCCATTGATATGAAAAGAAAATGGTTATTGATAAGGCATTTGAAGCAATTTTATAACTGCTTAATTTTTAATAAAGACACGTGGTATTTTTCTTCAAATCACTCTGAAATTTGGTATATGCTTGATTACAGGAGACATAAAAGATGAGTGATCAAGAAAACTTCCAACAGTAGTTCCTGCTTAACTTTCAATATAAACGGCAAGAAGCCTGATTTTATAGACCCTAAAATATAAAAAGGACTCAAAATCCAATATACAACTTTTTGTTGTTGTTTGCTTCAATAAATCTACATTTTATCTTCTCTGCAGGGCACAAGTTTATCTTCCAAACAACGTCCATTCTGAAGATGCACTCATCAGCATTGCAGTATAATTTCTTTGAGAAGGGCTGCAGGATTTCTGACTCCTATAGAGTAGGAGTAACAGAATAATATAAAGATTGAGCTTAAAACAGTGCAGGAGAGTATATTTGGCCTCGCCTTCTGTAACAGGCAGCGCTTTGGTATACAGATGCACTGCTAGAAAATGAACAACCTTACTCAAATCTGTAAGAAAAGCATCAATATCATGCAAGGAGTACATTCATAAGGCATTCCAGGTGCTGGCAGATATGCCTTACTCCAGAACTACACACAGCTAGTCACCTGTAATTTATAACTTTACACTGAGACATAGTTTTGCATCTCTGTATAACTTTCCTCAAATCAAAATCCTAGTTCATCATGCTCCACATTACCACTAGTACTCATTACCACAGCCTGAGCCTTTATTAAGGTATCAATATTCTTCCCAGCACTCTTTGCTCCAGAATCCCCAATTAAATTACTGCTTTAATTGTCTGCTGTCACTGACAGATAGGTAAGTGCATGTGCCTAGTGCACACCAGCAACTGAAGGTACTTACTTACCTCAGTGTAGAATTACAGTACAGGTTTAAATGTTCTTTCTTTTGCATAAGGAATGGTCATAAATCTTTGCTTCAACCCAATCTGCTGCAAAAGGTGGGTTTGGGGATTTTTTTTCCATGCTTTTTTAAGCTGTGATTCATATCTACACTTGCCACTGGCCTGATTTAGAGGTTATGGTCCTTTCTGCTTTCCAAGCCTTATCCACTAAGAGTGCTAATATTCACAATTAGTATTTCTTTCAAAACTGAGAGACTTTTTAAAGTAGTGGTCCCTATTTGTGTGACTTGGAATCCTTTTTGTATTGTAAGGAACATTCAAGAAAAAGGAAAGGGATTGGCATTGACACTTTGGAGTTCAGTTAGAAAGCCAAATTCTCTAGGTTTTCTAGTAACTAACACCACTGTTTTACCAGGGAAAAGCCTCTCTCTGTTGCAGGCAGAGCAAGACCAACCCCAAACGATCTATGGTAATGACATCCACCTGCACTTGGTTAAAAGTGACAGTGCCTCCAACCACACAATATTCCCTTTATTCTGTTTTGATTGTTTTATACCAGATCAGAGATTTGAACTGTGCTGAAGTGGTTTATAGTTTTTAGCTAAGTTAAAAACTGACACTTTAATGGCACATTTGAGGAATTTATATAGACAAGTCATATGACCCTAATGTGATATCTTCAGTGTAGCCTGGAGTAATTCAGCCCAGACCCCAAGGGGTCAGACAAAATCGTAACTCTTTAGTCTTTGAGCCATTAAAATTCAGCTAGACTGCAAAGTTGACAGCTGTTTACTGTAAGGTTACCTCCTGCCTGCCAAATAATAGGGCTGCAGTTGGCACTTTTCCACTCTCTTGGTTGAGAAAAGACTTCCTTATAGTGAGAGTGGAGCTGAAATGTTACCTTCCTCAAGCCAGGAAGGTGTATCTTTAAACAGGCTTAAGCAAGATTGAGCTGGTCCGTTACATTACCTCAGTTCTTTTCAAAGTAAATGTTACCACAACATTTGAGTGGAATATAAATGCCAGCCTGGAATTCTGCCTAGTAATACTAGTGGACCCACAGAAAAATTAAGAGTAATGGCACATGCTCTTCCAGAGCCTCCCAGCTCGTATCTTTCTCAGGATACCCTTGTTGCTGTGGGAGAGAAGACCAGGCTTCCTGCCTTGCTCCCTTAGCTATAAATACTTTCTCCTTTACTACAGGGGAGGAAAAAAAAAAAGCTATAATTTTGTACCATCAGCTACCAAGAAGATGCATATAAATTATAAAACAAATACAAATGTGACGTTGAGGTCAAGAAACAGTGCAGAAAAGTCAGCAAAATCCTCTCATTAGAGCCCCAATCCACATTTCTCATAATTTTGTAATTCTGTGTTTTACTGTTTCTAAAACCACTTTCAAGACTGTAGAAAACATTTTGCATTATAACAGTATTAGCTAAAAATAGAGTCAGGAATACAACAACTCCTCTTCCTTTTCAGCTTTCTAACTCTCCTGTGTGCTCTCTTCACAAACCCATGAGTTTTCACTCCCTGCCACAAAGCCTGGGCATCTCATCAAAGAGGACAGACCCTCCTCATTTTCCTTTGTAGTCAAAATCACATGGTCAAAGGAACAATTTAGAACCGCTCAGAACACGTGCAAACAAAAGAAATCCTCCATTTTTCAACCATTCTACTTCTAGAAGGTTACATAAAAGGGAATAAACACAAATTCTTCCTCTTGCTATATTTTAAATGAAAATAAAGAGGTAACTATTAAATTCTCTCAAAAATGTAGTGTAGCTACCTACCTGCATCAGCAGTGTTGGGCTTCTGATCCTCACAAGGAGAGCTGCCAGTCTACCACCCCAGCTGGCTCAGGTACCCAACCTTGAGTAAAGGTGGAGCCCCCTAAATGCCTCTCCTTTTAACAATTTCTGTTAATTAGCTCTAAATAGCTTTTCATGCACCTGCCTTGCTTGGGTCTTAGGCTCCAAGTAAGCGACCCCAAGTCCCAAACTCAGTGTGGGAGTTGGCTGTGGTGAGCAGCAACTGCTGTGTGGGTGTTTCAGGAGCTGGCTGGGAGGCAGCTTACTGATACTTGTAGTTTTTAAGTCATTTGATGCTTCTGAAAATCTTAGATAAGTGCTTTGAACACCACGAAATGTCAGCGAAACCAGAATGTAATGAAGATAGTCCCTGTGAACACAAAAAGCCCTTTTCTGAGTGGGTCACTGGGGAAATGTTTTCACCTTAAAATGAGCTGCAGAGCGGATATTTGTGCAGTCATATGGAGGCACCAAGGCCAGACTTAGTGCTGGAATTAGGACAGGTCTAACACCCCAGACTGCACAGGAGCTTGCTGAGGACAGTAGCCCTGAGTGCTGTGTGCCATCATATCTCTCTGCGTATCATCCAGTGAATTTTGCTAGTCTGGGCTGGTACTGTCATTCTCCTCAGCATCCATTGATGGTCAGCTGTTGTGTTCCCCCAAAAAACCAATCTGCACCTTTCACAGGCACTTGGATCAACCGTAATTCCCATTTATTTTACTTGTCTCATTATTATTTACCAAGCTTTCCTTGGCTTTTGTGTTGTTAGTTCCTCTGTTTTCTGTGACTAAGATGGATGTTGAATTCTTAGCAAATGGGACTGTTCAACAGATGGCTGTTCAGTTCATGCTCTATTGGATTGATTATTTGGTCTTTTTATAATTAGATTTTTTCCTGGTGCTTTGTATTATTTTAATGAATCCTTATTAATGGATGGGGCAAAACAAAAAAGGCTTTCCTCAAGTGTAATGGCTTTAAACAGTTAAAAGGGGGGCTTCTTATATAATAGCAGTTAAAGCCATTTTGGTTTGAAAAACCATCTTCAGACTTTACTTGTGCATGGGCAGGAAATTGTTTTGAATGCCATTATTTTTAAATACTTGATTAATTTTCTTCAAACCAAGATTATTTTCTTCCTCTAATGAGTATTATAAAACCTGTCAGGTCTGAGGCTTCTATCTTTAGTCATTTGTTAGAATTATGCAAGTCCAGAATTTAAAATAGAACATATGGAGCCTCCTGACTCGGTTCAAAAATGGCAGAACTAATTCCATAGAAAGATGTCTCAGAAAAAGCTGACTTTGAAGCCAAGTGGATCATGGAAAATTTTAGCAAACAGTATATTTTGAGAAGGTAAGGGTTGCTTAAAATGCTGTGTTGCATCTTAATCTTGACTTTAGCATTTGCTATCAGGAATGCTATAATAACATTATAATTATCTATAATATCAGAGAATTTTCTGTTCATCCTACTTAAAGGTAATACAGTGTGAGTCACTAAAAATTACGAAACTGAATTGCCATTTTAATTTCGGGGTATCATTGCCTCAACTCGCACAACCCAGATACATCTAGCTAGGGAGGAAGTTTTGTTACACAGAAATTCACAGACATGTATATATTTACTGAGAGCCTTGGAAAAAGAGACTTGATAACATTTAACAACCCTGACCTTTTGGGCACTGTGGTGCCGGACCCTGAGACAAAGTTTCTCTGTGATGCTTCTCCTGCCATCTGTTATTCCTCTCTCTGCTTCTTGGCAATTTTTCCGGCTGACAACTTGGCGGTGAAGGTCTGAATCCAGCGATCTGAGTGGGTGATATCTATCAATCTTGTGCCACACGTATGCAACATTGCTAGGCAACAGGTAGCAGCATGACACCCACATTCTGCAATTTCCTTTTGGTGACTGAGACTTTTACTATATTAATTATACTGAACTTTATTTCATGTATTTCAGGCAATAATTTCTATGGAAAATATTTTTAAAAACTCTTTGAGCTAAGATTCTGTTGTGTATTGAATCAACAAATATTGGCAACTGATAAAATCATCATTCTAACAATTGCTAGACATGAATGTGGCGCACAAAGCCTTCTAAAATTGCAGATAAGTGGGATATCAGATTATTTTGTGTTGAAGATAACTATGCTCCAAGGAAAAAATTTTGCAAGGTCTTCAAAACATAAAAGACATAAAAAGTGAGAGGATAACTAGGGAGGAAGTTCCTTTATTCTCTACTTGCTTTCTCTACTCTTCTTTTTTTTTTATTATTGCTGGCTCCTCTTTTTCGGTGGTTAGGATGCTACAGAGGGACTAAGCTTCAGATTTACTTTCATGCTCCCTCACAGACTTTGTATGTGACCATGGGCAGATGAGACTGTGTTATATTACAGCAAGAAGGCAAGTGAGCTGCACTCACTATCCTCCTCTTGAATTAGCCTGGCTTAGGAAAAATAGCCAGCCCTTCAGTATTATTGCACCCTTGCAGGTAATGTATTTTTCTATGGATCTGGGATTTCTCAAAGATGGGTTCCACAGTTATTTAAGCAGCAATAAACTGGGTCATTCTACACATTTAATTTTGAAATAATTTGCCTGTCCTTTCTGAATACACAAAGGAAATCCCTGAAATGTACTCAAATGGAGCTGGTCTATTTGTTGTAAAGTGCCTGTGTTAGCCACTGATGTGTAATAGTAAGTTCAGCTTTAGTTCACACCCTCTGAGAAACCAGGCAAATCAAATTAACAGTCACAGCATACTCATATTCCAAGTTTTGCCAGCACACAGAACATTATTCAGGGCAACCCTTGAATTACAACCCAAACTACTGTTGCAGCAAGACAAGGCTCCTTGAAGGTGTGTTCAAACAATCGTAAGTGACCACAAGCAATCAAATTACCATTACATGCAGAACTACCATTCGTTTCTATGTCCTGGCTAAACATGAGTATGTCAGTATCATGTATTTGAACATAACCTCAATCAACTTGGTCTTCAAGGTCCCAGGTGTATCCTTTTACCTCCCACAGTTTCTGAGCTGCTCATAACCTGTGTGTACAGGTATATAGTTCCTTGTCACAACCAAATGTCATATCAAGGAATGCAAGCTCCTTAACATCAGCTTGCTATACTAAGATTAAAGAAAAGTGAAGAGCTCTTCAAATCTTTATGAAGTTTTTGTCAACAATTACATTTATATGCTGTATTTTGTAATGCTACTATTCTTATAAATGAAGCCTCTTTAAATGTGTCCATAGAATCTGAGTCAGCACCACTTGCACAGACATGGCCCACAGTTGCATGTCTCCCTGAGAAGTATTTGCTCCTATTGCTCACCAGGCTTTATGTTCAGGTAATATCTATGACTGGAATGTACTTTCTGTTCAGAAATTTTATCTGTATACAAAGGGAATAAATTCAAGGATTTGAAATTAAGAAAGAGTTTCTTCTTTTCTCCCACGGCTGGTCCTCTCCTGACATTGGCTTAACATTGCAAAGAGAAGCAAATTGCAAAGCTGAACTGTGTACCTAAAGATAGCAAAACTGTTGTACTTTGCTATGAGGTATCCCAGGAGGGAAGGATGAGAACAGTTGCTTCAGAAGACATTATCCCTCTCCATTTAACCTTAAAATGCTGGGATAGTACCAGATGGGTAGCTTTGTTTGAATCCATTAAGTTTTCCTGGTTGATGGGTGGACTCCAGAAGGCAAGTCCAAGTGCTCAGAGCAGCATGTCAGGGGACAATCTGTATCTCCTTTGCTAGAGAGCAGTGTGGATGAGGTGCAGCGTGAGATACCTGTTCCACACCCAGCTGTGAGATTAGTGAGGCTGGAGAACAAGCTCTTCAGTCACCAAATACACCTTCTTAACACTGAATCCCGCTGGCCTGGGGGAAAAAAATGCAGGCTGACAAGCACTCATAAAAGTCTGGATGGGGTTTTGATTAGTTTGTTCCCTGTTGCTGCCAGACATGAGCCCACTGAGAGTAGAAAATTCTGCCATGTTTGCAAATACTTGATAGTCAAATAGGAGCATGACTTGGAGAGACAGAATTTATCACTTGAAAACACTGTTGTTTAAACAGGGTGGTTTCAGTTGGCCTGTTAGTATTTGGATTTTTGTAATTTCTACTAAAAATTTAGCAGGCAACATCAAAAGCTGTAGCTTGGGGAATTCCTAAGCAGGGATATGTTTAATACAATTACAGATGTATTTGTAGAATATGCAGAACTTGCTGTAGAAACTGATAATTTAATTAGATTCTAGTTTTCGTGATTTATATGCCTAATATTCTGAGTACTATATTAAAAAATAAATACAAGTTAATTTTTCATAGGGCATCACTTTGTTCTGCTATACAAGCAAGGAGCTGATTACATGGAAGGCACAGCTTTGATTGGCTGTAAAAATTAGGACCTCATTGTACTGTGAAATAGCTTTCAAATACAGCAAAAGAAAACAGTCTGCATGTACATAAATACATAAAATCTCCAGGGAAATATTAACACCACCCTATTTGGGAATTTTATGTTTAAACTCACAAATCATATGAAATCTTGAATACCAGTAGCTTGAACAGAAAAAAAAAAGTTCTTCATAAAATATTTATAGTACACATTTCTTAAAATGTTAACTTTCACTTTTGTACCAAGATTTAATGCCACTGGCATGAGACTTTTAAGTAGAGTCTCCCTCCTGTCTCTAGGCTACATACTGTGATCAGCAGAAGTGCTGGCTTTATCATTTTCATAGACATGATGCAGCAGTAGTTCTGTGGCAGTCAGTGAAATTACACCCAGTGAAACTTAGAGAATCAGGACCATGTGTATTAAGTAGAAGAGGATATACTTATATGCTCAGAAGATGCTTAATACATGTCTGGATGTACCTGATAGGCAGGGAAAACCAGTTTTCTCCTGGACTGACTGTATAATTTAAAATGTATATGCCCTAGGTATTTCTAAGACCTAATGAAAGCAAATTCACTGTATTTGTGGATACCAGGAATGTCAAAGGGGTTTTATAGACTTTGTTTCCTTCTTTAAACAGTGCTTCAGTGATCGAATTATACTCATTGTTAAAACTCTGTCACTACCTGCAACTAAGCAAAACTCTTATTAATTTGCAATAAATACAGTGGCAGAGTGTCATAAATCTGGATATACAGAAATTTAAGACCTAAAGATCTAGGGGAAGAAAAAGAATTCTTTGACAAAGAAGAAAATATTTGTATAGATTTTCTATACAAATCAAAATCACTCCCCTTCTCATTGCCTCTAGAAAGCACAAAGAATGTTACATGTGCCACCTATTGCAAATAGGCAGTAATACTTTTTACAGTCTTGCAGAACCATTTCCATCCAAATTGGGGCCTCTGCAGAACCCCAGCTGCTGTTTTTTGTGTCAGGGAAGAAAGAGAAGTGTAGCAGGTGAGCTCTAAAACCACACATGGGGTGAATCAATTCAGCACTGACTTGTTCAGCAGAGCACTGGGAGGAAACCATCATGGGGATGCCACAACTGGGCCCCTCCTGCCATGGAATAACTTCACTGTGTTGTGAACCTGCTATGCGTGTAAGCAGAGAGACCAGAGGTACATCCAGTTCACAGAAATCTTTTGGAAAGGGTCTGTCAGAGCTGCAGCTGGAACCTGCCCAAGTCAGGATGGTTTCACACTTCAGAAGTGGACACAAAGGTGCAGTTTCAGAAGAAAAGAGCAGAATGATGAAGCTGCTCCTTACTGTCTGAGGAGTTGTATCAACTGGAAATATTTCTTTCAGAAAGTGTCAAGACTTTTTATTTTATTAGAATGTTCAGTGGGACTTAGTACGCTTATATGCATGAGTAACTTGCCTTCGTTTTCTATTTCCAGATAATCTGAGAAGTATATGTTTATAAATTTAAAACACCAGAAGCACCTGATCACTCAAAAGACATCAACATCTAAAGCAGCAAGGCTTTGGTTTGCCCTGCATCTTTTCTCATTCATCGTTCCTCATCAGGGTGGACAGAGAGCACTAACAGATTGCAGGGGTGACACTTTGCTAATGCAGAGCAGCTGACAATAAAAGAGGTAATACAGGTATGTACTGGGCATATGGGGATTTTTCCCAGTGCTGTTTGGTTGGTTCAGCTTCACAGAGTGATGATTTTCTATTTGCTTTTAAAAAGCTGGAATTATCTTGAAGCTATTTAGCCACTATATTTCCTCAGTACATATATGCATACACAGGTAATACTAGAAGAAGACAATGAAAAGAATAGCACAGCTTGATTTCTTATTTCTTTTGTTGAATTGTTTCAAGTTCTCTTCATGGGAGAAGATGTGTTTCTAATAGTTTCAGTTGGAATATACAAAGCTAATGATGTACAATGCTGATGTACAATGCTAATGTACAAAACAGATTTCCTATTACAAGGAGCCTTAGACAATAAACATATAATGAGTCCACAAGTAATTTCTCACTGAAAGCTAATGGTTCCAAAGTCCTTGACCTGAGTGTGGGATTTGTTTTGTCTAGATGGCCAAAGCCATCATAAGTACATAAATTAAAAAAGGGCAAAATTACTATATCAATACATTTAGAAAACTATTCAGACCAGGGAATGCAATCTACAGTGAGATCAGCCAAGGTTAGCACCAGATGTTTCTTGTCCCACATGCCACAGCTTGATTGTATTGTAATTAATTCAGTTGAGAAGGCTCTGCAAGAACTGTGTTTTCAGCACAATTTCAAGCTTGGTTTGAAATATCAGAAATCATTTCCGATTTTTTAAAACATGCTGAAAAAATGTGAAACTCTGCAGTTAGAGTGTGCCAAAAAGTACTTATAAAAATTGCATTTAAAGAGCATTAAAGGAGTATTCTCAAAGTAGTTATGACTGCCACTCAATGTCTGGGGCTCAGAGGCTTAGGCACGTATTGCCAAAGGACTTAGGGCCTTAATTAGCAATCTATTTGCCCCAGACCACACTGCAAGTCCAGAGTTACAACAGAATTTTGAACTTGGGTTTCTGCACCAAACCATAGCAGTATTTATCCAGTTGACTTCCCATAACATGAACAAACAAAAAAAAATCAATATTTTCCAAAGTATTTCACAGCTCATCCTCCATCCTTTTATGGCATATCAGACCAAAGCCCTACTATATTCTTGCTGGGAAAAAAAGATGCTTGTAGTTATTTAACATCTGAGGTCCATTTAAAAATGAATTTCATTACAGTCAGATACTCACAGGCATAAAGTTAAGACATAAATAAACCAGAACCTACTATACCATAATATACCAATTTATTTTGCTGCAATATTTGCAGAGGCAACACATTGAAATGCACTTGAAAACTACTTTAAACCTAATTCTGGACAATACAAACATGAGAAAAAATGGGATATGTTAGAAATTATGGGTTTGGTTTTCAGAAGTATAGACCACCCTACCCTATATTTAACTTCAGGTAGAATTGTGTTCAGCATGTCTGAAAATTGGGCTCTAAATTAAAGGTGTTTTTACCTGGGTAACATCCCTGCAAGTACCACCCACAAATTATATAGTGATAGTTCTTCCCATAGGAAAATTGTCTTTTGGATATTTTAAGAGAAAAGCACAGACCAGTGTCAGTCCTCTTACAAGCTGCATACTAATGCAAGGAGGGGAAGGCAGGATTTATTTGGAATCTTCTAATTGACATCCATGGAATTGGGCCTGGACCCATTAAAACATTTATGAAAAGCAGTTATGGAGCATGAAGAGTACCCAATCTAAAACACTAATGTGTAGGTTATATTAAAAGTAATTTGTTTAAAAATTGCAGGGAGGGGAGGGGCAAGAGCATTAAGGACTAACTTCCTTCAACTTTCTGTTGTGCTTTTCTATTATTACCATTTAAACTACTGCAGAGACAGAAATTGTTTTTCCTTGGACTTCTCCTTCCTCAGCACTGACCCAAGTGTTAGTGACACTCCCAACTTTCACCTTAGTCCTGCATGATCCTGACTTTTAGACTAATGTGCCAACATATCACAGCTTCATCCTTTCTCAGGAATGACATAGGCAGCTAAAGGCATTAAAACAAATAGGCGTCCAAATGAATGTGTTTTGCAGGAAATAAGTATGGGGGTATCTAAAGCCAGAGGGTGTGTTCAGAACAGGGGAATTCAATTCCAGGGTGTCACAAAATGTTCTCCATCACCACAGCATGGCAGAAACCTGTTCTTAATGCTATGATAGATGCTCTAAATATGCCACTTACTCAAACTTATTGGATATGGGAACATGCAAATCTACCAATAATGTAAGAGCTTTTGCTTTGTGAAGGGCACAGCTACCAGAGGTAACTGCCTCCCTAAGGGTTTAACAGGAGTTTTCAGATAGTTCCCAGTCCAGACATAAACTGATGTTACTGTATGATCTGTAGGTAACAATTGCCTACATGGAAATCACCTGGTAAAAGTGGAGCTAGTTACAAATGGGAAATTCTGGGTTATAAAAGCAAAGCGAACAAACAGATTGGTAGGAAACATCAGTGACCTTCCCTGTCCACTACATCTTTCCTCCAGTTCCCAAATTACTGTCTTCTCCTGTGGTCCTTTAGGATTTATTTCCAGAACCTCCCAAAATGAACAATGGCCATACGCACATTGGCCTTGGAACACATGGAAGTTGTGCTGCATCTCTTCCAGGGGGGAAGAGCTGTGTCGTCATCCTGGAGCTATAAAAAACTAATGTAGCAGCCCAGCTTTTGACCAGCAAAGGTCTGCAAAAGCACATGATGCCAATGCTCATTTTCTCTCAGAGGGATGCAGCAGCTGCATGACCAAGTAACCTCACCAAGGACAGTGACTGCTCCCACCTGAAGGCTGCCCATGCTGGAAATCGAGGCCTCCCTGTTTGTCCCAGGCTACCTGCAATTTTTCTATGAAATTATTCAAGACAGGATTTTGGAGATGAAAAGAGTTTCAATGTCTGGAGAGGTGTGGTCTCAACACTTTGTGCCCTTGTGTTTAATTTGTGTTTCCTACCTGGGCTATGTCTTACAGAGGCAAGTGCAGCCTGTTCCTCAGCCAAATCAAATTTTAATCAAACACAACTATTTTTCAGGAAAAAAAAATAGACATGTCTTGCAGGGGTACATGTTTTAAGGAAGAAGCAAAAGCTCCTCTAAAAAATACTTGACAAATATTTTTCAAGTAGGCCTACTTTTTATTTTTTAAGGTCTGTTCCTAGTGAGGAATCTTTGATGTAGTCAGCAAGACTTCTTCTGCCTAGAAGACCTACTGATATATAGCCCAATAGAGAGCAGAGAAAAAAATGCACTCTGTATGTCACCAGATTCTTAATCTATTTTATGAGCCTTAAACACTACAACTCTTTGCACAGTAGAAATTTCAAAAGATCCAGAAACTCCATTTTTGCTATTTCCGTGGCTTTTCTGAACCTGAAGTTATACTTTTCATGAGTATTTTTAACCAGTACAAACCTTTTTAGTCTATTTCTTATATCTACCCTTTGTCAAGGAAGAAAGAAGAAATCCTATGAATCAGATCCCTTGTGCATAATCACACAACTCTATGAACTAAGCGAAGCCATAAAAAGCATTCAGCTCTAGCATTGCTGTATAGGGAATGCTTAGCCTTAAAAATTATGCTGTTTGGACTAGCAACTCTGAATACATGTTCTGAATAATCCATCTGTACTTATACTTTTTATTTTCTTTTTTTAACATAAATCAGGGGACGTGAGAAATATGACAGTGTCTATAATAAACCTGCTGATTATTTCACCTTTTGTAATTCTTGCTTCTCTTTTTGTTTCACATTTCCCTTATACTGAGAGGCAGATAGTTAAGACACTTTTAAAACTGATCAGATCTCGATTGCCAGCCAGGAAGTTTACAGTGGTAACTTCAACCAAGTTTACAATGAGCTCAACATTTGTTACCCTTTTCAGAGCCAGTGCCCATCACAAATATTGCAGCTTGGGTGGGCCAAATTTGCCACTTGCCCTGGGAGGACTTGTTTATAGCACAGATGTGCCAACTTCATTTTAAGCCATGAAGTCATGGGTAAGCCTGGGGACTCAGCACATGAGTAAAGGAGTGGTGGCTGAGGATGAGGGGTCATGGGACACTGAAGGGCTCTTGACTACCCCAAAGCAAACCAACATCTCCTCCCTGTTGACTTCACGCTTAAGAGAGTGGGGACCAACAAGGGAGCAGCTTCTCATTCACTTCACCTCATCCCAATTTACAGTCCAGCCTCAGCACTTCCCAGAGACCACAATGGGTTTCTTTCAATCAGCTCCCTTCCACCTTCCCAAAATCCCTTGTTTCTTTTCATCATCTAAAAGCAAATTCTTCACATCTCAGCCATCTCAACTCAGGAATTGGCAATAGGGATCAGTTTAGACCCTTGTCTCAACCACTCTCCAGAAGTTTTCTTCTCCCAGAAGTCAGTTAAGTTCAAATAAAAAACAGCTTTGAAGATTTAGCTGGAGGAGGACCTTCCCCTTTTCTATTCCAGTTTTGCTTCCATTCTGCATCTTCCCCTTCCAATCCCATTTTGTTTGTTTTTTCCTTTTGGGAGGGAGGGGGGAGGGAGGAAGTGTATGAATAAAGCTTAATTACTGTTTATCTGCATTTCCCTGGATCCTATCTCCAAATTACTGCACCATCAACAACCCCCTAAATAGACATTAGGAAGTTACACAAGGGAGAGACACTGGGAATGCTCCAGCTGCAGGGAAAGGTTCAATCAGAGCTCCCACACTATCAGACACCAGACAGCCCAGCTACACAGGCTCAGGAAATTCAGTCTCATTAGTTCTAGTCATCATCCAACCACACATTTCACACTTCTATCATCTTCCCTTATTTCTCTGTCCTCTCCTCAGATCTCCACTGCTTCTCCCCTCTTGCTGAATCCTGAGGCATTTCCATTAAACTTCTTTCCCCCTTTTGTTGCTTCAGCCCTGCTGTGCCTTTCCCCACGGTGTTTTGCTCTGCCTTTGGAGCATGGATAGGATGCAATGATTCATCCCTCTAGCTTTCACCTCAACTGTACAGCTACAGCAGGGAAATTTAGATGCCATGTCTAAGTTGCACCTGGAGAAGCAAATCTGCAGAGGAAGCAATAGGGCTGAAGCTCTTAAAAATAAAAACAATCCTGCCTCAAAAGTAACTTTATTCATTTATCTGCAAAACATTTTTAACAATATGGCACATTTGTTCTGTTTTGAGATTTTGTATCTTAGTAAGTTGATTAATTTTGATGATTTTGCTTTGTGGTTCTCATTCATTTGTCTCCTTCTGGTAGTAGGATTCTTTAGTCCTCAGTTCCTAAGAGTTCTTCTTGGCACTGGGATGTGATTGCTGTCTGGGATGTTTATGCCATTTTCTATTCTATTCTGAAATGCTTGTTGAACCCTTGAATTGTTCCAAGTTGTGAACATAACTCCAGTGTGTTTTCCTCCATCAGCTCTGTTTTGTGGTCTGCAGTTACAAGGTTTATTTGTCTGAGTTAGAAGCAGAAGAGACTTCATATTTCACCAGAATTTTAGATGCATTTGCAAAACTTCCGTAGAAAATAAGGTTATCAAGTTGCTCTGGTTCAATATCTTCAGCAATTTAGTCTCATGACAAATGAATAAGGACCTTAAAACCCTTTTCTAAAACTGTTTTAGAATTACTTTTTTTTTTAATCACATACATAAGTGGAACTCAGGTAGGTATCAGGCAGGATACACCTTCTCCATTGGCCCAAGGTGGGAAGAAACCTCTGCTACACCCAACGGTTTGGAATGCAAGTGGTAAAAGAAGAGTTGGGGGAATATAGATATTCCACTCTGGTGTCATACACAAATATGACATCTTCCAGAACATTCATTTTTTTCTACTTTCCAAATATTGGGCTGAAAATATTCCCAAGGAGGTGAGAGCTGAGCTGGAATTACTGAGCTGGGGCAGCCTGGAAGGCATCTAGGACTGACTGCCTTAGGGACAGACATGCACTCTGAGTGTGCTCATTCTCCTGTTCTTCCAGGAAGCTCAAGGGCTTGGACTGAGCCACTGGTTCACTTCCCAAATGCTTCCCCAGTGGAGACATCCCTTGAGACCCCCTGAGGTGAGTAAAGCTGTGCTGAGCTGGCTTAGGACCATTTTTAAATGAGACTTAGGGAAAACAACTGCAGGGACCCTGGAAGGGAGAAGCTGCTCTGCTGTGTCTCCTGTCTGTCTCCAAAGACGGTTCACTTCCCTGTGACTTATTTCCATATCCCCATTTCACCTCAAAGGATTCTTCTCTCCTCTGCTTGGTCTACTCAAAAATGTCTGCTACTATGAATATGTAGAACTATAATAGGAAGTTGATCTCAGATGGCACTATTTAATTTTATTGCAATAATTGTAATAAGTGTATTATGCACAAACAATGTGCTCCATGAAGAAATAGATTTAATATATTTAACTGGGTTTTGAAATTGGTTCTCTGTGAATGAACACCTATTCTTGTTCAGATCACAAGAGGCATCTCAGATGGTACTTTGAAAGACGATAGAATACCTGTCATCCTGATACCAGGATAAAGCAGAGAAGGAACATTAGATTTCCACTCCAGTCCTGTGAAAAGAAATCTTTTTTTTTCAGATACTTGGATTTTATTTCATTATGTTTCCTTTTCTTCATTTAATTTAATAATATGTTTCAAATCTATTTATCCAAATGGATCTGGTTTATACTTGGGAAAATACAATCTGAAAAGAAAATGTAACTTTTTTCCAGTAAAGTTAAAAGAATGAAAGGCAACTAATTTTAACATATTGCCACTTAATGTCAACTTGTTTGCTGATAAAATACATGGTAAAGTATTTTCAGAAATCAATTCTTGAAACAAAACACAGCTTTCCTGGCTAATGAATGGAGATACATTTATTTCTTTATCGGGCATCCATCATTCTAAGGTCTTTGTGCTTCACAAATATTGGTAGGTTGATCCATGCAGCACTGGAAAAAGGGAAGCCTTATTAGCTCCATGAGGCACAGAAATCACATGATCTGCCCACACTTACCAGAAAAATGTATGTAAAGTATAACTAGAATGGGAAAAAAAAAGTTGCTCTTATTACCGTACTTAACCAATAAAACCCTCCGTCTGTCATTCAATACTGCTAACCTGAAATATTAAACATCCTCAGGCAGGCAACCAGGCATGTCTAACTAAATAAAAATGGTATTTCTTTTTTACAGATACATTCTCTGACTTCTTTCCTTTTATTTTCTGAGCCTCTAATGATACATGAGTTATATTTCCAAGCCTTTTCCTGCAGTCATGAGGACCAGAGAAGTTACTTTAAAATATCATTGAGATGTCATCTAATTGCTGCCTTCTAGAAGCTGAGTTGTAACCAGCCTGCTAAATGAGAGGAGACCTTTCCTACTTCAGTGTGACCATACCACTCATTTGGTATTTCCACTGTTTTCTGGAATCATAACATCGTTACATATTACAGTAGAAGCAATGAATTAAGGATTTGATTAGATATGTTCCCTTTATGTGTCTTGTCCTTAAAATGTCATTATTTTTATCCATTCAAAATGGTAGCATTTGCCAGGATATCCACACCTAAGCTTGCAAAATTATTTAGGAAACAGAGAAATATTGTGGTAATATTATTCAAATGTGACTACTGACAAACTTTTATGGGCAGTCTCCAGACTTGTTTCATCTTTGCTCTAACAAAGTCATTAGGGCTTTTACCAATCAATTGAAATGGTGAGGCAAACAATGAAGAAATTCTGTGTATCACTGCTGTTTTGAAAGAATACACAGAAAATTCAATGTGAAATGTTTTGCTGAATTCCACATTTCTTCCTTATACATGCAAGCTCTCTGTAATGCCTTGTTTGCATGTTTAATGTTATGCAACTCTGTGAGACTCCTCACCCCTATGGAATTCAGATGCTGCATATGAGCATTTGCAGGGCCCTGTCCACAAGCAACTCTTGCTCAATGTAATAACTACCAGTTGAAAAACAAAACAAAAATCAACTCTAATTGTGTCTATTTAGATTCAAACATTGAAAAATGGCTTAAATATGGTATTTCTGAATGTAAATTTTGTAAAATGTCTGAAGATTTGAGGATTCTGTTAGCTCTTTATTCCCTCTCTAACGAGGCTATTACATGGCATTGCTCAGATTGATGGTGAAAATAATGCAGCTGCTCCTACAGCTGCAGCAAGAATTCACAGAAGCCAGGATGCAAAGCAAGCCCTGCTCAAAGTCCTTGCCTTTAGCTTTCTGTTGTGAGTTTGTTTTTTCTCTTATTTATTTGCTTAATTCCAGCATCATCTGAAATGACGCCTTGCTGGGAATTACTGAAGGTTAAAGCTTTAATGGCTTTACTTTGCCTCACAAATTAAAAACCTGGCATTTAGTGTATTCTGCAAACCAGACTCTCTCTGACAGCAGCAAATGCTGGTTGGTTTGGTGTTCTTTTTCAAAATGAACACTTCAGGGTTGGTCACCATCAAGACCAACTTGACGGGAGATACTTCATGGTTAGGTGTGCAGGAGTATCTTTGTGCTTCCGCTGTTTAAAAAGACATTTATGCCTTTGGGTTCCCACCTCAAACTGTTCATCTTTTTGTGACTAGGCAGGTTTGGAGAAAGGTTCAAGTCCAGCACCCACCCTTCTGCTTCCTTTTTCATGCAGAGTGTGACAGGAATGAATTGCAGCAGCAAAACACTAGGCTCTGGGAAAATCTAGATTTTGATAATCCCAAAGGTATTTGACACCATCCTCACCCCATTTCCTAACCTCCAGGTCTGGGGAGGATAAGTGACACCTTGGTTCTTATTAGCTCTTTCATGGACAGGTTGATATTAGATAAAGACAATTTTAAATAATTTTGTAACAAAGCTCTACACATAACTTAAAACTAACAGGAATAAATCAGGTTGGTCAGTCTTTCATAGTCACCTTGTAAGGACTTCAGAAAAACAGTTATCAGGGAGATTTACAATAACATGTGGTCCAAAAAAACAAAGCACTACCATTCACTCCCAAAGCTGAATGTACCAATGCCTGTTAATTCCGTAAATTCAGTTACTGGCCAAAAGTGACCTGTATTCAGCACAAAAAAAACCCTACTCCTGTTTAATTTCAGAGGTAAGAAAACACCTTGGAAGGCCTCTACTCATGACAAAATTCATAGATTGGTGCTTGCATTCCATGTGTAGCCACACCAAACACTTCAAGTTTCTCCTGACAAAATCAACTGGATAAAAGAAACTGATATAGTTCTCTTTCAACTGATGTAAGAGGCTCAGTCTTCTTAGTACAAGTTAGTATTCAGGTTGGAGCATCTTGTATCCACTGGAGCTTTGCAGAATTTTCTTGGGAAGGTCATAAAATAAAACATTAGAGTGGTATAACTTAAAGGTTACAAAAGCATGGGCTACAGAATCAGCATTAGTCTGTGACAGCACTGGCTCCAGTCCCAGTGTAGTTTATAGGAAATAAAGGCAGGAACCAACCACACATTTAATAAAATTAACAAAAGCATGTTAGAATCAACAGCTAGATCTGAGTTTCTGGGAGCAGGGGTGGGTTGTCTCACAGCCATCACTGGATTTCCCTTGGGTGTCACTGCCCTTATGGATTTCTGTCATTGCACATAACCATGGCAAAGACCAGGTTTGCTCACACATCCTGAATGAGAAATTGGTACCTACAGAACTTGTGTCATGTACCTCTCTGTTCATCAAGGGAATAAAAATCTCCCTGCTGTTCTTGTAGCACTTCAAGGTTAAAAGACATATTGACAAAAATTTTGCAACAGAGGTAGTAGACATTCGTAGGAATTAGAATAATTGCACAAAAGACAATTTCTGCACTGGAAAATGAAGACACCAAGATAAAAGAAGGAATTAAAAGCAAAAACCATACTAAGAAACTAAATGCTGTCAAAGTAAAAGAACTGCCTTGAATGTTAATCTGAGCTATTTTAGCCAGTCCTTTTTCAGTACCTTTTCTTTCCTGCTAACTTTTATGTTACAGGTCTATTGCCTATACAGAGTTGCTGAATTGAATCTCTGCCTGTCAGGAGCTCTTTTCTGTGCATGCTTTAGCTCCCAGTTGTTAGTGGGTTTGTTCAGCTGCCATATTAAACCATTGCATGTCAAATTACAAAGCAATTAGGGTGAAATGCATAGTCGTAATACACAGGTTAAAAAAAAACTCTAGACACCCTAACTCTAAATTTTCTAGGTTTGTAATGATGATTTTGGAAAGTATTAAAATATCTCTAATTAGTGTAATCCCCAAATTACTGACATGTGCTTCAACTGGTGTCACACATGCATTTTATCTTTCCACCTTTCTCTTTTTCCCTTCTCACAGGCTTTTTTTTTTACCTGAGAATGTTTAAAGTTCATTATTTCACACTGTGAGAAATGGAATAAGCATAACTTGAGTATCTACTAAAGCAGCTAGTGAAACAAAGAGGTGGATAGGTAAACTGTCCAAATGCTTTATCATATATTCTGACCCCTAAATTTGCCTCATTCTGCCTAACTCTACTGCAGAAAGACTGTCTCTAAGCTGAAAGCCCTGGGAGCTATGCCATTAACAGAAGGCAGATGTGGTGGTATGAAGAAGAGTCTAGAGGATGGGTCAGTCATAGCTGCAACCACTGTGCTCTGAATCAGGAGCCAAAGAGGGACGGATGCACAGCTATGGCTAACCCATTTAATATCTCTGCTTACCATCCCTGCATCCCAGTGGGACTCATCAGATTTAATTACATATCTAATGTGGAATTCAGCCTCACCCCGTGAGTTATTGCACTTCCTCAATTCCTCTTACATTGTAGAAGCACAGCATTTCACAGGACTGGTCCTGCCATGAAAATTAATTAGTTTATGCCTGAACAGGGCTTTCAACATACAGATCATTCTGTATGACAAAGTAGTATTAGATAACAAACCAAGTTATTCAATTGAATTACAGAACCATAAGAAAATTATTGTCTCTCATTTTTAATCAAGCAGGCTCCAAGCCAGATTAGTCCCTGATGATGATGCTTCAGCTATTTCAACAGGTTTTATTGCCACCAGAAAAGTTTCTGCCTCCTTTGCTCCTGTGCACCCTACAGTTTTTACTGCTGTACATCTAATACACTCAATAAAGCCATCCAGGTTTCAGGTGAGCCCTTACCTTCAGTGAGACAGCTTGTTGTAGGTAACTAAAAAGCCCTGTTGGTTTAGAAACAAGCATCTCCACCTTGTTTCCTCTTGGATTTTTTGTAAAGATCCTGTTTAACCTTTGCTCACTACAGAGATACCTGAGTTTAGTTACAGCTCTGAAAGTTCAAGAGAATTAAGCACCAGTAGTTCTGCATTTCTTTCCATGGCATCTGAAAATTGTCAGATTATAGATGGGCATAGGATTTCATATGCATGAATGCTTCAGTGCCCTCCCACCTGTTATCAGACTCTTCATTAGGTTCCATAACCCAAGCAGAAGAATTTCACTACTGCTTTTAAGGGTTGTTTGAGTAGAAGCTTCAAGACAAATTGTGCTGCCGAGGTCACAGAAATCAGTAGTTAACTTGGCAAAAGAGAACTTAGTTTTGTTTGCATGGTCCCCATTGCAAGGATGAATTTCTACTCATAGGGACTCTTTTGTAGACAAAAGATTCATCAGCTTCCATCTTTTTGGACTTGCTAAAATCTTTGGGACAGATCAGTGTTAATTTACACCACTGGAAGATCTGGACTAGCTCTGAGATTTCCCATTTCTTATTTAGGCTGTGCTCTCCCTGGACCTCTGCTGCATGAGCATCCTGATTAAGAGAAGAGCAGCAGAGACTTGCCAGCACCCATTCACTGCTCCCTTGTTCCCTCACCCTGCATTGTACTCTGCTTGTTTTTATACTTTTTCTTTCATTTATTGCTCTTACATTGGAAATCAGATACAACAGTCATAAAGAACAACAGCACCAAAGAAATAAAAGCAACAACAATATAATACAAGGAAAAGGAATGCTAGTTTAATGACATCCATCCAGGGAGATTCCTCCTACAGGGAAGTGGAACAATGTGAGGGACATTCAGAAGGAAAGGAACCCCTCAGTTTACTAAAATTCCCTTTCCATATTGATATGATGGCCTTTTTAAAACTTTCCTTCATTTCCCAGAGCCCTATTTGCTGACTTCCTTTTCTTCTTCCCTGTCTCATGCCTTTATTTTCTCCCTATTGTTTCTTTCGGTTGACTTCAGTCTGGGGAGTTGTTGTGGTTTTTGTTATTACTAGAGAAAAAAAAATAAGCACACAAAGAAAGATACTAGATTTCTTATTAAGTGTCCATTAAAATTGACTTCAGCTCTAGCACTGATTTCTCTTAGAATCACAGAATGGCCTGTGTTGGAAGAGACCTTAGAGATCATCTCATTCCAAATACCCCTGCCAGGGGCACCTTCCACTAGGGCAGGTTTCTAAGAGCTCCATCCAAACTGCCAACACTTCCAGGGATGGAGCATCTGCAGCTTCTCTAGGAAACCTGTTCCAGTGCCTCACCACCCTCACAGTAAATATTGCATTTCCTAATATCTAATCTAAACCTACTCTTTTTCAGTTTGAAGCCATTCCCCCTTGTCCTGTCACTACGTGCCCTTGTACATATTTTATTTTTATTGATTTTAGAAGTTTCTACATGCCTCAACTTCATTCTTGCTCCAAAGTGTAACCAAAAGGAAGGATCTCTGCTGAAGTTGTCTTTGTTCAGATGGGGTGGTCCTAGTTAAGAGCTTGGATGTTGCAGCTAACTTTTTTGCCATGAAAAAAGTCCCAAGAGTTAACAGTGGACTGTTGCATTTGGTGAACAGAAACACCATCAGCTAAAATGAGAGCTCACATCTAACACCTTTCTTCCCAATAAATGAGACTTAATGAGCAGTACTGAGGGGACAGTGAGGGAACACTCAGCCTGGGGTGGTGACCAGCAGCTTGGGTTGGGTTTGATCAGGGTCACCTGTTTGCCTGGTAGAGCTAAAGGAAGAAAAGGATCTGTATCCCCAGGCACATCTCCCTGGCTGTGTTTGATCCAAGTGCCTGCTATGCAAGGTGTCAGGCCCCTTCTTTGACGTGGTTCTGAGGCCGATGTGTTTTGTGACTGCACAATGGGTAATGGAGTCACTACAGGTGTGAAAACGTCTCCTTTAGGTTTGGGCTTTGCTGGGGTTTGGTCCCATAGGAACGTGATTATTTTGTGAAGTGAAAGAGAGCGCGCTCTGTACTGTGAGCTCGCATTGAATTCCTGCCTCATCCTGGAGGAAGGATTGCCCAGAGCAGTTCTGAGATGCAGACCTCTTAATAGCATGTGGGCAGATCTAATCAAGCCCCCAGCACAGTCTGCAGCAACCCTCCTAAACCAAACTTTGCCCCTCTGCACTCGTTCTTTACAAGTACTCAGCTCCCACCATTTCAAAGCAATCTTTTCAGAAAATCAATAGTTCTTCATCTCCTTCAGAATTAGAGCAAGTGGGACACTTGGACGTTTGCTTTGTAATCTCTTCAAAAATTGCTTTCTTGTCTTCCCAACAGAATTAGGAAATATTGCAGTACGAAAAAAATAATATAAAAAAAAACTCAAGCTTTTTCAGCACGTCTCAGTGGTAGGACCAATCTTTGTATTCCTTTTCATTTAGGGATTACCCTAAACTCACTGCTCTATTTATACCTTAGGCACACACATACATCCTTGTTCCTCACCCAGAGAAATTATTTGTTCTCACAACTCCACTTTTCAGGAGCCTACTGTAAAAACCTTTACCATTTTAAAATTTCCGTTTTCTCTCCCTTCTCCCTCTCAGTGGCCCTTTAGCTGTGAAAAAGAACCGCTCTGCTCCCGCAGTGCCGAGCCGCTGAATCCAGGCGTGGAAGGCTGGCCAGGCTTCACATCCCTCAGACACAGCGCTGACCTTTCTTCCCTAATTGACAATGCGGGGCTTTGTGCTAATTGGGTGACATCACTACACAGAGCTGGAATGCTCTCCCTGCTGTCTCTTTTGTTGCTTGGTATTTTTCTCCCACACTTTTAGAGGAAGTATATCCCTAACAAGGAATGTAAAGGAAGACAGTTACACAGTGCCTAAAGAACATATGCAGAAAACATCTTTAATTTTTCTCTCTTTATTTTTCCCTTGGCACACTAATTACCAAGCACGTATCCTAAGCCCTCACTATGCACTGAATCTTCCTTTTTCTTCTTCCAGGTTGTGATCACTGATGCTTCTCTATATTTGCTTTGCCTCTCTGTCCTGAGACATTCTGCTGGGGAGATTGGCTCCTCTTGGGTTTGAATTATAATTGTAGTTGTTAGCCTACTGTCCTTTTACAGCTCTAATTTTATTCAAACAACTTGTTAGTAAGATCCTTGAGCATCTCTACAGCAATAAATAGTTAATTGAGGTGCCTAATTTTGTGTTAAATTGCCGGCAGTTTATATTACTGAGTATCACAGCAAAAGTTAAGTTTTAAAATAACACTTTAAGGAATACATGGAGGGGAAGAGGCCCCAAAGAAAGGGAAAATATTAAGAGCTTTATTGATCCATCTTGTGAGATTGGCTCACCCATTTCAATAAATACTAAAACTTTTAAAGATACTGTCTGTCCTGGTTTCAACTTCCTTAAAGTTAAAAAAAGTCTTAATGCTGTTTATATATTAGCAGCCATGTGCTCAAACATGCTGTCTTGTCTAAGCCAAGAAACCAAATCAATGCATGTGATGGGCTTTCATTGGAGAAGACTGAAAAAGCAGAAGTTTCGCAGTTCTGTCTATCCCACTCCCTTTCTCCCCTCTCCCATGGCTGATATACTGGGTGCTCCTCGCTCCTGATAGGTATTTCCAGTCTGCTTCAGCACCAAATGAAATGGATTAATTCAGATCCCAGGTACTTTGGTGGATCTGTTTACCCTAAGCTGTTTTAATTAGCACAGAAATGCACTGGGAGCTGCAGCAGGAGGAGAGAAGGGAGGTATTGACCATCTGGAAGAAGCAGCCTCTTCAATCACTAGAGCCAGCTCTGCAGGACCATGGCTGGCTGTGCCTTCCTTCCAGAAAACACATAAAACAACGGGGAAAAGGGGACAGATTCAGGAGGGGAGAGGAATAAAATCCCATTACTATTCAAGACTACCCAAACTTGGCAGAAAGAGGGATTTATCTATTTTCCTTTTTGGCCTGAACAATCCCAAAGTATTTCTTAGCAGACTCCTGGATTCCTGGACACATTACAATTCATGCTGTCCTTTCCCTTCTGCATCGGAGCACTATTCAAGAAGTCAATGACAACCACATTATTAATACACTTAGTGAAAACTTTTCTTGGTTATTTTAATCATATTTCCCATTTCGTTTTGCATGTTGTCCTTAATGTCATGATAGGTATTTTAACCAGGATTTGTTTCTTACATTCCATTTCTGTCATATTTACCCTCAGTTTTAGTTAACTACCACAAGCTATTGTGAGTAATAGAAGGAGATAGAGTTGTGTTACTTTGAAGAGTAAGCCTAAGCTCAACCCTAACCCTAAGCTTTCTGTCTTTATGTGGGTGCCCAGTGAACTACCTGAGAGCTGTAATTATTAACACAGTTTAATATTTCTCTTATGTCTATAGTCTAAGGAAATTAGTGCTTTGTCCTACTCAGCACCACAAAAAAAAACTGATACATGAGTTTCAGCCTCCAATAGCAATTAGGATAATATACTTAAATTCCTGCAAACTACTATGAAAAGCCCACTATTAACCTTGCCAAATTTCAGCCTGGAGCCAAATTTATTGGGTTTTTTTTATAAACAAGTTAAATACAGTGAGTAAAAATAGTGTTTAGAGTGGAAGTGCTGACAAAACCTTTACTGCAGCAATGTGGACAATGCTGCTGTAATAATGGCAAGTGTGCCCTTATCACAGCAAGAAAAATGTAAGGAGTCCTGAATTTGCACTGAATGAGCCATTACTTATGTCTATCACAAAGAAACAAGAGTTCTGAACAAAAAAAGATACATTAAGGGTTGGATTTTTTTTTCCCCCGAAAGAAAACTAAAAATAAAAAAGATCAGATGTGACTCAGGCTTTCAAACAATAAAAATAGCAAGATAAAAGAACTAGGTTGCTTCATTGCCTAAAGAAATGGCTAGAATCTTAAAAAGTCTGAAACCTGATTGTGAGAGACTCACTTTATGGGCTGCTAAGGAGGTGCTGACCTTCGTCATCAATAGATTGTCTGAGCCTTTGTGGTATTCAGCAGTAAAGGAAGTGCTTAAAAAGTCATCTTGCTGAAAGATGGACTGGAAAAATCCCCAGTTCAGATCGCAGCATAGCTGTTGTCAGTGCACATGCTCATTCAGAAAGTCTGTCTGTAAATCTAATACAGATAAATCTTGCTTCATTTTTAAGCGATAAAACTGGAGCATCCTCACCTTTAGAGATGGATCAGGATATCTAGAATTCAATATAAGTGAAATTATTGTAGAGGAGGGCAGCTAATGACCTACCTGTTGTGGGGCTTTGGATGTGTTTTGCTATAGCACTGTATTTTGCTGTCTGTACTAGAGGACATTGAAGGAGTGGGATAACACAAGTACCAGTGGTGTAATTTTCTTATACTTGCTCCACAGTTTCGGACACAGTTTTGCCCGTTCCAACAGTTGCACTGAAATGAAGTGTAGCGGATGACTGCCCTGTGATTTCAAATGGCCTTCGGGGAGAAAAGAACTATTATGGATGAAAGAGTTCAGTTCCTGTAACTTTCTGGAAAAGTCTCACCCTTGGCTAAGCAGCACAGCAATATGGCAGTTGTCATTAGATGTATCTTCCAGCAGGGTGGATTAGCCATGGTGGGGTATCAGGCTAACACAGATCCAGGGCTGCTGGTGGGCAAGGGAGCTGGCTGACACACAGACTGGGTATCTCTACACAAAATGCACAGCTTGTAGATACAATCATGCTCTGGATGAAAAATGTGTGATGTTATCCTCAAGAAACAGTGCAGTGCTGAACATTTACAGCAGAGAGCACAAATTACAGAGGGAGCACTAATCACTGGAGCTTCTGGGACCGAAGATGAGGTCTCAGGCCACCCGGAATGAGTCAGCTTGTACCTTGTGCTGCAGAGGAAGTGAAAGCAAATCAAAACAGTGACAACAGCAACCTCTCCCAGTTCTGACTGTGCTGGAGGGATGGAGAATTATTGCTTCTTCCAGACCTGAAGCTTAATTTGTCTCTGAGTTCTAGCAAGGTGTGTTCAAAATCAGTTCATGGGTCTCTTTGGACTTCTGTCAAATGGTCAGTGTAAGGAACCTGCTCCAGAGTAAGAAACAGCCTCAAGTCCCCTTTCTACATCTCAGCTGACATATCACCCCTAGACTTCTAAACCATGCCAGGGTATGATCCAGCAGGCCAACACTGAGAAATCCCTCCTTCAGTTAACTTCTTCCTCCACAGACTCTGCCATGAAAGGCAACTCCAATCCTCAGAAACAGCAACTTATTCTGCCCACTGACAGATTTTACCAAAATTGGGACACAGATCTCTTTCTGCAGTGCAGCCTCACAGAATTCATGTCCCAAATAGCAGGTAACAGCAATGTAATGGTCCAGTTCCAAGGCAGATTAATCCCCTCTGGGAACTACAGAAAGAAATTCCTCTCTCCAGCCACTCCACACCAATCAATGCTGAATGGTTCTGCCTTGCTATATGTAGATTCAAGAAGAGAGCACAGCAGACTTTGGTGTTTAGAAAGATTTTACTTCTCAACTGCAAGGGCAGAAGCTTTTTTGGTTGAAATCAAAGTTTAAATTCTGAAGAAAAAGGGCTCATCAAAGAACTGGCAAAGAATTTAACAACTAGGTTCCAGCTGAAATGCCAGTGTGATTTATCAGCACGTTCTTCTCTAATCTGATGTGAGATAATAGGAGAAGGTGTTGAAAGCAGAATCAAACTAGATACAGAACAAAAAGCATAAGTAATAGGGTTCATAAAATTATGCACATAAGAAAGTTTACATTATCCAGTAGGCAGGCCACTCTCCCCTGAAAGGTTTCTTAGAGTTGGAAATCAAAAGAGAAGAGCAGAAGATTTTAAAAGACAAATGATCATATGTTCATTTTGCATGTATGGTTTTTTCCACATAAGCTCTTCCATTTGAAGGATCCTTGCTGATAGACCCAATAAAACACTTGGCTGTAGTAGCTGGTAGTGACAGGGTCAGACAGCTCTTAGCAAAGATTAACCCTCAGATTTGCAGAAAGGTGAATTTCTTTATCAATGATCAGGAATATCATTCCTGAGAACTCACAAATTTAGATTAGTTTCCTCCTGGCTATAGCACTAAGTCGTCTATATATATTCATTAGAAGCTTTTTAAAGTAAACACTTCCAAAATAAAAACCAGATATTTTAGCCTAAGTCTCAGGAAAATAGTTAACTGACAAAGATAATGATTTTCTAAAAGCTTTTCCGTGGAAGTGGGGTTTTTTTAATTGATGCAGCAATTAAATTGTGTGGTGGCCTGAGTTATAACTTGTTTCCACTGCACAACCCAACGTCATGTTAATCGGCCTGAATACCTAAAAGTACAGTAGGAACAGTGCAAATCCTCTTGGTACAGCAAGGTTCACTTTGCTGGTCCACCAGAGAAATGCCCGTAAGTGACCAAAGGATTATTGGTCTGCATTTTACAGTTTTGTCCCTTCTTTTTATTCCATGGTAAATTATTTTTAAATTCCTAAGACAGTCTCAGGCAAGTCGTTTGGTGCAGCCAATTTCTCATTTGCATTGCTATCAAAGCCTCCATCAGATACAGGGCTTTACCTTTGTCAGTTTTCTGGTGAGCAGAAGCGTCCACTAAGTCTCCTTGAAGGCTCCTAAGTACTATATGGCTGCTCAGGGGTAAATTCCTGCAAAAATCTGATGCAGACACTTAAAACTTATTTTGGGGAGTTCTATAGGACCCTCAGGGGAACAACCCACCCAAGAGGCCGTGAAAGCCCTTTGTTTCCCCCTCCAGAACATGCTTCAGCAGTGTATTGCAGGGCCAGAGCTCCAGCACAGGTCCCATATGTGGCAGTTCTGTTGGCATGACATGGCACCAGAATAATCAGGCTCATCCCCTCAGCTGGGGCTGGGGCTGGCTGGAGCCTCTCTGCTCCACTGCACAGTGAAGATAAATCATAATTTCCTAAATTACCCAGTGCTGAAGCCAGAACTAAGAAATGCAGCTTCCAATCTGTATGCTATGCTACAGTTTGTTTTAAAAAGGGATTGAATGTCTTACAAACAGGTAAAGTTGCTGCCAGATGCACATACATTAGCCTTCTCCAGCTGCTTTACTGCTGCCATTCAAAATAGCTTGCTATAAATATGATTCCTTTGAGCTCCATTCTGACAAGTGCGGGGCACTATCTGGGAAGGGCCAGTGGTTTCCCATCCCCATTGAACTCAGTAGGAGTTGTGATTGCTCAGCACATTGCTGAAAAAAGTCTGCTGAAATTACCTTCAATCACACAATTATCCCTTCACCTCTCGCTCCTTTTCTTTCAGTTGCGGAAAGAGGCAGAAAAACAGAAAGATGACAAAGAAATGGTTCAAACTGTAAACGGAAATCAGAAAGCAACAAAAAACAAGGCAGGACAAAAGAAAAAACACCATTAGATACTGGCAAGTGGATATTCCCAAGACCTAAGCTTCGTATTTCTGTGTCAAAACTAACAGAAACAGAAAAAGAGTTTGTCTACACTGATGAGGCCAACACTCCCTTGAGTTTGTGATGGTTTGTATCACACAAACAGCACTTCAGCATTCTGAAAAACCATCTAAGGACAGCACTTTGCACCAGCTTGGAATACAGCTTCCTATGACCCTCTGGGAAGGCAGGACTTGCCACAGGCTGCAGGAGTACACAGCAGCAGCAGCCAGGTTCTCCACAGGTATGAGGTTAAAGCACAATCACCATAACTCAGTCAGTGCAAGGCAGTCGTTGTGGTAACTGGGTGAAATAAGATCAAAGGAGCACAAACCTGGGATGTGTAGGGTTGGATAAAAATCCTGAGATGCAAATTCACATGAAATCTGAAAACTAAGAGCTATACATAAATAGAAGTGGGTCACTGGAGTGAACCAAAAAATCTCAGGTGATTTCATATTTTTCTCTAAGGCTTCCACTGTATTTATGTATGAAGGAAATTGAAAGGCCACAGAGTGAAAAAAGAATGCTTCACTTTTTAATCCCAGCTCTACTGGGGACAAATGACATCTCAATAATCAGGGGAGTTCCTACTCTACCCCAGCTGTCCAAGCACTAGTGGGTCAAATGACCTTTAGTTAAACAAAAAATCCATTTTAATCTCTTTTATCCCCCTACAGAATTCCCACCCTGCCCTCTACTTCTATTTTACCTCTAAAGCCAGAAGATCTAAAGCCACTAGTTCTAAATCCTTTTTGTTCTGCATGAGAAAGGAAGGGTCCCATAGTGAGCAGCTCCCATGGGACTCCACTCAGAAGGTTTTCTCTTCAGCAGGCAAGAGTCCAAAAGTTGGGGCTTTGTGGAAAGAAAGACTTCTTGGCTGACTGAGATACTAAAGAAATAGTATGACCTTGGCTATGATCTTTGAAACTAATCTGTGATTTACATGACTTTTTGCCTTTAAGAATTCAAGCTTGAGCTATCTTAAACAGTCCTGTTCTTCAATAAGTAGCTATTTCCAAGTTTTCAAAAGCAGAGTCCTTTCCAGTTTCAGACTGAGTGCCCCTAAAGGAGGGGTCTGCAGACCTTTGACTTTCTTGACAATCAGCCAACCTTGAGTTTTATTAGTATAATATGAGAAGAAAAACAGAAAAGAGTGAATACCCAACACTCTGGCAAGGTTGCAAGTAATTTCACAGAGGGGAGGGAAGAGAAAGGAGGTGTAGGGAAGCCCAGCAGGTGGGTCACTGCTCCATCCACCAGCCTCCTGTTTCCTGGAAGCCAGAGCCAGTAGCATTTACAGTAAAACTGATTGTTCAAAGTTGTATCATTATTCCCAGATTTCTCCAGTGCTGCTAATCTCAGTTAATTATATTGGAAATCCCTTGTATTATGACCATGTAATTCATAATGTGCCAGTCGAAGTCATGGTTCATAATAATCACATAATGGGTAAGGACTTAGACGTAATCAGATTTTAGTTACCCTGTCGTGTTTCCATAATGCTGCTATAAAACCAACATAATCACAAAAAAGCACCAGTTATTTAAACATTTTTATCAGATTGATGTACACTATCTTTCTCTCTCTCTCTCTTTTTTAAACAATGTAAGATAACAAAAATTGGATTACAATTGCTGGGAACAGACTACGATAAACTGTTTGCTTGTGTGCAGAATGAAATTTAATAATGGCTTCAGTGTCTCAATTTTTAGCAATGGTAAACCTGTTAAATAGTAGCATTCTGCAGCCAAAGGCTGCTTTCAAAGAGGCAACATTAGAGCATTACGAAAACGATATCTCCAAGAGCTCAGCTGTCTTATAAACCCTGAAAGATGCCCTATATGCTCACAATTAACCTGGCTGCTAACATTTACTGTGCAGATGAGGGCTTGACTTTTTCCACAATACATGATGCAAAAAACCCTTAGCAGCTGTAAGGATTTTAAAGGCCAGCGTCTGTTCTCAAATAAAATAAAACAGAAGATGAAGAAAAAAAAAGCCACTTTCTATTTTACAGGAATATTGCTGGTGAAGAGAATAGAGAACTTGCAAGATGGACTCTCTGGACTGTAATATTTTATCTCCACTCTGACCCCAATCACTTCAGCTGTGCACTTGACATCCTGAAGAAGGGTCCAACTACACTTGTTTCAGCAATGAACTGCCAAACTTAATTCAAAAGAATTTGTAAAGCATTAGAGGTTTTCAGCTGACAAGCAAATATCCTATTCCAATTTTTTTCTAAAATACCGAAGGCACTTTATTTTAAAGCAATAAATATTATAGCAATGAGTGAGTAAGGTCAGTGTCACCCTTTTTAGTTATTTTTTCCCCTTACATTCTGAAATGAGCTGTGATGGGGACAAAAACACTTGAGAAGAAAGAAGGACTTGTCTCCTCCTAAGAAGAACTTAAAAGGGGGTGAAAAGCTAACTGGAGATTATAGAATTCCTTCCTGGAATTGTGGACAGTGTGATTGGGAAATCATAGAATTTTAAGGCTAGGGCTTGTCAGCAGTCTCTTAATCCAGCTGTCCTCAGAAGCAAAACACAGAACATCCCTGAAAGACACTCCTGTACTCTGTTTCTAAAAATTTCTAGTGAGACAGACTTCTTATCTGTTTCAGCAAGCTGATAGAAAGTTCTACCACATCTGCCATGCTGCAAAATAGCCCATAATGTTTCTGTATCCTTGCCTGACATGAAGGATAATTAGTCACCTTATTCTCTCTGAAGCCTCTTAGCAGATCTCTTCTCAGTCCTCTCCAAAATAAATAAATTCAGTCCTTTTAGTATTTTCTCCCAGTCCATGCTTTCTAAGCCTCTGTATTTTTGTTGTTTTACGTGCATTGTCTCCACTTTGCCTCTTTGTTCAGATATAGACAAATTGGAGATGGTGCAGAGAAAACCAGCAAATTTAAGCTGCTGGATTGGAACTGTGGTTGTTGTGCCCATTGCTTTTTGAAGAGATAAAAACTCCTCTGCATTTTGTGGGGGTGAAGAGACACATGACATATAATAAGATCAAAGGTCAGGAATTCAAAGTTATAGTTTCTGGTGCAAAATGTTTCCAGACATTTTTCAGACATAAGGAAATTAAGGCTTTAGTCTGACCTTGTAACATTTTGAGGTAGAGAGTCTGATGGAGAAAAGTGTGTGCATAGCCTTAAATTTGAATAATATCCCCAAAGTTAGAGCTACCTTACATATTGCAAATATCATATATTTCTTGGTTCTTCCTTAAGTCAAAATGTCTTTTCTAGATCCATCTATGTACTCATGTCATATTCTTTAGATCATGTTATTTTACAAATATGCAAATTACAGGCAGTTCAGAACATCTAGCACTGAAATTATTGGATTGGGGGAAAAAGCAATAAAGGAAATTTATTGGAAAGAAAAATAGAACTGCTTGCTTAAGGTAGAGATTTTATATGTTGGACAGCATGTTGCTGATTATCGCTGACATCAGGAAGGCAGAGTTATCAGGAGAAGAATTGGTGACTTCTCACTATTTCTGCACTATTTAGCTACCATTAAATTAATCAGGAGGGACTTAGTCAGCTTCATTATAGTTGGCCTGCGAGAGGAAAAAATAATGCTCCCTTGGAGAACTCTCACCATTAGGGCTTAAGGATTAAGTACTTGCTGTTGCTGGTGAGGAAAATAGCTGCAGAAATTGGGGCATAGTCTTCACTTTTCTATAATACAGAATGTTACATATACACTACTTTGAGAAACACTACAAATTTCTCTAAATTTTTAGCATCCATCTGTTAGAACATAGAGAAATAGAATTTGAACATCTGGACTGGGATATGAAGGGTATGAGAAATCACTCTTTAGCTTAAAACCTCAGTGGAAGCCATATCATATACATATGTCTGTAAGACCTCTCATCAATTATTAACAGCTTAGCTACAAAATAACATGAAACCTTTATGAGGATCAAAAGATCTTGTCTCACACTAATCTCCTAATATCAGACAGCGTAAAAAACTTCAGAAACACCAGCCAGTTTAAAACCTGCTCAAATTTATATTTCAAGCCCTGTTGGTCTGGAAGTATTCCTCCTCTGTGATTTAAAAACAAATGAGAAAGGTTCCTGGCCACTGTGCATAGGAGGAAGTCCACAGTATCTCAGCACAAAGCTTTTGGTGAAGAATATCTGAGACACACCACGTGCATCCCACGGGAGAGGCAAAGGCCTCGAGCAGCGCGTGATTAATCCACAAAACTACTGTTGTGGTGCCTTCCACGAGCTGGAATATCTCCATTTCTGCAGATGGCTATTGACAGGCACTGCTCCTGTGGCAGGGAAATGAACATCAGTGCTGTCAGTTTTGTGCACCTTGAGCTCTCAGACTAACCTTTCCTGCGGCTCATTGCCTCGTGATTTGCTGCAGTCAAGACCATGCTCTGCCAAGCAACAATATCCACAAAAAGCTTAGATTTTGAGAGTGGCTGTGGCACCAGTGCCTTGGGGACATCATTGCACACCCACATAGAGCGAGGGAGTGTGGTTCAACCAAGCCTGCCACCAATTTACTAATACAAGAAGCAAAAAATTAGTATTTTCTATACAAATATCTAAACGAATAGTTTATCTTAGATAGGCCATCCACTGAGTAGGACACAGTAGAAAAGCACAGACGGCTTCCTGGCATCAATGCTGCAAGGGCAGTCGTGTGAGCCCTGTAGGATCTGGATCATTGGATGTGCTCCTTGTTGTGACCATTGGATCAGTGCGAGCTGTGACACAAAGATCAGGGCACAGCCACATTTCTGCCCACCCTTCTTGTCCCAGTGCTGCTTCTTTCTCTAGGGGGCTTCTGGTGTTCAAGAAGCCATCAGGATATAACAATGTGTAATCCCTTCCTTTTCATAGAATCATAGAATCGATTGGGTTGGAAAAGACCTCCGAGATCATCGAGTCCAACCCTTGGTCCAACTCTAGTCCATTTACCAGATCATGGCACCCAGCGCCACGTTTAAAAATCTCTAGGGATGGTGAATCCACCACCTCTCTGGGCAGCCCATTCCAATGCCTGAGCACTCTCTCTGCAAAGAATTTTTTTCTGATCTCCAACTTAAATTTCCCCTGGCAGAGCTTAAGCCTGTGCCCCCTTGTCCTATTGCTGAGTGCCTGGGAGAAGAGACCAGCCCCCACCTGGCTATAACTTCCCTTCAGGTAGTTCTAGACAGTGCTGAGGTCACCTCTGAGTCTCCTCTTCTCCAGGCTAAACAACCCCAGCTCCCTCAGCCTCTCCCCATAGGGCTTGTGCTCCAGTCCCTTCACCAGCCTTGTTGCTCTTCTCTGGACTCGCTCCAGCACCTCAATATCCTTTCTGAACTGAGGGGCATACAGAGTGGCATTCCTGGTTATCCATTGAAATAAAAGGGTATAAGGTGGAACTTTGTAGTTTGCCCTGTCCTCTCTCACTAAAACAGCCGTGCAAGGACTAGACGCAGTTTAACACCATGAAAGTGATCAAGGGAGAGCATGTCAAAGGCTATATATTTGTTTTGAGAATCAACTTTCTGGAGCAAAAAATCAGATTCAGAAATTATCCTATCATGAGCACAGCTCCTCTAGAAAATTTCCTGGGAGTATACCAGGTCTTAGACAGAGAACATCAAAGATGACCATGACTGATCCCTGCAAAGCCTGAGTGGGAGATGCTGACTTTACTCTCCAGAAATATTCTTTAAGCCTTTAATAACAAAGTAATTTCTTAATATGGCCTACTCATTTAACTTGCTTAAAAAAAAATCAGCAGATTTTCTTTCTCTGTAGTACCATCACTATATTTTTAGGCTGCAAAGCCTAGAAATTGATTTTTTTTTCCCACTGATACTTATTGTCTTTTATGGCTGAAGAAGATTTTAGACCAGGAATGTGAAGCTTACAGATGGCTCATATCTGGCTTGTGCAATAGATAAAGTGGGAATCTGTTATAATGATCCATTTGGACATGCTCCCATTTTCTGATCACTGAATTTGAATCTATTAATCTTCTAGACATTTCCAGCATGCCCATCACCATGAAATAAAGCTGAGGAACTGCATGGCTATTTGTCTATAAGGATTTGTGCCCCTGTTCTTCTTTTCTGAACTGCTGTTACATATATGGCTTATAAAGTGCTTTATTTCTCATAGGAATATTACATGTTGACCATAAAACAATATATTTCCTTACCTGTGTGTGTGTACAAGAGCAAAATCTCTAGTCCAGAAAGGACAAGCCATATTTTCCAATGATTTTGGTGCCAAAGCAGATCAGTCAATTTCTAATTAACTCTAATTGGCTTCCTCACATGCTTTTAAATTATTTACCTGGAGGTGACAGGTGCTCAAAAGCACCAAATATTTTCTCCATACTTTGTAAATGTTAAGCAGTATATTTGATTAAATATAATCACCCACCACTTGTCACTAACACCCAAAAACCTCATTGACCTAAACAGATGCAAACCACTTGTTTTACAGTCACTGAGAAACAGAGCCAAGGTCCATGTAGCAGATTCCTCAGTAGGCAATATTAAAAAAAAAAAAAGTAGAAGGAGATGAAAAAAAAGAAGAAAAATATTTGGGACAGCCTTGGAGGAGGCATTAAGCCATCCTGAAAGACATGAGCTCAGACTTCTCAACATTCATGATCCTGCACAGCTCAGGGCATGTTGTGTCACTGCTGGTTGGACCCACAAAGGGCTTCTCTCCAGGCTAAAAAGCTTTAGGCACCTGAACCCGCAGCTCCTGCATTTACTGCAGGCAGTGTGATACTCAAGGACAGATAAGCACAAAGGTGCGATGCTTCCTCACCTCTCTCAATGTAAAGCAGAACCTTAGAGCTCATCTTGAAATGAAGTTTCTTTTTTGTTCAGGGCCCTAAGAAATTGGAGGTATTTCTCCTCCCAGTTGCCATCTGCTCCTGGAAGGAATTGTACAGGAACAGGGAGAGCAGAGCTGTTTGTTATTTAATTTGTGGCTATGGACATTTTCTGGCCAGAGCCAACACAGAACAAAAATTCAATGGACAGTCAGCTTAATATATAGCCACAAAATTAAGCATATTGGGAGAAGGATCCAACACCAAAAGCAGCTAATGCAAGCAAGCAGCAGCCAGAAAAGGTGTGCTGTTAAAATCTTTTTCATCTGAAATATCTTTAAATCATATCTCTGCATGCCTAAACAGACTGCAGAGGAGAGACAGAGATGCAGGTTGCAGTGGGCACCGAGTTGGAAAGTGTTCATGGACTGATTTGAGAGTAACTTTATCCATGAGGACAGTTTAGAGAAAATGTGTTATTAAAGTACTTTATTTCCATTTAGAGACTCACACAGGCATACACAGACAGTAGGTGGTGACAGCTGCTACCAGAACCATTTGTTATCTTACTTCTGTTCAGCTTTTGACAATGTAAAATGAATATAAATGCTGAAAAGCTTTACAGAGGTGAACCAAACAATAAAAAGCAGGGGGGAATGAATTCTGGTTAGGTTACTTTAGGGAAGAGCTTTATTTCTGTTTATTCCTGAGGCACGGATGTGTGCTGTGCTTCTAATGCTGACAACCAAACCCACCCCATCCTGAAGTGGTGAGAGCTGGCCTCACAGCAAACTTTAATATCATACCCAGAAATGGCATGAAAATAAGGCTTCAGCAAATTATTGCTTTTCCCTAATAATCTGTCTATCAAAATGGAGTGAACCTTTTGCATAGTTTGCCTCAATAAAAGTGCTGGTGAGATATCTCTGTGTTTGGACTTAGCACTAGCAAATCTCTTGGCATCAAAGGGATTAAATTAGTTGGCCTGAAATTATATTGCTTTTTCCAAGCAATCATGACAACTCTCAGATTCTTGCTACAATATAGTCACATCACACCAGCTGACAGTTCCCTCCAAAAAAACCCATATTCATTTTGGCCAACTCCTCCTGTGAACACTATTAACAGACTGATGCTCCTCTTTCAGAGTCCAATAGGATTTTTGAACTACACTCCTATCAAGAGGAGGTCCTGCTATCAGTTTGGACTTTGTCTGATTGCTTGTTTCTCACATGGAATATTTACACCATCCTCTCTTTGGTTTGATCTTGAATGGACTCACAGAGGAGGACAGACAAATGTGTTACAGAGGCAATCTATAAAGGAGATTTCAGTGTGTTGTACAGAACATAAAGTTACTTAAAAACTATTGTAGAGTAATGATTCCACTATATATGTGTCATTAGAGCTTTGGGTTGGGTTTGGGGTTTTTTTCTTCTGTGACTACTCCTCTCACCCTGGCAGTACTGATATAACAGGAACAGTCCATAAAACAGCGATTGGCAATGAGAGGCACAGATTTATAGCAGAGCACAGAGATTAAGCTGAAGTCAAACAGATATTTTCCTGAAGTTTTTGCTGCTAATTCAATGCAAGTTATTTACTATATGAGAAAGACCCCTAAGTTTGCACTGGGGGGAGGGAAAGCCTTTGTCTGAAGTTAGGCCAATAAACAGGAGTGATTTAGGCTTGTGAGAGCTGCAGGAAACATCGTTATCTCCCGTGGGAGGGAAAGATTCACGTCAAGTGTATTTTTATAAAGGAGCATCCACCTAGAGATGAGCACAAACTGAAATGTTATACCCTCTGAATGTGGTGGGCACTTGAAATCTCATTTTTGCAGAGAGCTCGATTCGAAAAAAAAACCCAAAACACTGATAGATATGCAAAACCTGTGAGCCTTTGGGGAGCATAAAATTTGGTTTTCAACTTCTCTATCATTCTGCCCCATCTGGTCACCAAAACCCTCCTGTGTACCTCTGGTTCCTGCACAAAGGCTGGTTGTAGCTGAAGAAGGAATTAAGCCTAGACATAGACACGACTAAAGATAAACCAAATGGCATCATGGGGAGAGCAGGCTGAGTCCCACCCCACCAGACCCCATGGCAAAGGCAAGCAGCCTGTTAAATGCATCTGCTAAAGTCAATACTCACCAGATTCATGCCTTTCTGGAAAGCAGTGACTTTCTGAATAGAAATAGGGATCAATTCTCATAACTTAGCATATCTGAGGTATAGCTGGCTCACAGCCAGTACTGTGTAACCAATAACATGCTCAAGATAGCAAATGTGCCCTGCACACACATTATTATTACAAAATCCAGAGCTAGCTCTGCATAGAGCAGCTAATATGCCAAAAATATCATACATATATATTATTTGAATTATCCATTGCAGAGCACACTGCAGGAAGGCTAGTAAATTTAGTTCCTCTTACCTGCCATCTGCATTCATATTTAGTAGTGAATTATATCTTTTCAATATGTTTTCTAGCAAGTTATTTACACAAATCTCATTAACAATAAAGACAGGAGGTTTATATACAATTCCTGATCTACTGACTGAAATTGCATAGCAAGGTGTCAGTATGACTTTGAGTAGAAGTTGGAAAGCTACGCTGCATGACAGAAAATCCTCACACTTTTTATTCTCCATACTGACTTTTTTCCTTCCCCCTCTCCACTGAAACAAAACCGCCTTTAACTGGTTCTTTGTTATGCTGGTTTCCTGCAGTATTTTTGATAGTGCTCAATAGTTGTAAAGGCTGGATTACAGTTCAATATACAAAAAGCACTTTGTTTCCAGCCCTGTGTGAAGCTTGCTATCAGGTTTTGAAAGTAATTTTCAGAAGTAGCCTTCCTTAGCAGACATTTTCTGGGATGCAGTCAGTGTTCAACTTGCCAGGTGCTTGATGTGCGATGCAGTGACGCTACCAGGCTGATTGCTTGGATGGCTCTGAAGTGAAGGCATCTGGTTAGCACTGTTGGCTAGTCAGAAGAAAAGGCAATAATTAAGTATTTCTTGCCTTTTCAGGTTTGTCCCTCTGATTAACCACTTTAAAAATCACTCCAGGGAAAACCACACAGTTATCTTTAAAACAGAGAGGCATGATTAAACATTCCTCTGCTAACAAAAGAGATAATAAAGGAAAAGGAAAGCAATCATCTCCAGCAAGGCTGGCAGGTTATTGCTGTATTCAAACTAGCTTTTAACCCTTCCAGCCTGGCAAGGGAAAGCCTGAGTGGTCTTATGGCAGTTGTCACAAAATAACATTGCCACACATCATTTGACCAAATTTACTTGTTTTCCCAAGCTAAAATTGCTGTTGAAATGTATCTATTTCCACACCCATGGATGGATATCTAATGGCACCATCTTTAAGACAAACCATGTTCCCAAACTTAATATATACCAAACCTGTAGCAGTGTTCAGTAAACTTTTACCATTGTCAGTTTCTGACATTTGAACCTTTCACCTTATTTTCAGTGAAAACAGTTCCAACCTGTCAAAGTACAGATCACTGGAGATCCAATTTTACTCTTCCAAATTACACACATGATAATCAGGAGCTACCTTAATGATCAGCATTTCCACTGGTCTTTTACCAAAGCCACAGTGGGTTTGAGAGATCTTTTCCTCTCTTATTCACTAATGCTTGTGAGATCTTTACTCATAAAATTTCCTTGCTTGTTGCCAAATTAAAGCCTTAATACCACAACAAGATCTATTCTGATGCCACAGTGTCACAGACTTGTTCTGTGACCTTTGACAAGATACTTCATCACAAGGTTTTATATGACTGTGGTTTCAGAAATACAGTTTTAGGGTCCTACTCACTGCAGGAGAAACTTTCTTTACCAGTGAAAGTTTAACACAATTAGTGTCAGTTCACCACTAATACAAAAATTTCAGGTAGTGCTTTCATTCCTTACATTTCATTTATATACTGGGTAACTCTTTCAATGGTCTCCTAAATGGCCTGCAGCAATCCTCTAAAGGATCCACAGACACAGAACTTGCTCAGTGACCTCCAGCTGTAACAAGGCCCACTTTTTAAAATTAATTTTGGGAAAATATTCCTATCTACTGCATGGGATATTCTCAGGTAGACTAAGTGTGAAAGTAAAAGATGATATTAGGTTTGCTAGCTGTATTAAACAAGGACATAGAATGACACATTTCAGTTTTTTAACCCCAGACTGGCTGTAAAGCTTCAAAATGTTTAAATTGTTTGCTTCAATTTCATAGCCACTATAACCTTTAAGATTTTCACCAGACTTCTGCAGATGAAAAGTCTTAAGTATGATGTACCTGCAAATTTCCCAGTTTGGAATGAAAATAAAATTCTGCAACAAAACTCTGGGAAAATAAACCCTCAATGTTACAAAATGGAGCTGCCTCTCCAAGCCCACCCCTAAATTTGCCTGTCCTTGTGACAAGACCTTAAGGTATTCAGAGAAATGCGATGGAGATGTTTTCACCTTTTACTTAAAGCGCTCCAAACCACTAAAGCTTTTTTATCTTCAGAGTTCATGCTACTGGACAGCAGAGTAAGCCAGATAAAGGAAAGTCAGTTCTGCTGGGTGAAATGTGGAAATTGCAAACAAATCTCCTCCCTGCTCATTATATCTGTACATGGCACAGCCTTTATTCTTCCCTTGCTCTCAGTCCAGCAGGGTTTCCCAAAGTTACAGCAATCTGTAGCTACAGAGGCTCCTCTGGATCACCAGGAAATTTCCCTTTTTCTCTTCCCCTTTGAAACTCAGATTTGAGTGTTTCTATAATTCCTCTCCATATTCCCACCTGTACTGACAGTCCCAGCTCACTTTCTTCTTCCTGCCTAATTCCTCCCTTGGGAACATCCCCAAATGAGCATTTTCAGGTGCTTTCTGGCACTATCTTTTCCTTACGTCCCCAAAACAGTCAGACTCAATATGCAATGTCAGACAGGACACTGTCAGGGAACATTCCTCGTCCTGCAGCATAGCTAAGTCCTTTTATCAGAAAGGCCAAGAAAACACAGTAAAGGATGATGAGCCACACACACAAAAAGCATCATCTCCATCAGAACCTGGAATATGATGATGTGGTTTTCAGGCTGCATAGAGACAGTTCAGCCAACAGAAGCCTTTTCCAGTGGTGTCTGTATTACTACCAAAAGTCCTTACATCAATGAGCAGACTAATTTGTGCATCTCTCTCATACCAGCCACTAGGCCTAGTTTGTACATTCATAACTTTTCTGCTTTGTACAGAAGGAACCAGTTCTGCAAAATTAAGTTGAATCCTACTTCTTGGGCATGTTGCTATTGTTTGTGTGAAACTCATCTGCACTGATCCACTGTGGAAATGCTACACAAAAACCAGGAGAGAGATTGGGGGATAAAAAGTATATAGCTCAGATGATCCCAAACACAGCACAACCCTTTAAAATATTACTCTGATTTTGTAAGATTAAAGATTGAGTTATTATTAGTTTCTTTGAACTCTTCCTCTGAGATGTCTTAGCAAAGACCTGACAGAACCCAATCTTTACTATATTTAACCGTATTTTCTGAATCCTTATCTGTTCAGATATGGTTTAGAGAGACTCACGTCTTGGTTTTTGTCAAAGATAACTGAGGGGTTACGCAGGTCTAAACATAACTCTCCATATCAGCACTAAGACTCAGGGAAATTCTGAATTGCAGTGCTTTATATTGAAGGCATCCCTAAATGATTCTTTTCTTCTCACAATCATTTAAGAACTTGGAAGTCCAGGGAGTAGCCTCAAATCTCTCATTCCCATAAATTTAACAGAAGTCACAGCATGGCCAATTCAGCTGAAAAGTGTTATTACAGGAAAACTTGATGATACTTTTATGTTCACTGATGTGAACATAATTCTCTGGGTCTTTTAGCTACATATAGCTGTCTTATCCACAGAGACACTTTAGCAGATATATACAGTACCATGAGCAAAGTTAAAAGTGATGAATACTCTGATTTATAACTTCTACTGATAACAAGGTGATAGAAAATCTTAAAAGTATGGGTGTTATTATACACACTGTGTAACTTTGCTCAGCAGAGAAGGATTGGGAAAGAAAAATTATTTATCACACCTGAACTGGGGGGACACTCCCTTGAATGACCCTTGTTGCCTGATAAGAATTGAGCTGATCTCTCTAACCAATGGACAACAATCTGAAACATAGGGTTAGCTCTGTAGGTGCTAAGGGTGGATGTGAATCTATAATCCAGCTTGTATTTAAGGACCACACACAGAGAGAAAGATGTATATACAGAACTGCTTTTTTCTTGACAGATTTAATCATCTGAAGAGATCTCAACCTGCTGAGTCAACATTGTACCTCCTAAAGATCAACCACTGCATTGTTACATCATGGACACAAGAAAGTGATTATTATAACTAACCTCATTAGGGATGAGGAGCTAAACAAAGAGGCAAGATTCTCCTCCTTCCATTTTAAAGCTGTGGTGTCTGGCAAAACAGACTCAGGTGAGAGTCCCTTGGTAATACCCCACTTAAAGCAGAGGCTGCCTTCATCCACTTTGGGCTCCAGCTGCACATCAGCAGGTCCTCAGCACTGGTCTCAGTGTGATCCAAGAGTTTAAGCACACAGCCTACAAAAATATTACTTTGTTAATCTTCATTAGAAAGCTATTTTTAAAGCTGATGTGCAGTGAAGTCACTTAGATGAACTCATTGCACACTAAACACTCCTGTTAGGGATGTTTATCCAAGCAAAGGGCGTTCAATCGCATTTTCATTAGCAGCACTATATGGTTATTGTCCTTAAAGACAGGGCTCTTAGACTTAATCTATTTGCTCAGAGTTGAATTTTCTCAAGAACTGAATGTTAATTTTACCACTTTCTGGCATTACAAAATCAGGTTGCCTGTAGATCAATAAAAAAAACATTTGAGGTCTGAAGGTGGTCCTGCCCAGTATCACAGCTCTGCCAGTGCAAAGAGCACTCTGAAATTTTAAGAAGTTGTGGGTTATCCAATTCTAACGATGAACATCATTAAATAAAACATTATTTAATAAGAAAGTCACTGGCTGCGGTGAACAGCAGGTGATTTATCTGCCAGGAAAAGAGTATTTCTTAAAGATAAAACATATTTCTCTCTTCTAAGTTCTGTACAGCTCAAGAAGATAGGAAAGATTCTTAATCTCATCCTTTTTACTATGCACAGCACTTTTCTGGAAGGACAAGTCCTCCCATTAAATAAGGGGGAGAGTTTCTGCTTTCCTTGCCTTGTATCACTCTTTCCTTTCCTACCTGTGAGACAAAGCAAGGCCTAAGGCACAGTTCACCCCTGGCTTACTGAAGCAAGTAAATAGCCCTCAGACTTCTCCTTCAACCTTGACCCAAAGAGAGCCATGGATTTGGGGAGCCTGAAGTTGAACCTTCATTTTCGAAAACAGGAAAGAAACTCTCTCTTTCCCCAACAGTGTTTTTTAGTTTTTAGCTCATTCTCTGCTTTTCTCTCCATCACTTCTGGGAATACCACTTTTTGTATTATGTTCCCATACATTTGCACTGATTTCTGCAGTGCTAACTTTAGTTAAAACTAGGGTATATTTTACTTCAGTTTTCTCCATTTATCAGCTACTAAAAGTGTTTCTAGCTAAAAAACTAATGTATTGTAACATGAATAATTACTGGGTTTGTTTCTTGTACAGCTTGTACTAAAGATATGGCTGTAGACAATCCCTTGAATAGCTCTCCAAAAGATGTTTCCACCATTGCCGGTGATATTGAGGCAAAGCTTCTAATATGCTACTTAAAAACTGGGGAAACCTGATATTGCTCTGAATCATTCACACAGGTAAAAATAAATATTGATTCCATACACTGCTAAAGCTGAAATAAAAAATGAAGCAAAGACTGTGAATAAATCCTGTGTAGAAGGAATCAGTCTAATAATGAGAAAAACAAGAATCAATAAAACACAACTCACACATGACACTGATGCTTAGATTGGACTAATTCTCATAATTTGAGACATTCACCACAATAGCCATGTATGCATTTACTGCTCTGCTTAATGCAGAGAGTAAGGATATTGCAAGGAAGCCACATCCATAGTTCATGGGACCCTCAAGACTGAAGTTAGACAAATATAAACATGCTCAGCCTTATATGGCAGTAAGCATATTATGATCTCTTGATCTTTTTCAAACCAGGTTAGGTCAGGGATGTCTTCAAATTATTTCCATTGCATAATTCCTCACGGGCTCACCTGTGATCCACATTAAAGACCAGCACCCCCAGCAATGCTTAAAGAAGCCAGAAACAAAACTTGCACATGGTGGAGATAAAATTCCCATTAGTTTCAGATGAGTTAGTATTTTGCTGGGTTTGTGCTGCCTTTAATTAGCATTCAGGCATAATGATAGTTTGTGTTAAGCTCATGCATGGCGTGCTAGCAACACTTCATTATTGAGGCCTCTGTTCATTTTTCCCCTTGTTTGAGTTGGATTAAGATGGACACTGCAATTAGTGCAGAGTGAGGGTTTTTTCATACAGTCATCTCAAATGAACGTAACTTCAGAAGAGTAGTTACAACAAAAGAGGAGGCACATGCTCATGTCTAAAGCACAGGAGACAGTGGGGAAGGATAACACGTCAGTATGGAAATGCAAAGCCATCATGGCAGGAGGTTCACTCAGTTACCTACACAGTGCTGGGATGTCTGAGAATTCTAACTAAATGACAAGGTCTTCAGATCCCATCCCCACTCATCCCCACCCCTTCCCCAAGCCCTTTTGGTCTGGAAAGCTATGCCTACCCGGAGCCTACACACGTTGCGGGTGTGGATCCTTCAGACTAGTTCCAAGTACCATTCCGGGCTGTCAGCCTGAGTGCCCAGGAGTGGTTAGAGAACAATAAAAGCTTCAAAAAACACATGCAAATTAAAAGTCAACCACACTGCTTCATGGCCTCTCAAAGTAAAGAAAAAAAATAGATTGAGTGGACTCCCAAATTTGGGGAAAATTTTAGGTATTGCTGTCTTATTGTAATGGTGATTTCCAAGGACACTAAAATACAAAAGCTATTTGTACAGTTAAAGTATGACTAGAACAGGAAGTACCTTTTTTACCTCATTTAAGTTATCTTGATTTCAAAATAGTAACATTTCTTGACCCCAGTGCTACAGAAACTAAAGTCTATTCACACATGCTTTGGTTTCTATGGTCTTAAAACAGAAACTGCCACCTAAAGAAACCCCTGACATACAGAGGAAATAAATGCAGTCAGACTGAGATCACTTTTTTTCCTTATACATAATTCTTGTATATAATTATAACCATTTGTTCGTAATTCCTTTATTTACATAGCATAAAGAAAAGTGGCAATCAGTAATGCCTATTTTCAATACAATTCATTTAATAACTTGACAAATGAGAATAAATCTACTGACCATAGTTGGTTGACCCATTGTAAAATGCAGGAACTGATACAATACCATACCAGTAAAAAGTATTCTGAGACATAATCAACATAGACAAACTTGAAATAGAATCAATAGCTACTTTTTCAAAGAGCAAATAAATTAGTCTGAGCTGTTCTACTAAAAATAGCTTCCTTCCATCAGTTAACTAGTGCATATAGAATTTTTATTCCCATTGAGTTTTTATGTCATCACATTGTAATGGTTTGCTGGTAATCCTTTGGCGTTAATCATGAATCCAAATTAAAATATTCATTTCTGCATTTATTTGCATTTACTGAACTATTCTTTCTTTAATTTCATGTAAATTTCACAGCTCCTGCAATCATTTCTGAAGCCTTATTAGCCAAAAATCAGCTTTAATATTCTCACACATGGTTGTATCAAATACATAGAAGTGGGTTTTGCAAGAGAGAAATCTCACAAATATTAAACAACTAGAGAAACAGAGAAAATAGAGGGAAAATTCCAGTAGCTCAGTTTTAAAGAACAGGCATCTACAGGGGAAAAGCTTTCTCATCCCTAAGAAAGGGAGTACAACTTATCAAGTTTAGACCCTGTATTAGAAGCCAGGTCTTGGTCCTCCTGATGAGTAGAAGTTGTATTCTCTGATTTCTTATTATTCAAGACTGCCTTTAGCATCATTGGCACAACTGAGGACACTGGCTGGGTTCTGATAATTCATCAGGCTAATACAAAAGATGTACCCTTTGTGATCAAACACCATTAAAACCACTTCTCATCTGTCACAACTCTGAGCAAACATGGTGTGGACTGACCTCACCAAGCAACATCTGCTGTAACCTACTTGACCAGCACTTTTCATCATAAGATAGGCATCAAAATAATTCCTAACTTTAGTCTGAAGCCATAAAATGAATCACACAATATTTAAGTGCCCTGTGGTCCTTTTGGCCCAGGCATTATGGCATACCAGGGTTTAATGATCTTAATAACCCCATATGGCTTGCTGAGAAATTAGATTTTCCCTTTGGTTGCAGAAGGCAATTTTCAATTGCAGCAGATGGCAAAACAGTGAAGGTCTGAGAAGTCAAGAACTGAGTAAGAAACCTCAGATTAGTACTTAGGCCTTATGTTGCTCAGCCTAATAATGTCAGTGGTTGAATATTTGCCCCAAATGAAAACAATCTTGAAGCAGAGCATGGCATTTGAGCAGAGCAGTCGCCCAATTACACCTGCTCTTCAGAGGGTCATGCCCAACTGAGAAAAATAAAGCCACAATTGCATGTGGAAAAGCAATCCTTGGTGTATCACATACACAGTTCAACAACTGTTAAGACTCAATTTTATATGAAATTGGAGAGAGCCATGCTGGACTCCAGTAAAATTGAAGATGTAGATCCTTCAAAATATGACATAAGTAACTTTCTTGATGAGACTCTATATGCCCTTACAGTCTCTGTTTATTTTGCTTTTTACCATTCCAAGCAAGATAAAATAAATTTGCACTGAGAGCATGGGACTTTCTGTCAGCACATGGGAAAATAACACAGAACTTTTCTATTGGATAGACGCTTTTTGCTGCTGCGCTAACACTTCTCAGCTGCTGTGGTCCTCATGGCACACAGGGTTTGGGGAATGACAGACCTACTCCACAGCAAGGGACAGTAAGGATTTTGGTTCATATCTGCCTCTTTTTCACCCCTCCCTGCCCATCTGTATCCTGGCTGCCAGTGCCATAGGACTCCTCTGGAAATTGGCCCCTCAGTAGGTAAACCAAGTCTGCCCACCATTGGTGATGGTCACATCTATTCCCAACGGGATTGTTCTCATACCACAGGAAGTCCATGACTGGTGGTGGGAGGTGCATTGGGAAGTGCCATCTCTAAGGATATATGTGACCTACTCCCAGAGCACCTCTGGACTTCATTCCCTGCCCTCTTTTCCTTGATTTGGAATTCGTGGATATAAGGGTTGAGGGAAGGAAGAGGAACCTGACTTTGTGGCACATTTCTTCAATGTTATCTCTAAGTAGTGCCTGAAAAATATGTACATGATAATGAGAACTGCTGTACAGAGCTACTCAAAATCTTTGGGGGTTAGCAAAGATTTTCCTGTGTCCTTGGAGGCTCTGCTCCGCAGCAGGACCTGCTGCCAATTCTCTCCCTCTCCCAGAAAGGCAATGCATAGAGAATGCAATAAATCTGTAAAGCTTTTTCTGCTATGCCTTTTTATGTGTTCAGTGGAAGGCAGGGCTCTCTAATGCCTCTTGCACAATTCATAGGGAGACACATGAAGTAGAAAATAGCACCTCTGTTAAGTAGTACACGATTGCTTTAGTGATGAGTTAACAGAGGGAATCTCTTATGGAGACACAGTGGGGGGGGAAATCTAAAACAGCTGAAGACTCACAGATTTACTTCTAAATCCTCTGCATTTTTCCCAGTGACTTTTCAAACACAAAAGCCTTAGGATAATTAATAAAGATCAAGCTTTATGTAGTATCTGTCAGAAGAAAAAGCATTTCAAAAGGCATCTCATCTTGGTCAGTGTATTACAGACAGGATCAGCCAAGACTTTTAACCCTGATTATTCAGAACTTTCAGACTAAAAATTCAATGTTCAGCTACTTCTTCATTCCCTAGCTTCCTTATTTTGCACTTTTAAAATAGGACTATATTAAAGTAACTTGAGAATGGATTTCTAGTGAAATATTAAAAAATCAAAAATGAATAATACAATGATGTGATGATACAGTGCAGTCACTGGGCATTAAAATGGAGGCAGAATAAAAGATATCAAGAAGTGCACAGATTTTAGGCTGAAATAGAAAAACAAGAGATGTAATGACTAATAGTTCTAATCTGTGGGATGTCTGTAGTGCAATGTATACTTTGCTCTAAAATAGTCTCCTAATCTCTTTACCTCTTCAGAAAAGGGAATAAAAAGAAAGAAGAATTAGTAGCACCAAATTACTTCAGCAATTGTGTTAGGCATATTGCAATATACATAATAGATGAGATATTATTAATACAGGGCTATTCCATTGAGATGCTCTGGATAATATAAACCAGAACTACTCTTGAAAAATAAATCCTTCTCATGCAACATTTCAAATACTTCTATGTCCTTCAATTTTGTATTACTTTTTAAATAAGCATCATTTTCTCTGGACTCTGTTTCTCAGCTCTGAATCATATGTTATTTCCAAGTCAACATATCAGTGACATGATTCCTATTTTACAGGCTGAGACTTCCTCCACTGAGGTCAGAGGTTGCATTTCCCTTGACTTTGGTGATGCTATATTGCAAAAGCATTTAGCTACAAATGTGGTGGGACCCTATCAAGGAAAGGCACAATTAAAAAAAAAAAAAAAAGAAAAAAAGACCATGGAAGACATCCAGTTCATTGTAGAAAGAAAAGTCTGGGAACATTGAACTGTTTTAGAGTTGAGATACAAGACAGCAGTCCTAAAGGCACCAGAAAATTTGGTGCTACAGCTGGAAAGAGCTTGGGCAGCACATTGTGCAAACAAGACAGGCAATGCAGAGTATCTTCCCCTGCGCTAATGTTTTGGGAGCTTTGAAACAAGATATTTCTAAATATCGTTTTGTTCTGGACCAGAGAACATTCTCCTTTTTACCACCTTCACAGCTCAGGAATCGAGACCTGTGTAGCACATTTATCTTATGCTTGCAATTCAAAGCAAATTGCTGCTGCAAAACCTTTTAGCATGGCAGTTATATTTCACTTTACTGACAGAGAAAAGGCGTTGTGTGAAACCTTTTTTGGGAACCCACACTTCTTCCCTTCCTGTCTGTTTAAATATGAAAACATCATGAGATGGTTTATTCTGTGCACTGACAGTCCTTGCCTGTAGATGCCATAACTGCTTTTATTTCTGATGGGTCATGCAAAAAAAATCCAACTGCACAAAGACAAGTCAAGCACCTCCTTCAGTGTAGGAGATTTTGGTCCTCTTCCTTCATCCTCCTAGGTTTGGTGGAAGCTTTTCTGTCTCTTTGGTTCAGTGATGATGACTAAATTAAAAGGGTTTCCAAACGAGTTATTGGTTTACCAGAGAGACCCATTCTGAACTCTGCCAAATTTGCCTTGATAAGCAGTAGTCCATACAGCTACTCTTGTAGCTACAGCCACCAAGCAATCCTGGCCTCTTTGTCCTCCAGCTTTTTTTCTCTATAATACAGATGTTATTTAATTTTGTGTATTGCTTCTTAAAAAAAGAGTGGCCAGGGCAGGGAAGGAATGGTTCTCCCTCCTTCAGAGCCCAGAACACTCATGCAGGGAAAAACATCCCCAAGTCCAGGGTGAGGTGGGCACAGTCACAGTCAGACATTTGGTGGCAAGAGAATGAAAATTCCCCATGGACCAGTGGTTCTGAACCTGTCCAGCAATCAAGAGACTGAAACCAAGCCCAGGAGAAAGGCCCTACCTCCCTCACATGTCTCTTCAAGGTGGGTCTACTCACCACAGACAGCTTCTTCTTTTAATTTTTAACACTCAGTAGCACCCAGCTCACCTCACTTGTCCTCTGGGGGATAGAGCTTCTGCACACAAACCCTCACAAGCCAACCAAATATTTCTACCAGCTTGTTTCAACAGGGAGGTTTTTACCTCTTCAAGGTGTCATCTTTGATAAACTCTCAAATAGAGGAAAAATGTTCAAAAGCTTTTGTGTATTCAAGACACATCCCTCTTAATTCCCTCCAACAGCACCAGGGCAAGAAAAGTGGTTTAGAACACAAAGTTGGCAACAAGCAAACGTACCACCACCAGGTCCTCAATAAAACTTAAATAAAATCTTAATATCACTGCTCAAATTGCAGAAAAATATGATGAGATTGATTCCTGGCTACCACAGGTTCAGGAATTTGCCTGTCTCTAGTATAGAGTTGAACTCTGAACCAGCCCTTGGGATCACAGAACAGAGCACAGCAGACTCAAACAGATGTAAGACTAGAACTACACAGATAATAAGCTTGCCTGCCATAGAGATGAAACAAGGAAAAAAAGAAAAAATTTGAGATTCAGTGTAATTATACAGGATTTTTCAGGTTCATCCACAAGTATATTGGGGCTGGATCACCAGCTGTACTGATTGACAGTGTTCACTGAAGATAAAAGCATTGTTGTGTTAGTCTAGAGCAACTGAATACATGGCTCTGCTGAATGCTGGTTGATACATCCCCTGCACTGACATTGTCTTTAGTGCTGTGATGAAGAATGGCTCAGCAACTGCATTTGTGCAGCCACTCAGCCCCAGCAACACGTGGACATGCAGCTCAGCACCCACCCTGCAGCTTTCCATCTCTCTGCAGAGATATTGCTTCAGCACTGAATTTTTATTTCTGATAAATTACCTAATTCCTCTCTAACAGTCAATTATAATTGACTATTAAACCATGCTGTATCTCAGGAAAGCATGGATAACTAGGAAAAAGAAAAAGTTGCTAGTCTAATTAAAGAACTGCACGCACCTCTGCAAACCAGCTGGCTTTTATTCACAGTACTCGCAAGAAAAAGGAGTTTATCTGCTTTAGTATTGAAGTGTATTTTATCACTTGTTCCATCTATAGAATCACCTCATTGACTTTCTCTTGGCCTGTAAAGGCCAAACACAAATGATGCGGCAGATTGTAGCAGAGGCACTTTTTCTTGTCAGTCAGATTAGAGTTAAATCCCTGTTGCATTTAGGAAGGCATTTGAGAGAGACTGTGCACTTTAGGGAAAAGGCTGTGTGATTTCCAGCTTACAGCTTTGATGTAGTAATCTCAGTTTCTTGCCACACTTGTTCTCTTAACATTGGGCAGTAAGATTGAAAGGTAAACTTGAAGAGAAAACCATAGACTGATGAGCACATCTTTGATTTGCATACTCCAATTGCTATGATGGGGAGAGAGCTGATGCCTTCCTCTCCCCTCCATACAGTCTGAAAAGAAGATAACAGGACAAACACTGTATTATTTTTAAGAGAAGATGTCAAGATGAAAAAATGAAAACGTCAAAAAAGAGGTTGATATACGGCATTACTTAAAGACTGTTTTGTTGAGAAAAACTGACCAAATGATTTACGAAAGGCTTTTAACAGGGCAGTCTTTGGATTACAGTGAAGATGAAAAATAAATGAAAATCTATTTCAAGTTTACTTTAGCCTAGTCATTTGACAGATGAGGGCAAAACCTGGCAAGAACACAAGTTTTAATCTTCAGATGTAGTGACTTTATTTGCAGTTTTGCCGATTAGAAGTTTTCTCTGTGCAAAACAAGAGCTTTTCATAACATTTTCTGATGGTTTTCTGTTGAAACTACATTGTGGAGGGGTTTTTTTCGTGAAGCTCCCATGAAAGGCACATGAGTGAAAAAGACCAAAAATGCTTCTGCTCCTGGTACAAAGCACATACAGAAACTGTCCCACTGTGTTGCAACCAGTGTGTCCACCACCTTCTTTCCTTCCCAGTTCTCCTTTCAAGCCTCACTCTTGAAACTCATTCCTCCTAATTAATTACTGGATTAACCAGCCTAGTATCAAGATGCTCATGGCTGGAGGTGGATCTTGGAGCATGGACTTGTTCTCAGTATGCCCAGCCTGGCATATTTCTGCCTGGCCAGATGGGTCTACCATCTGCTCCTATTTGAAGGAAAACTTCCTGGAATTAGGGGTTTCCACTTAACCTTTGTTTGTACAAGTCTTTTGCTCCCTCTTCTCATTCTAGTTTTTTTATTGCTTTTTCACCAAAATCACCTGAAACACATCAGAGTCAGATTTAAAAGCTAGAGGGGCAGTTCCTCACAGGTTTGGAGCATACCTGGCATTAAATGAGCTCTGCTCTGCACAAAGGCCACTGAACTGGAGCTGCATGAGCACAGCAGAAGGCTACTTTGGGGGAAAGTAGGAATATAGCACAAATTATTTTGAGTGTATAGGCTGCAGAGAGTGTAGCAAAATCAAATGAAAAGCCAGGAGTCAAAGGTAGCCTTTTGCTATTGCTCAAGCTATTTAGGGCATGCTATAATATTCTTCAGTATAGAATTTATAGATCGAGAGAAGCAGTTGATCTCTTTGAGACTAGTAAAAAAAAGTTGGAAAAATGGAGAGCTGATATCTAATTCTATGAAAATCTGCCACACTTCTATATTTATTATAAGCCTATCCCAGCACATCCTGCTCAAAGTCTTACAGAAAATGTGTTGCTAACTACCAGGGAATCATTGATTTTTTAATTTTTTTCCCCTCAGAGTGCTATTGCTTAGCTGTGGTAGAAGCCATAAGTTGGAGAGCAGGGTGAAAATAAAAAATAGAAAAATAAACAGAAAAAATCAATATTCCTATTATCAACTGTTGACTACAGTTTACAGCAGCAATAATCCAATAATCTTTAAAACAGCTTGCAGAGTCACCAGTTGTCATGTACATAAAGTATTACTGTTTTGGTCAAATCATTAAATGATTATATTATTTGATGGTTTGGTCATTTTGGTTTGGTTAAATTAAGTTTTGGTGACCATCAGCATTGTCTAAACTTCAGACCTAAATTATGTTTGACCAAGAGCTGCAGTGTTTGCTGTTGGCATTATCTTTTCATTGCCACTAAGAGTGATTCATTCCCTCATTAAGAGCAGCTAATTTTTAACATCCTGTGCTCATTCCTACATTGTATATTTACAGTATTAGATGTGTCCCTAGTCACTAAGGTCTGTGCTTTCTCTGGTAATGCCTGAAGTTATGAGATGATTCGTCAGTGGGTTTAAACACAAGCGCACACACACGTACTTCTTCCCAGAGTTTTCTGAGTGCTTTTGTGAGATGCTGGACTGTGAAAGCACAGTTCTGGGATGCTTCCTAGTTCCTGTGCCTCCTTAGGATGGTCTTCAACACAACTGCATCTCCAGAGCACAGAGCAGCTCTGCTCATACAGAGTAAAGCTTTACTGTGCTAGAACAGAAATGTCCTTATTTATCTAATTACTTGCAAATGCAGATGTTACTATTCAGAGCTTCAGGCCTTCTTCTGTGTGCCTTGGAGAAAACCTGCAGAGTTAATTTGATTCACAAGTCTACAGCATCTTGGAGATACTTTTAGGTTTGAACTTATTTTAAAAGTTCTTTCTGAAGGCCACTATCCTACAATTCATGAATGCTGAACACATAGAGAGAAGACAGTATTAGGACTTCTAAAATGCACAGGATGCTTCCATAAATGGGAATTTACAGCTGAATGTGTTTACAGATATATATTCATGTCATAGTTCCAAGGTTATGAATAAACTTTAATAAATTATTTGGTTAGATAAAGGATTAGGTCAGTAGTTATTAATATATTGAAATCACAAAGACAGTAGTTTTCTATGCTACCATGATATTCAAAACTCTCAATGAGGAAACAAAAGCCAGTTTGCAACCTTTCATTGCAGAATGTAGTGTTAATCTCTCTGTTGATGTCCTAAGCTATCATTAAATAAAATATAAAACATGGATGTAATTATAAATACTAAACTTTACATGCCAGAACCTGGCCTATACAGCTTTTCTCCAAGCAGTGGGAAAAGTGCTGCTGACCAGAGAAACCAGTCACCTGCTGGAGATGTCACAAGTAGAACTAGTCAGATGAAGAAGGAGCTGTCAGTGCTCCCCTCAGAAGGCCACCCTGCCTTCCAGTCTGACTGCTGAGCTTCTGTTATTTTTATCCTTCCATCTTTTTCTGATATTCACTTGAAACCTGTAACTTGTTTCACCTGGAACTGCATCTGTTAAAGTTAAGGTCCAAGAAACCTGCCAAGGTCCACCCACATATAGCTTATCATTTGTGCAGAAAGCATTTCAGACTCTTCTAAGCTAGCATTAAATACATTCTAGATGCAGTTTGTCCAGGTAGATGGGTCAGGCATCTGCCACTCATGTTTGCAGGGGAAAGGCTTAACAAAAAGTTGCACTGTAGCAGTTTTACTTGTGTTATCTACAAGCTAAAGGCAATATAGAATATTACCACAGGATTTTTTTGTCCTAGAGCAATACAGAAAACCCTAATGAAATAACCTCAACAAAAACCTTAATAATGTTTTTCCATATATCACGGTTGTTGAGAGTCCATATGACATTTGGGACTTAATGCTGAGTTGTATAGAATAAGTTCACACAGTATGTGTCTCAATAAAACTGCCACTATTAGTAGCTTTTAATGATTTAAGAAATAAAAATTTAAACATGTCCATCTCTCTTATATTTTAAAGCAATATTATTATGAACCCAGCTTCTCTCCAGAATCATGTACACCAAAATGCTTGATTTTGGTGCTTGCAGAGATATTCTGAAGCTGCAAGGTGCTGCTTGTGGCTCTCTAGTGGATTCTTTACATCCCTTTCATTCCAGCTCTCAGTAGTAAGGATCTCATCTTATATCCAGGCTTTTCCAAAATCAGTGGGAGCTTTGTGTTGGCTTTGTATACATGATTTCATGTTCAGCAGAGCTCCAATCCTCCCAGTTGTCATAACATGAATAATCCCAATTACATCCCTAGTTGTGGTTGGGTGAATGCACGTAGGAACATTCACTCCTTGGGCAGGGGGGTGAGCCCTAATCAGGTCGCTGGGGTGTGCTGGGGTAAAAGATACATGCACAAAAGCATCTTTCACTCCCTGGTTTCCTGGTAACCTTGTGCAGAAGCTCAGATGTGCTCCAAATAGATGATGGGGAAAAGGGGGAAAAAAAAAAGAGGATAAAAAGTAAGCAAGATCTCAGGGTACACTGTGTTATGCTGCAAAATTTAGCCTGTGTGCAGCTGATGAAATTGCTGGTGTGAACGGGAACTGCTGGCAGGAGGAAAGCCTGAAAGAGGAAGCTCCACTTGTGTGCTTGCACTGATGCTGCCAAAAACTAAAAGTTTCACCATACAACAGAAGTTTTTAACCACTGAAACAAACGCATGAGGAAATGCCATGGTGACTTGCTATGTTTCACCATTACTACTAACATTAGACACTTACAAAGGACTGTTCAGCTGAAGACCACAAGATATATCACAAAATATTTCACAAATCATTAGGTAACTAATGGCAGAAGAGTCAGTGTGAATTAGGCAGGAGACTGGAAGGGTCACTTTGCTCATCCTTTGAGATGGATGCTGGTGGTACAGCTATGAAGCTGCTAAAATAGCAGCAAAACAGTTAGTACAGGGAGTGAAAGAAGACTTTATCCAAGCAGACAAGCAGAGTTGCAGAAAGGATTTGGGAAGATGATCTTCAATTTTCTGTGCAGGACTTCTGCCAAAGACACCAAGACAAGCACTTGTCCTTCAGCAGGACACACATTGAGATTACATCAAAGTAATCTGTGCTGGCTTTCACTCATTAGTACAGACAGAAGAAATCAGCTCCCCAGGCAAGAAAACTCTTCTTCTAAATTTCTTAAGAAAAGCAATTTCAGATACACCTGGAATATTTCACTTAACTGTAAACCTTCAGAGAAAAGTTGTGATCTACAGAATCATCATCAGGTGAGGTTCACTGCTCAGCCAAGTGTTTTAGAGAGGTGGGGAAGCCTTCCAAGGATACTTTCAAACCTCCAAATTCACCATAATCTCAACAGGTGAAACAAGAGAAGAAGAACTGTTTGGGGTGCTGGGGAGTAAAGAGGGGTTTCCCTATAAGTCAGGTTGAAGATTTTTTAAAATAATAACAACTATAAAAGTTGTTTTCAAAATACACATTCAAAAACTGGGCTTTATTAAGAAGTAACACAAATAAATAGCCATATTTGAGAAGACAGTATAAACCAAGAAGGTGTTCATAAATATGATTTCCAAAACAAATACAAAATTGTGGTTGGTGTCACTGGAGATAAGCGATCAGTAAGTTTACTACATCAGCAAGCAAAAGGGAATGCTGACAGCTTTTTTTCCCCACATTGAATAGCTCTCAGGAAACTAGATGATTTTAAATGAGATTATGCATTTTGTAAAGGAGAGGAACATTCCGACAGACTGACTCCAGAGTGGTTCCAAAAGCAGTGACTATAGCAGTGTTCAGAGTTTAGCCTAGTTTAACATAGTGTTATAGCAACTGTGCAGAACTGCTTCTGCAGATTGTGTTAAACTAAGCTTAGCACTACTTCTGTCATCTCTCTGGAGTCACTGGTCTTAGTCAAACCTCACTCATGGTGCAGAATGTACTCTGCTCATTACAGACAGGCCACAGCATTCAGTTATTGAGTTACACTTTCCGAAAATGCAAACTTGGGTTTCGTTAGCATAAGCCATCATTTATTTATGGTGGGGGTTTCGTTTGTTTTGGGGTTTTTTTAACAAGAAGGTTGTCATCTATGCCTTTTCCTGCTTTTAACTATCCCTTCCCTTCACATCTCTTCATGTGATTTTTAAGTTGTTGCATAGTGTATGAAAAACACCCAGAGCAGTGTTTGGGTATGTGAACAGGAGTGGCTGGTTGTGAGCAGCTCAGCTTGGCACAAGTGGCATGGATAATCACATTTAACTCAGCCTGCCTATCAAGCTGAGATCCCCTGAGATTTTGCCTCTGAAGACATGCCAGACCAAATTCTTCGGTTCAGAAAAAGTCGTAGGTTAGAGCAGGGTCAACTGTAATTTAAGCATCTCTCCAGTTCCTCTGTGTGCAATTTTCACTCACAGAGCCCAGTACCAGGAGAATAAGCATAAGAAGGAGTCTAAATGCAGGGACGTCTGAATTAATGTAAAGAGTCTGATATCTGCATCTCCTCTGAATTTTGTCAGCTGCACAGCAGTTCCTCCAGGATAGCACTGTGATAGGATGCCACCAAGTAGAGTGCAGCCTAAGGCCATTTGGCATTGTAAAGCAATCCCAGAAACACCACGGTGAGGTCACAGCATCTGCAAAGGATGAATTCAAAAGTGCTGCAACCACTTTCACTAAAGTGTCAGTTAGTAAATATATTTCTCCTCTTTTGGTATCTCTGATGTTAGAAGAGTGCTCTTGACAAGCACAGTAAAGATTTAAACCTCACCAGGGAGAAAACCTATTTGAGTTGTAAGACAATTCTTGGCCCTTGAATAAGTGGGCATAAATGTGTGGTATATAAATTTAGTCTGGAAGTTACCGGGAAGTTTTAGGCACTAGAAGGCGTTTAGACTTAGGATCAGCCCCCAACAGCAGCAACTGGAAGAGCCCTGCCAAAGGACCCATTGTCAGAGCTTATCAACAGATCCCTTAATAGACAGAATGGAAAGTTCAGGAAAGGGCCCTTGTCTCACTTCTGTCCCAAAACTGAAAAAATGCTCTTGAAGAAGTCCAAGGACAACTCAACTTTCCTGGAAATGTAAGGACATCATCCCTGGAGGTATTCAAGAAATGACTGGATGTGGTACTTAGTGTCATGGTTTAGTTGTCTAGGTGGTGATCAGTCAAAGGTTGGACTCTTAGAGGTCTTTTCCAGCCTAAATGATTCTATGACACTGTGACTGCTGCCTTAGGGAATGATGAGATAAGGGACATGGATGTGCAAGCCAAAGAAGAACCTCAGAAGTCCAAAATATCTGTAAGAATAGAACAGACACAGCACCTGCTCTTGCTTTCAAGGCCAAGAGTTCTAGAAAACGAACATGCACCCAAGGGTGAGCCTGAAAGTTCCTGGAGAAAGAGTTATCAGAGCCCACACATTCAGGTGCATGGGCTGTGATCCCACAGCTGCCTGTTCCGCATCTGCAGGAAAAGGTCTAACCAGATGAGCAATAAGGCATGAAAGCAATTTTTCCTCTCTACTCAAATAGGGCAGTCTATTGCTGACACTGAATAGCCTTGAATCAGTAGCAAGGTGAAAATGTGTGACTTACAGAAAAATACAGCTACCTATTTCCTTTGAAACTGGAGATTTAAACCTACAAGTCCTAAAGATATTTTGCCCCTTTTTCTCATTAAGCTGTATAGCTCTCATCTTTCTGCTAATGAAAACGCTGTGCTGATTTAACAGTGTCACTGTGTTCTGTGAAAAGCTTAAGATAGCTCTTTTATCACCAGCTAGAACACCAGTGACTTGAAATTAGCTGTATACATGTAGAGGAAAACAGACTGTCTGTCCCTCTGCCAGAACAAACAACTCATCTTCATCTGACTGCATAGAGTAGGGGTAAGCAATCCATAAGGAGGAAGAAGTTTTAGGATCTTAATAGCTGTGGGATGGCTGACTCAGCTTTTTGACATTCCTATTAAAAAAAAAAAACAAACCCAAAACTAGAAAATCCTATCAGCTGAAAAGCAAAACTAGGTCTGCAAGTAGTAAACCTCAGTCCTCCGTAAGAGTTCAGGTCCCCTTTCAGTCAGACTTGAAAAGGCAGTGTGAGAAGGCAAGGTGAATTATTTGTGTTAGCTTGTATGTCTGGGTTTGTTTTACGAAGCATACAGTTGTCTTAAGGAAAGATGTGTAAATCCTTGGGGTTGGGGTTAGCAGCTGCCTGCCTCCTGCCCACACCTGCCTCCATGCTATCTGCCTCTGCATTCTGCCTCAGCTTCCTCCTGGGAAAAGAGAAAAGTTTATCTTCTGTCTCTATCCTAATTGTTTCAGTTTTTCTAAACTGAAAAAATTCTAATTCTATTAAAAGCAAAAGGTCTGTTGTCATAGCAACAGACCCTCCACCCCACCTGCAAACACAGGGCTCACCAACACAGAGAAGGAGCTCCTATAACTGGGGAGGGATAATTTTGCACCATTACTTCAGGAGCTACAGGGCCAGAGCCCATTGACCACTCAGGAGTGGAAGCTGCAGAGCAATGATTCTTTCATCCAGTGCCTGGTGGACACATGGCCCAGGACTAGGAATGAAACAGAATTGGTTTGTCCCACACAGGTGGAAGGGATCCAAGTGCTTCTGCTGGTTTTTGATCTCCTTCCTCCCCAAAGCAGCACTTCACAAACTGGATCTAAGAAAGCAGTTCTGGAGACTGATGGGATCAGTCAAAGCCCAAAGAAAAACCCACGTGGCCTATTATTAATTTTGACACCAACTTACGATGCGAGTCCATGTCTAAAATTTACCGACCATTATGTCAGTGTCACACACATTATTCTTTATCGGCTGAGACCGTCCCAGTGTCAAATAGCAGCTTGCTCAGACAGGGTCACATCAGAGGCAAGAGGCAGCCTTCAGTGCTAGTTTTTCCACACCCCCTGTCAGAAGTAAATCTGAATATTGACAGCACAAAGTCTGTCCCTAACCCACGGAACATGAGGTAGAAAGGGAAACAGGAGAGCACAGCAAGTCCAAAACAAGCACAGACCATGTACCTCTGAATGATTCATTACATGTCTGTTGCAAGGAGTTCATCCCAGGCATCCCATCCCTTCTCCAAACAGCTCCACTGTGAAGTCAGTGTTGGCAGGGGATCCTCTCCACCCCTCCTGGGATTTGTACAGCACACCCACCCTGGGTAGTGCTTGTTTCCTACCAGGTCATGGAGAGCCCAAGGTCTTGCTGGGCTTAGTGACCTGTTTTCTTGAGCATCCTCTGTCATTTTAAAAGGCTTGTCATTTCCCTGTGCATCGCTCAGCTCACGTTTGGAAGACAATTTCTGTGTCCTTATGTGGCACTTGCCATTAAATGAGAAACATTTGTTATCACTGCAGAGCAATCTCAATATCAAGAAGAAAGTTCTTACTTGCACACAACCATGGGGACAGATAATAATAAATACAATAAATGTATTCTAAATGCAAGGGCCATTTCCCTTGCAGGAAACTTCTTTCTGCTTTCTAGCAATGGACTCATGACCCAGAAACTTCAGCAAACACAGCAACTGTACCCCATCACCAACCTGAGAGGATTTGGCAGGACTGAAGTGTTTTATAGCAGCTTCCCAGTGCATCTAAGGCTTACTAGTGAAATGTTCATAAGGAAGTTTTAATCAGTCCTCTGCAGGAATTAGCAACATCAAGCTGTTGTGTATGTATAAGAACATTTTATCCCATTTTGGGGCCAGTCTACACATAGGTAAAACCAGACAAAAACAGTTTCATACTTGCTCAGTATTCTGAAGTGCTCTTTACCTTTCATCATGTCATGGTTTCCAAATGTCTCCATAACACCAAAGTAATAAAGGTATATTTTAAAATCCACTGTTATTATTTTGTTCACTTTTCAAATAGAATAACTGCATTAAAATAGCCATCTTCTATTTGTTTCAGATGTAAACATTACTGTCATTTTCTAATCTCATATGAAAATAAGGAAGGTCATCCAGAAGAGAGCAGCAGCTTATTTTACATCTTGTATCTCAGGCTCAGTACTATTGTATTAGAGATGTCAAATACCCAGGTGTTTGCATCAGAGTTGCTCTACATAAGAACATTAAAGTTCCGGTTAAGCTGAAAAAAGAGTTATACTTACCCTTTCCAAACAGTAGGTCTGCACAGGATTGACATCACAGTGCAGGAGCTGAGGCCCCCTATTTAGTACCACTTACTGCAGATCCAGGTGAGCTCACTTGAAGTAGGGAGCAAAGGTAATTTTCAGCCATTTATCAGCCTCTTGATCTTGGCAGCAATTAGGGCTGAATAACATAGAAGAGTGAAAGTTACTCTAATGTGCAAAGGCTGTGATTACTCCTGAGGCTCTGCCATCTGCAGGGAAATCCTCCTTTGCCCTTCCGGGCTTCTCTCCTTTCTCTGCAGCTCAAGGAGAGCAGCCAAGGATTAAGGAGCTGACTTTGAGTCTTGCCCTTATGTATTCCCCAGTATTTACAAAGGTAAATGAACACAAAAGTATTTAGCAGCAATGCTAATTTCTTGCCTTCTTTGGAAATGTAGCACTCTGGTGCTTCCAGAAAATTCTGCCTGTTTCTATACCCACACCATCCATTTTTTTGTCATAGAGCTGCATGGCTCCTTTGAAGGGTTTGGCTGGACACTGGCTGTTGGTGTCAGCAGCTGTCACGCACCAAAAGCTGCCTTTGACTCTGCTGTTACAAGTCCTGTGCTTGTCTGGAGATGGGCTGAGGGAGACGGTTCAGGATCTCTGGTCTGCTCTTCACTGGCACCCACAGAAATATATCTTATTATTCTGCACCACCAAGTGGCCAGATTGAGCAGGGATTGCAGAGCATCTTTGGATCCAGGCTTACAACATCACCCAGATGGGTTTGGTTATGGTGTGGAAGTTCATACTGGCCCGAACTAGCAACCAGGAAAAAAAAAACAATAGAATGTAAAACACCATATTTTGAAAGAAGGAGTTGTCACATTTTTTTCTGATGTCCTTTAAGGTGTTTCTGAAGATGTGTTGTCAGAACTGCTTCAGTTCTCATATCTGACAGGGCTCTTTGGTGGGCTGCACACCTGAAACTCAGGCACATTTAAAGTATTTCAAATTTACTGGTGGATGGTTCTGTAAAAAAAAGGCAAATATTTCTGAGTATCAATGAAGTAGTTGTGTCAGAACTAGGAAGAATGCATGTATCTTTGCTCTTTACCATTAGAGATTAATCCCACTATCTTTAAAAACTGTAGAAAAAATCACATGGTACTTCTTGCAGAAAGTTGCATGGTCTAAATGACAGCTTTTCCCCCATTCTTTTGTTTCTTACGTTTCTTGTGCTCAGGAGGGTTCACAACTCTTAGGTAGTCACTCTCAAGGTACAAAGTGTGAGGTCTGTTGCTAATCAATATTACTTGTCCAGAATCCCCACATAACAGCTGATTTCAATGTATGACATATCACATAGAGCCTTAATCCTTGTGTTTCTTTTGAAAGTGGAATTTTTAAAGTCCCTTGTAAACCATGAGGTCATGGTAGCAAGCACTGGTCCTGACCTCTGTGTGTTCCCTGATGAGCAGGGAACTGAGAAGTAGAACTGGGATGGAGGTACTCTAAAAGCTCAGAGGGGTTTTACGTATGTGCCTCACCATTCCTGATGTAATGCATGGCAGTACAGGAGAAATCTAGCAGGGATAGCAACAGATGTTGAAAAACAAATGCTGGAAATCTAAGTGTGCTTCTGATTATTTAAATAAGGACAAATTAAGAAGGAAGAATAAAGAGAAAAGGCATTTGTCTGGAGCGCAGCAATACCTGGAGACTTCTGCCATGATCAGAGTGACATTGTGCTGTGCTGGCTGTGAAGGATTAGCAAAAGACTGAGCCAGGGGGGCTCACACACCAAATCAGTAAATCAGTCAAATATGAGTGTCTGCATTTTAGAGCTGATGCTGAGAAACAGAAAAAGATGAAGTGACCTGTGTGAGGATTGATTCTAGATTTGTCCAGGGCTCTGTACACCTTTGAAAGCAATGCCACGCTGGGAGAAGCAAGTGTTGGCTACTTACCAAGGAGTAGGAGGTCAAAACCTGGTTATTATGTTGTGCTGCTGATGGGATTGATCCTGACTTCACCAGCCCCTACCCTGCAGCTGGGATGGCACAGAATGTTGTTGTGGTCTCTGTATCAGCTGATGGTGTTTGGTGGCTCCAGCAGTAACAGGGTGATGCTCAGGGTTAAGGACTCAAATGTTTTACTCTTTGAAATGACAGCAGTTGAGGGGGCAATATAACTATAGGATCCCAAATTGTAAATGAGCACTTGCAAATGTCTTCAGACTCCAAAAAACATGAGGCTTCAGTGCTTGAGATTTGCTATACATCTAGATTGGAAGTCCCTTCCTTCTGTTGAGGTGGCTGCAGAAGCCACCACTCTCCTGTACACTGCTATGGACCAGCTACTGCTGTTTCCACTGCCATGGGAGCTGGAAGCTTTGCAGTAGATCAAAGGTACATAAAAAGAGGACATATAATTCAGTCTTACTTCAATATTGTGCCAAATGATTATTTCCCTTTTGCACCTCAGGACACAGTGAAGGTCTTTCCTCAAAACCATCATGAGGTCAAGCAGGCAAAGCTGGATGCATTGCTTACCTCCTCTGCTTCATCCCCAGGATCCATATGTCATTCCTGAGATTAAACCCTGGCACCACTTGGAGCCAATGAGCAGTTTGCCAATTATTTTCCAGGCAATGAGGATTTCATCCTTTGTTCATCCTGTGCCGGCTAGGCTAACGATGTTCAATTAGAAACTGCTCTTTGTTCTAGTGCAGTCAAGAGGATTCTTGCCAATGATTTGAATGAGCATTAGATAAAGCTTATGGCTAAATCCAATCCTTTTGCAGAAATCCATGGATCCTACTGAATTGCTTTTCTCCCAGTGAAATTAATGGGAGCTGTATGAGAACATCTAAGGGAAGATTTAGTTCCTGTTTGTAACAATATGTTACCCCCTGATACTGAGTGTGCTTTGAAATGTTTATTGTTAAATCCATGAATTTTTGGTTATATCTCATTAAGAACATAATACAGCCTTGGAAAGTACATTCTGAAAGGGTATTACAACCGGATTGGGATTACTGTTTGTGAGACACTTTAAACTAGGGGAAAATTTCAAATTCAATTTACAGTAATGTCAAACCACAATTAATATATAGGCAATGATAAGTAGAACATGCAGAAGTACACATTGATAGCACTACATCAACAAATAAACTTTTGGTGCTAGTAATTAGGTACACAAGATTATTATATGTTTAATTGACTAAACTGACAATTTGGAATTACATCTAGTCACATTTAATTGGATTTGGAATCTCTAGAGGAAAAGGAACAGAGAGCAGTGTAGAGAGGCAGCCATAAAAGCAGACTGATTTTCTAAAGTCTGTTAAGACTCTGCATTAACATCCTTTGCACAATAGTTTTTTAATATCCCTCAGCCTAGAAAGAGTAATGCAATGATTGTCACAGACAGTGGGAGTACCAAAGCGTACTCAATTGGGTGACAAGACAGCTGATTACTTTTAGTTTGGGGTGGTTTTTAAGATATAGTTTAATGAAAGGTGAACTCTGCCTGATTTTGCCATAGACAAGTGATATTCCAAGACTGTCAAGATAAAGGGTATTAAACATGCTGATGCTGTCCTAGAAGAAATGTACTTATATACAAGATATTTCACTCACAAATACTTTAAAGCCAAAAAAAAAAAGAAAAAAAAGAAAAGCCAGGCTAAAATATTGTATATCAGCCATTAAATATTTGCTGAGAGTACAATACTGGAAAATTATTAAAATAAAATATACAGTTGCTTGTTGGCAGATAGTCTAACTAGCTAAAAAATTGTTTACTAATGCTTGTCTTCAAGCTGGACAAAGATGGAGAGTTATATGTAATCTCTTGGTAAAAACCTCATGTTGCCCTTTTCCAGCATTACCTCCTTTAAATATTGTTATATGCATCCACTCATTTATCCTGCTGTTGTGATCAGGAGCCCCATGATTGCTGACTGTGCGTTCATCGTGAGAGAAGGCACCGTGCATGCAACAAGCGACCCCATCCATCTGTATTGGCAGGGAAGAATTGATAGCCCAATGAGGAGGGAGGTGCCTATCTCACTATTAAGATCAAAATGAAGGATTACTGCTTAAAAGACTGCCGACAAAGGTAGCTCTTGGGCATATCAATCAACAGGACACTATACAGTACCACCGTATTTATAATGAAGTAGATTTCCTTGGACTAATTTTAAGGGCAAAATTCAAGGTTGTTAACCCTTGACTCATACTTCAATTTTATGGAGTGCTATAAAATTTAATTCTGGGTACTCTATAGTCCCCCAAGCTATTTTTTGTGATGTCTTCCTACCTTAGTGACACTTTCCTTTTGCAATTTGCATGGTACTAATCCTCTGACACCTTTCTGAACTCTTCAACCAGAAGGGCAGCAAAGAAATAGTTGTAAAAAATGGTCTCAGAGGAACCTGCAGAGCTCTGTGAAAGATGAGTAGGCAAGACCCCATTCTACAAAGACTACTTATGTAGGGAGTAGACCATTGACTTTCATGAGACTTGTCTCTTGAGTAATACTTATTTGAGATGGCTGTTCAGCTCCATCAGCACAAATTTAGGTTTAAGGGTACCCCTTCTGCTCTGAGAGGAGCTCTCACACAAACTTGGAGATGAATGGCTGCTGCATCCTTTGCTGGGAGAGGCTCATTGCTGCAGGAGCTTCTCACTGCCAGTGGAGACCCACCCTTTACCCCTGGTCTCAATATGATGGAAGTTCATTTTGGAGGGACTGCAGCATTTGGGCCTTGGGTGGTGAAAGACCCTTCTGCCTCCCAGAATGTACCTAATCCTCAGGTTCTCTTTGTCCATACAAAGAAACTAAAGATACGAGGAACAGTATATGTGTCATGCAACAAAATTTAAGGGTTTGATTCTGATCCCATTCATTTTGGTTTATTCTGTGGGAACATCTGTGGCATCTGTACATGTGAAGTGGTGCAAAATACACCTGATGCAAGCCAGAGTAATGAAGTTCAGAATAAGATCTTTTATCTTCCCTCACATGGTAAATTCTTCCTTTTTTAAACTATTATTAGCCGCATTCTTATTGGTAAAATGAAATAAATCTCAGTACGAGGAGCTGCTGAATTTCAGTACTGCTGTGAGTGCAAAGTGCATCTCATTCAGAGAATTACCCACTGGGCTACTGTTTGCAGTGCCTGTGAACTTTCGTATGAGCTTTCCAGCAGAGAATTTCTTCTGTATAAAAGAGTTTGATTTTTTTCCCCACTGGGTCAGACTCGTTTAAAATCTTGAGTTCACAAACCCATTTTATGAAGGGGTCATTTCTTCAAATGGAATGTCTTTTTTTCTCTCTTAACACTGGTATGCATTGACTTCCCTTCTTGATGTCATGGACATGAAGCTTCAAAGAACAAACCTTTAAAGGAGGAGCTGTCATAGCTGTCCTCTCCCTTAGGGTTTCAGACTGTCCTGCTATGTAACAGGGCCGAAAAAGTGGCATGAAGGACGTTATTCATCACAGTGCCTCCATGTAGAGTCTAAACCAGAAGCTGTGGTTGGGTTGAGGTGGGAATGAACCAGAATTGAAGGGGTTATGGAATCACTTCCAGCCATTACCATCATCTGCTAGATAGCAAGGGCCAAAGGATTTTGGCAGTGGTAGCACTCTGGCTCACCAATGCTTCACTCCAAAGCTCACAGCTCATTTCTCTTCCTGACAGAAGGTCCACGTGTGGGCCTCCCTAGACCTCTGTGGCACACAAGGCACCACCATGCAGTTTGTGTTCCCTTCCCACTCCTTCTCTGCCTTTCTCCCAAGCCACTATCATCTTCAACTGCAGAAGCTTTGAAAAGCCAGTAGAGTTCCAACCATTTGTATGATCCCCACTGTACTTGATTTTCACTGGGAGACAGAGATTGCTCTGCAATTTTGTGCTTTTTGTGCATGTGCCTGAGCGTGGGCTCTGCCAGGGATTCAGCGGCATCGAGATGCTGACACACAGGCAGGAGAGGCAGCTGGGTCCCCAGTGCTGCTCCCACTCAAGTTAATAGCTGGCACTCAAGAAATGCTGCTCCTGAAGATATATCCCCAGCACCAGCACCAGCCTTTGCCCCTCAGCTGATGAGCTCTGTGCATTCAGCATCAGGGGTGCCTTCTATGTCATTAAGAGCCCACAGCAACAATTATACAGGATGATGTAGCTTGTGACTCTGCTCTGGGACTTTTCACCACAGAGAGACTGAGCAGAGGGAACATAATTTTTTTTTATTAATATCCTCTCTATTTCATTATGTAAAGCTGAAAATAACTTGTCACAACTATACATGCTCATGCGCTTTTGTAACCAAAGCAACAGCTATTGATGCACGCTTTTCTTGCTAACTACTCCTCTGCCCCAGAACTCACAAGCACTGGCTCACAGGCATCATTTTCCAAGGAGGAAGGAAAGAGATGAGGAGCAGGACAGTTTGTGTTTTCCTTCCGTGAAGAAAGATTTTCAGATCAGATATATTACTTTTTGCTTTGATCAGTGGGTCACGTATGTCCTCTGATGTGTCATTGATTACTTTTGTTTCTTCTTTTTGTGATTCTTTTAACCAGGAAAGGCTTTTTCCTCCTCACAGCCTGTCTTCTACTTCAAATCTCTGTACAGACCACTCGAGCCCTTCAGCTGACAACTTTACTGCAAAAAATTCAGGCCCTTAATTCACATCTGCAAAGCTCTTTATTATTTACCCTAGTTCTAAATCACTGGTTTTTCTCTCCTGATCTGTTTCTCATGCTCAAAGCAGTCTTTACCTTGTATCTCCTTCAGTTTTCTTCTCCTGATATGGGTCTTATACTTTCCTTTGAACTTCTCCTATCCCTGACATCGACTGCCAAGAGTCCTCTTTCTTCAAAATCCTTCTTTAAACATCCTGAAATTGTTTCCCTCTTCATTATCAACTTTTACACATTTCCTCTTCTCCAGCAGTAACCTGTTCCATGTGACTTTGTCCCTTCTCTTAGGCACACTGCATGGTTTGTACTACTGCATTTTTAAGGCAAGATGGGCTCATACTGATGATTTATCTGACTTTCTGCATAAAAACACCACAGAATTGCACCCTTAACTTCCTGCATTTGTGCCACACAAGAGAAAAGCAGAGACTGGTTTTGAGAAAGTTACCTAATCCTCATGTAAACAGTTTAAGAACAGAATATTTACCACTGCCCATCTAATGACTGCTTTGTTATATGATTTTTCCCCTATTTCTCCCCCAATTTACAAGTTGGGATCTTGTTCATCCAGTCCAAAGTTCCAGCAATTTATATTATGCATTCAATTCTGAAAGCTTAAAGATCCTGTAGCACTTGTTATCTTCTCCCTGTATATGTACCTATGGATCATGATCAAGGGAACTTTAAATATTCTTTTTGATTAGCTTTTTGATTAGCTTTCTCTGATTGTCCTCCTTAAAGTAAATCATCTATTTCTGGATCTTCTGTACAATGATACGTAATATCTAATGCCCTGTGTTGGTTTTGAATATTAATACCCATCTTCCATTCTACTCTGAGGCAAAGGTATAATGCTGATGAGCAGTGGAAAAGTAATTTGCAACGGATAATATTATTCAGTAAGTTGGGCCTTTTTCTCTGTTCAAATATTTTATTCTGTGGATTGAAAATATACATTCCAAGTTAACGTATCATCAAATGAATGGGCTTTTTCTCATAACTCACTACAGATATGCATTGGATGATTTGTGTATTGGCTGTTGGATTGAAAAGATGTGAATTAAATAGACTTCATCACAATAAATATTAATGGCAAAATTAAATGTGTTATGGTAAATATCTTCAGAGTGCTAGCAGCAAGATAAAGTCTAAACTTACTTATTACTGTAGTCAGGTAAGCTCCCTAGTATTTATTATCAGCAGAGCAATTTTTCAGGTGGTAATAACAAAACAAAGAGTAGACTTGTGATATTTCATCCCACAGAAAGAATCCCTCCCCAAACTGTCCAGTTTTACTCACACCTTTGCAAACCATTTCCACTGGCTAAAAACTGTGCAATATAAGTAAAAATGCATCACACCCATACAACAATGTCAAAAATTCCCAACATAGTCAAACAGGAATTCTGCAAATACCTTGACATTCACAGCCTGATTTCACCAGTATCCAGCACCATCATGTTAGTTTAAAGCGTCCTTACTACCTAATTTATAAATATCTCAATCTCAATCATTGGCACACTACAAATATAATTGCTTTTATTGTCCCATTGTGAAAACCACCTGGCCTGTTTTGTACTAAAGGTTGAGCTCCAGCATCCACTATGCACTTATATCCAAAGTCAATCCCATCCAGCCAAAGTCTCACACTAAATGCCATTGCAGCAGCTATGCATATGTGACAGGAACTAACAGAACCCCAGGAAAGCATTTCAAAGCTTGTAGGTTCATATCTGCATGGTCCTATAGCCATCTGTACTAAAAGCCTTAATTCCAGAATGCAGCCAACATGTATTTGCTACAGCTCAAACGGAAACCTTTAATTTGCACTGGAGTAAAATGGGCTTTTAACTTTAGTTCCAGTTCAACCCCAGTGTTTTGGCCAAGGCTGCAGCCATCACAGAGCCTTTCTTAGCAAATTGAAAATGCAACTTGTGTTTTTGAGAATATTTCTGTCAGCTAAACTCAATGCTGCAGAGAAAGCTTCCAGTAGCGCATCGAGATCTGGGTATTCAGACCTTTGTTTTGCACTCTGATCACTGTTATGAACATCAGGTGTTTCCATTTCAAAAATCTGGGCTGTTTCAAGCACAGAGCAACTCACACATCACACAATAAAGCAAACAATAACCCAGCGCTGCGAGGTGGCTGAACACCTACAGAGCACTGTCAGATCCTTTAGAGCTCAGCTTTATCTCACACCTTGAGGGGTGAAAATCCAAGGCAAGAAAGTTAAGCAAAAACCTCTTGGTATCCAAACCCTCCTGTGTAGACCCAGCTGGTGCCTAGGCCCATCAGCAGCCCTGTGTGCTCACGCTTGACCCGTGCCCTGCTCTGCAGTGTGAGGTTTCCAAGCTGGCAACAGCAGGGATGTTTTGCAATGCTCCTAATGGAATGACTGATAGGAGCTGACAGGCAGCCTCTCTGGGCAGCCTGGCCATCATATCACTGAGAAAACGTATTTCTCATTAATTCTTGAAGCTATTTTAGCAGATCGTGCTGTGCCACACTTTACTGCAGAAAAGTCCCTTCTTTAATCAAATCAGGGGGAAAATCCATTTGAGGTCAGTGGCTGGTGGATGTAGTGGCAGAAATAAGTGTCTATTATGCCTAAGTCTATATTGTCTCAGAGGTCTCTGAAACTTGTTGCTGCTTGAAGAGTTAGTTTTGAATTTTCTCATGCCAGCAAAGAGAACATATCCCTTATACCTCTTCATAAACACCAATAGGTAATCCTCCCTCTTCCATACCTATAGCCATTTTGAAGCACAACACTTGTCTTGAAGCACTGAACTTTTAATTTTGTGGTGGAAAATTGGAATGTAATGATTCCCCTTATCCTGCATATCAGAAGAACAAAAAGATTTTGGTTCCTAAGTAGGAAGATCAATTTGTGCTTAAGGCTGCGCACTGGTACCCAGATATCTCAGTGCAACTTCTGACCAGTTCATGGGTTTCCTATGTTCTCCTTGCATCATATCTGAAGCAAAAAATTAGGATTGATTTGTCAGAGCAGAATGAACCTCTTCCTATGCATGACAGTTCAGGGACTCAGACCAGTCTGGCTCTGGAATACGCTATTTGTAAGCCATGACTCTCAGCTGCAGCAAATCAGTATCATTCTGCTCTAAGCTACAGTACTAGAAGTATGGAATAATTGAAAACTGCAGAAAGCAAGTAAAATAACATAACAGAGAGTTTCTATCATGTTGATACTGATTTGGGAGCTTCTCGTTGCTGTTGTTATTGCTTATATTTCCATTCCAGAAACAATTCTACATGTACAAAACCAAGGAATTTAACACCTTTCTTGCATTCTTTTTTCTTTAGTAATATTTACCTCCACATATTTTCTACCTACTTATATTTTTCTGGTACCAAATCACTCATGGTAGAATAAATACTGCTTGAATCATAATGCTAAGAGAAGGTATTAGCTTAAATGTCACGATTATTAAGACAGATGTATTAATTGTACCTAATTTGTGGAAGGATGGATTTATTTAGTACTAACTGTATGAAATAGGCAGCACATACCTTGCTGTAGTTGTTAGCTGTTGAAATCCCAATACGAAAAAAGTACCAACACAATTAGGGCTGTAACTGGTAACAGGGACCCATAAATAATGTCTCAAAGATGCTCAACAGGAAAAAAAGGGTCAGCAAACCTTCAGACCATTTGAAAAACCTACAGAGCAGCTCAAAATTAATGTGACTATTTCACAAGTAGAATTTTCAATTCATTCTGGGTTTTACTCATTGCAAACCAGAGTTTTAAAATTTACAAAAGAAACCTGAGAAACCAGTGCAGAAATCCACTCACTTTGTGCTGTTTTCAGGCCTTATTTTTCCCTTGAGTTGCTAAAGTCCTTAAGAACTTTCACATCCATTATTCTCTTGCCTGGTTTTGTGCACCTTCTTTCTTCGGGGAAATGAAGCTACAGGCAGGAGTGTGTGCTGTTCCCAGGATCATTTCTGGTCATGTGGTTTTTCATCTGCACATCTGCTCTTGTAGAACTACAGAGCACATCATGCAAAAATAGATAGAAACATCTCTACGTACAGTCAGCTTGTCTTCTACCAAATTAGCAGCCATTCAGCCACATAAAGTAGTTTGCTATTGCAATGACTCAGGCATGATTTTTCACTGACCCTCTGAGCATTGCTGTCCATTTGACAGGCTAACCACATCAGTCACCATCTCAGGCTGTCTGACTCATCTCTTCACATTTAAGTCAAGTTCCCAAAAGATGTTGAACTCTGTGCTAAGAAGGACTGACACCTCATTCAGTTAGTTTCTGCTTTTTTTTTTTTGCTTTTCTTTTTTCTTTTTTTTTTTTAATCTTCAGGTTAAAAGCCCTGAAAACTCCTCACAGCAAATATCCCACCTTTCTCCCAGGAGTATTTCCTTGCCAAATTCACACCTGTCTCTGAAGCACTTTCCTGAACAACCTGATGGATGCAGCATCCAGATATTGCCAGTGGGATCTGACCACATCCTTGTAAAGCACCCTGTGACCCTCAAGCTTCAGCTCTGCCTGTTTGAGTTCAGATGTCTCTCTGAGCCCAGTCTACCAAAGCTGTTCAGCTGAGCACAGTTTACAATTCCTTTACAAAAAACCTGCTGTTTAAACCATGACCCATTCCTGACCTAGAGGGAGCCCTGCAGAGCTGTCCCAACACATGCTGAGGACTTGGGATGGCAAAAGGTTTCTCCCAGCACTGGAAAGGCAACTGCTGCTGAGAGCAGCCACAGTGAATTGCCTTGCTGGAATTAGGGTATTCCTCACCACAAAAACTGTTTTATCTTTAAAAATGGGGCAATGTTAACAAAACTGGTTTAAAACTGTAGTTTTGGACACTGGATTCATGTAGAGGATAATTGGCATAAAGGCATCACAGACAGGGATTTTCCAGAGCAGCCTCCAGCCTTTCCATATGCTGTGTATTCCAGGATTTTTCTTTAATGAGTAGTGATCTCTTTGAAAGGATATAAAACATGGATTTCTTTTCTTCCAAAACATAAAAAGAGACTTAATAGACTATCAAACAGGTCTTGAAGCCTAAGGTAACACATCTGCAGTACCTCTGCATTTGGGAAGGCATGGATCTGTTGCTGTGGAGCTCTGCAAATCCTCTTTCAACATACACTGCATACAAAATAACTCACAGAGACTTAAATACGTTAATAACTTAAGACCCTAAATAAGCTGATATTTGATGTGACCTACATTAATAAGGAGGCACTACATGGCAGATAAGCAGAAAGTTCTCATCTATTGTATAATGCATGATTTATTCATACCATAAACATATTGAGAAAAGGATGTGCTCTGGCATTCTGCCTACTTATTTTACCCACAGAACAAAAAAAAATTATGTAAGAAGATCATGCTGGTGAGAAGATATTCATATCACAACAGCCACAGACTTAGTGGCAGGGCTGCCAGAGACTCCTTTATGGTTGGAAAGATAGAGAAAAGCACATAGGTTGCACTACAGTACACCCGTATTTCTAACTACCAGCCTAGGAGTGGAAGCAGTTCATAGAAGAGGCTAATGGCTTTACCCTGACTGATACCATTGCATTAGTAAAAATCATCAATAAAAGCATCAGTTCCTGCTGTACTGTAAATGAGCCAGGGGCTGAGTGTGCACTGCAGCTGCAAGATAAGGCACTAGAAAGATATCTAAATTTTTGGCTAATTCTAGATGTCAAGATAATTGGATTTTTCAAATTAAACCTTTCTGTAGTTAAAGAGGATTAAGGTTATGGACTGTGGCAGGGAAAGCTACTGTCACTGCTATGAAGACTTTTTCACTACAGTGCCATTTTTCTTCTTCTCTGTCTCTCTAAGCAGGCAAATGGCAAGGGCTTTGTAAAAATATTGAAGTAGTTACACCATTTGCCATCAAAAGTTGGCATGGGAAAACTTTGTTTCTTGTGCATCTGCCTATTCATTTTATGAGTGATTAACAGAATTTTAGTGAGTGTTGAATCACAGAATTTTAGCCTGGTTTGGGTTGGAAGGGACCTTAAAGCTCATCTCATTTCAAACCCCTGCCATTGGTAGGGACACCTTCCACCAGCCCAGGTTGCTCCAAGCCCTGTCCAACCGTGGATATTGCTCAGCCAAGATGCTCAAAGAAGAGCATTGGGTCAAATATATGTTTAAAACCTCGATCAAAACAAAGTTTGTTCTTTATGAGAGTTTTTTGGCTTTTCATTTGTCATGATAGCAATGTACAGCCCTCAAACCTATATTTGAGGCATCCCTCAAGTTTGTGCTTCATGAAGGAATTAATTGATATTTTAATAGAAGTGCTGACAATATAAATACTCCCTGAGACACTTTGTCTCCAGATGGTTTCTCTGCAGACTTTCTTTGATTCCCCACACTTCCAAAACAGGCACATAAACCTCCTGACATTGCAGAGCATGAGTCAGTCCCATAACTACAGAAAGGAATCTTCCCTATTACCAGATTACTCTGCAACCTCTTCTTAACCAAGATTTTGCATATTTGCTGAAACTGGATTCTGTCCACTACTGAGGTAAACCACCAAGTTCAGTGGCCTCATGCCAATAAGAGTCCTTACATTATTGTACAGTCCTTGAGGAGCTCTCTCTTCCATTTTAAGGTCACCTGAAGGACTTGATGTTTTCTAACTGCTAGAATTAAGGGCTGGAGTGTGGCACCATCTGATGAGATATCACTGCACAGCTCACTTGCAAGATATATAAAAAAATCTTTCTTTATCATCAGGTTAGCAGCTGCCCCCATACTCATGAAAGAGCCTCTCACTTTTTTCACTCCGAGGGCAGAACAGCAATATCCTGCCTGGTGTACGTGACAGGACATCATAGAAAGGACCCTTCTGATGCAAAGACATCAAAACATACACAAAAACCAATTGTCCTGCCCACTCTGCAAGGACTTTTCCTGACAGTGCACTGAGCCCTTACAATCCTTTCCCCACTGTGACTATATCTTAAGTAACTCCACGGTGCACAGCACAGGAAATGTTCAGTAGGCATCCCTGTTTGCTGGACATGTTGCCAGATATTCATCCACAGTGATGGACTTCACTGCATTAAGGCTTAAGGAGAAAAAGCCTTCAGGATTTCATCATATAAAGTTTTCTCCTCAAAAGTTTTTATGGGCTGAAGTTTCACATCTTTAAAGACTTTACCCCATAAAAATCCAAGAGGATAATAAAACAAATAATGTCTATGTCCAGGGTAAGTAGTCTGGGGAAAACAAACGCTCTTGGGTATTAATGAGAATACCTTCAGTAACAATACTGACCAGAAATGGAATCTGTTCTTTTCCCCACTGGCTGACACTTTGCCAGTATTGCCCTCGGGGCTGGTCACTGTTTTCTGTACAGAGTAGCCATGGGTACATGGCAATGCAGAGGTGCCACAGGTGTGACTTTGAGCTGTTCTTGAGGATGATAAATCCAAAAGTGAACTTTGCAAGCAGAATACAGAACTTATCTGGTTCAGCCATTCATTTTTTCATCTTGTTGCATCATTCCACTTATTTTAAATCTGAAGTGTGTGGATACACTCTAAAACTACATTCCTATGCTCCTGTAAATCCAGATTAGGAAAGGGCTGCCAAGCTATAGAAAGTAAGCAGAATACCCAACATCTCACACAAAATAAGGTTGGCCTAATTTACACATGAAATTTAGCAAAACTTGAACAAACAAGTAAGCCTCTGCTTTTTAAAAAAATGTACCTTGGAAGGTTAGATTGGTAGCATTGTTTTACTACTGATCCTCTAAGGGCCCTGAGCAACAAGATAATTAAAGTCCATAGAAAAAAAAAAACTAAAATCACTTTCCTATGAATCAGTGCAGACTGGTAAGTATTCCCACAGGAACAGGCACAGGTCCATTTGTGCACCCCCAAAGCTCTTGGCAGGGAGACACACTTGCTGTTTTCTGGTCTGATACCTCCAGATCTGTGGCATTAACCATGGATAACATGGTTGTGGCCATGGAAAACTGGAACTTCTCATCACCAAGGCAGAATGTTATCGCCCCAGGTGGTCATGATACTATTACACACATTTGAGGCTTATTAATTCTCCAGGGCTAAACTGGCCACTCCAGACTGCTTCCATTCCAATAAATACAGGATAATGGACTGACTAAATATAGACATCTAAAGTATAAACAAATCCCCAGTGATACCCTCGAGATCCAGGCAGAGTATTCAGTGTAAGAGCACTCAGGGTGCACGTGTGCCAGCCTATCCCAAAATCTACTCAAAGCAATATAGCATTGCTATGGTATTTCTACACACCCCATGTCATAAAACAGGATGGAAATAAACTGGCATAAGACCATCTCAGAAGTCCTGCTGTCTAAATCCATTAAAGAGAAAGACATGGATACTTAACTAATTGGCACTCTCAGCCTTCCATTCTGGGTTGGTGGGAATAGTCATCAGCTAAACCAATGACTCACAGAGGCACACTGTGTCTTGGATAATTCTGCATAGGTGGACGACAGACTGGAGAACAAAAATGAGGGCTTATCAATAAAACACAAAGCTAGACCCCTAGTAATACCTTCTGGGAATCACCTCAGTGGACAAGAGGATCTGGCAGACTCATACACCCTCTGAAAATATATATATCTCTTCCTCTCATGCTTTTCTGATCATCTCTATTAACTTTGTGTTAGTCCTGTCACTATTAACCAGGTTTGTGCTTTTGCCAAGATACATTAACAAAGCCTTGCAGTTCCCCCAGTTTTGAGACAGCAAGGTCCACCTCAAGAGGACAAGCCCAGCAAGGCTGTTTCCATGTTGGCAGCTCCTCCTGGCAGCTCCAGCACCAGTTCATTGGGGTCCACAGAGTGTGAAATCCAGCTCTCTGCATCACACCAGCACAATGTATCATTGAAGTAATTTTTAAGGGATGAAAAGGTTCATAAGTTTCATTCTGCCCTCTGCACAAGAGTGAATTTTACTCTTAATGCAAACGGTGCTTAAATGCAATATTTTAAGACTAATATTCCCCATAGGCACAGTGTCTGATACATGCCAACCCAAGGGGTAATGTGAATACTTAGTATTGTTTAACCAGCTCCCAAGGACTGAATAAAACCCTCACATGAAAGTTGTGACCTTCGGAGAGCATGGAATCACTTTTTCTTTTCATCTAAAAGATAATTTAGCTAATACTTTTCTCCTCATTGAAGACATAGGCTTGCTGCACTGAAAACTGTTTACAAATGTTCTTTCTCCATTAAATTGATTTTCTGAGTATAGATAGGCAGTGTTTTCTGGAACTAATTTAAATTTCCTTCTAATTAATATTCAAGACCAAAATATGTTATTCTTTGCATGACTGTACAATTATTAAAGAGAAAATAGCATCAGAAAAAGTAAGGGGGGATATATTTTTTTTAACTAGCCATTTCCCAATATGAAATGTATCTCTTTTTTTTGCCTTTTTTAGGCTATAACTCAAGAAACTTTCTAGAGAGAAGTATCTTTTTTGGTTATATACAAAGCATTTCTGAAAGGAGACGAGAATGCCAAAATACAGGAGGCAAAGTCTTTGCTAAAAAGCACTCTAATTACATGCAGCACATATTTACAGGTAAGAGCAGATTTCACATGCTCTTAAGCACTGTATGATGTTTGTGTGTGTCTCTGACCTCAAAAGAGACTGAGAGAGTCTGAGGCTTGAGCTCCAGACATTTCTGCATATCTACAGGGGAAATCTGGGATCTGCTCTGTGATTGTCTGTGATTTAGGTAAACAAATGAGTAGTCAGGAGAAGTACAGACTTCACACTGCAAATCCCTGTAAGTATTATTTTTATCCATGAAGTCCAATATTTCTGCTGTTGAATTTCATTATTGCAATTAACCTTTTGTTCAAAGGGAGATTTGCAGTGTATTGTGTGACAGGGAAATCCAAGTTCATTCCCATCTCCATGGATTTCCATGATCACCAATGGTCATACCTGCAGCAGGGCCCTCACTTTCACAAATTGTCTTTTCCTTTCATGAGCGCTGCTGGGCTGGCCAGCACCTTTGAGAGCATCTCAGCTCCAGGGATGGGAATAGACAGCCAGGTTTCCCTTAGGCTGTTGATGACAAGTAGGATCCAGAGTGAACAAGGGCTTTATCAGAGCCCGTTATCATCTCCTGGCACAGCGAACTCAAATAGCTTCTCCTGGCATAAACAGATGCTTAAATTCTAGTGACCACAGCCTTATTTCAAGAGGAATGGACAAAAGAGAGGCAGGAGGATAGAAGGCATTCCTTCCTGTCATTAACCAAGTGATTTGGAACAGAGCTGACCCTGAAAACACTTGGCTTTGAGTAGGTGATTGAGAAACATAAAGGGAAAAGTACATTTCCCACGTCAGATTCTGGAAAGCCTCTATTTTCATCACACAAACTGGCTGTGTAGCTCACCTCCCACTGCCACTTCCAACACAGTCATCCAAAAGGCTGAGAGACTGCCTGCTCCCTGCAGGAGTCCCCCCCAGGTCAGACGGCTCTGACCTACTGAGCCCAGCCCTCCGTGGATAAATCAGGTTTCCAAAAGGAGACACGCTGCATCTTTGGAGGAGAAAATAAAACCTACTTCTAAAACACAAATAAGAATTAGGAAACCAAGTGTTTACCACAAAACTGTGCAAACAGGTAGCACAAATAAACTTGTTTTGTTCATTATGCTTTGCTTTAAAAAGTCAGTACAAAACTAGATCACATATTGTAAGTTGAAGGCAGACCCATGTACTGGATTTCTGGCAGGAGTTTTGGGGTTGTTCAAAAAGAGAAAATTAAGACTTATTTATCGTGAAAGTTGTAAAATCTCTGTCTTCCTCTTACTTACTCATGTGAATATGGAGAATTTCCTGGGACAAAAGCATCAACATCAAAAGAAGCATAATATAAAACTCCCTCGATTCACAGCAAGGGTAAAACTTTCAGGATCACACAAGCAAATGCAATGACTTTTTTCTTCATAAATCACTGAATGAGTCCAAAAATGTCATCAGTCCTTTTCTTAATGCCTCCCAATAAAGAAAAAGCAAGAAGGAAACAAAAAGAGGGGTACAAAATTCAAGATCTATAGAACTTTATAAATATACAGTTAATTATAAACCAGATGGAATAGATCCAGTTCTGCCTTAAAATATGTTTGCTTACCAAAATCAGTTAAAAGGATTGCTTCAAATTTATACAAGTTTTTCTGAGAGGTTTTGGGACCACTGAAATTTCTATGGATTAAATGGTATAGAAGACAAGGTAGAAAAAATATATGTATCAGGACTGTTCTGGAAACCCTCTCAGATAGAGCAGACAAGGCTACTTTTCCTGCACTTGATGCCAAGATAACTCAGAACAGTGTTAGGTGAAATCAGCTGAGGCAATAGGGGTCCTCAACTTATCTATTCAGATCAGATCTAAAATCACAGTGCCCACCCAAAGAAGACATCACAAGCAACAAGTTTTGCTCCTTGCCAGTGTGGTACCTGTGAGCATCCAAACTGCAGGTCTGTATCTCACAAAGGTGAAGTTAAAAATAGGAGCTAAGTCCCCTTCTAACAGTGGGTGTGAAATACCAGGCATCTCACGAACGTGTTATTTTAAATAATCTTCCTATCCTGTAACAAATATCTGTCAAATTTTAGCCCAAGTTCTGCTGGAGTGTAAGGACTGAATTGATTTCAAAGTTTTCTTTTTGCCAAGGAAACAGAGCAGATACACATTGAAATCCAAGTGTACAATGCAGTTTGTCACAAAATTGGGAATCCATCAGAAGCAGAATACGCTGCAAGGGAAATATCAGGTCCACTTGGTTTGATTTATATCAGGGTAAGTCCGGAGAGCACCGAGTGGGGTTGTCCATTTGTCACTGTGGCCGCACAGCCTGGCATCTTAAAAGCAGAGCTCCCTGCAAACAGAGCACTCCTTTGTGAAAAGTGACACTGACATTCAATCTAGGTTTATTTTCTGCAGGGGAAGGGGAGGGAGGATAGAACTGGTCCAGTTCTCTACACAAAGGTGGTTTGTACAAGTGCTCTGAGCATCTGTCCTTCCAAGGTCAGGGCAGACCCACTCAGCTGATACACAGGGTTTTGACAGCAGCAGTCACTGCTCTGGACATGCCACAGAACAGGTTGTCACATGCCAGCTGGGTGGATCAGAAAGGATGTACAAGAAACCTGGGATCATGGTGGTGGTGATGCCAAAGTCACAAATCTGTAGGAAATTAAACCTCACAAATTCAGGGAACAATGAAACAGCTTCTTTTGCAGTTAGAAGATCCAGATGTTATGTTCTGAAGGGTTGAGTTATTAATGCTTTGGATGATCAGCATTGAAAAGTGCATAGATGGGAAGAACACGCTTTATCTTTTGCATCAGCAAAATTGAAGCTGTTGATGCAAAAGGTTGCATAGTCTGGAATTTCAAAATCCTGTTAGAGCTAAATGGGTTGGTTTCATCACTTTTTTTCTGGCAAGCTTTCTGGAATCCATTTCACTCCTTCTTACACTTCCTTTATTTTTTTTTCTCCAAAAAAACCCTAATCTCTCTTACAACTGAAATGTGATAGTGGAAATTATTTTCATTTCCCTTTTCCAGATTCTCATGGAATTTACATGTGGCCAGACATGGCTGTACCTCCACCTACCCAGCAGTACTTACTGACTCTGGGTTCAGAAACAAATATATTGGAAAAAGTTGGAAGGATCTTTAACTAGAAAACAGCCAATCTTTTCAGGTACACCCACTTGCTTAATGGCTGGAATAGCTCAGTGGTGTTCTCCATGATCCTTGCTGGATGAAGAGGGTTGAGGAGTTTCTTGGGGCCCATTTCTCTGTGCTGGCAGCCCTGACTGCCCAGACAGCTCTCCCCATCCCCTTCACTCCTCCTTCAGTTTAGTCTCACCCTGATAGATCCTCTATGGAATAAACCCAGTCTATGGTTTTGTGATTTCATTTCCTGGATCAGAAAGCACCTTTCAAGTCTACCGTAGAAGAATAAACAAAAAGATTTGGAGAAAGCAGTGGGGAAAAGATCATACCAATAATGAATTTTAGGAGAAGCACCAGAGTAAGTGTGAGCAGAAATTCCTTTCTAGTGTGTAGTGTGTGTGGTGGCAGAAGCCTGTGTGGGTGTGCATGACCCATGCTTTTCGGTGTGTGCTCTATGCTGCACGTGCCCCTCCTGTGTCCAGAAAAGTTCCAAGAATTGCATTAGGACCCAAGTTCAAATGGGGTTTAAATACTTTTAAAAAGTGGTCCTAATTATTTAACAGTGTACCCAGTTTATTGAAAATAACTTTTCATGCAATTTTCTCAAATATTTATGGCTTATTATATCCTTTCTTTATATAACCACTGAAACTACCGTTAATATGTTTCATACCCGTAGTATAACACATGTACCACCAGGATCTCCATCAAGAGTTAATGATTGCTACTTGTAGCATTTCTAGTGATTCAGAACCTGAACCCTATGCATTGAAGTATATGAAACAACCTTCAATTATGCTACAACCATATGAAAGGTATAGTAGTTAATTCTACTCCATACTTTCTGCAATAATGTACACAGCTTTTTAGCACCATGGCTGTTGATTAGCACAAAAGGTCAAAAATCAAATTTGCATGTAGACTAGACTGTTTTAATGCAATTCTTAAATTATTCTCCAGGAAATAGGAGGAAGAAGCCTCTGCTCCCCAGATTGTGAATGCTAATGTTAATGCTTTTTCCCCAGCAATAACCGGGTTTCAGTTTTCTGTACATTGAAGGAATCAGAGCCATTTTCTCGTCAGGGGTGTCTTAGCAAATCACAGGATTTATATTCTTAGATAGGAGGTTGACAAAAACTGCTACTTAGCAACCCCTAGCAAGGAAGAAACATTAGCTAGATATTTGGGGAAGCTGTATCTCCTTTAGTCTCAGAGAGCAGCTGCTAAAACAACAGTAAGTGCCTGAACTCACATGTTTAGTGGGAGGTAAAGGTGCTTAGTGCTCTTCCAAAATGGGTGCTCTCAAAGTGCCTGCATCGCTGTGAGGCAAGAGGAGCAGGCTGAGGTCAGACATCCCCAAGGAAACACAGCTGCTGCTCTCCAGTTCTTTCCTGAAGCTTTGTGCTGTTGGCTTTGCATGACCAAAGGACCAAGTTATTGATGTGCAGACTAAAAGTGGCATCTTTGAGAAAGTGAAATATCTGTTCCTGCTGTGGGCATCACACTGCACTTCAAGAAGCTACAAGTGCAAACAGTCAGTCGGTTGGGTACTGGATAAAGAATAAACTCCTGTTTTTTCTGAACCCCCAGTAAAGCTGCCATTAAAAAAAATACCTGAGCCCACAATTCTCTCCTTGGGTATAACATAGATCTTTTAGAGGTAAGAATCTTTTATCACAGTTATACAGTCTCTAAAGAGTACCAGGAAAAAAACTTTGAAATTGGGTGTCTTTTAGGTTCCACATCACTACTCCATTCTGTAAATGATTTTGGAGGAACAGGACCTCTCAAGGAGAGTTATGTGATAACTGTTTTCCAAAGCATATGGGTAAAAAACTCACCCTGTGTGAGATGAGAGCAGAGTGCTGTGTTAGGGTTTCTCAAGCTGGTTCCCACTCACTGTAGGAATGAATTTATGCTGCCCCAGACACTAATATTTTCTACCAGCTCTAGACCTCACCTCACACATTTAAATATTCTTGCTGAAATAGAAGGTGGCTCCCAAAAACTACAAGGTGAAATCCCAGAACCACTGAAGGTAGCAGCAAACTTGTCTTTTTTTCAGTGAGGTTGGCACAGCATCCCTGTGGATCAGGCAAGGGCCATCCCAATGCCTCCTCCAGCAACAGCAAGAATGGGATAACATGGCTGAACCATGGCCCTTCAGAGTTACAACCAGCCCTGGGGATCAGTGTGGGAGCTATAATGGAGAGGATGGAAGCCTTGATATAGGAGTTACCACTGAGTTAGAAGAAGCACCTGCCAATTCTATATCCATTATCAGAAGAAATACTCACCCTTCAGTTTTCACAGGATTGCACGATCCAGGCAAGACAGAACCTCTGATCCAAAGAGCAAATGACAATGCTAATTACAGCTGATAATACAGATAGGCACAGAGCCAGAGCTGCTCTGCTACTGGCAACGAACATCTCTTCATGGGCCTGACAGATCTGGCAAATTTTGCTTCCATGAAAGTATTCCAAAGTTTTCTTTAAGCTAGAAATATGACTCCATTTTATTTCCATCACGCACAAATTAAATTAAAAACTTCAGCAAGACAAACTTCAGCTACAGACCTGAGCTGTACAACTGACTTTAAGAAGATAAAACAATATATTTGTTTTTTAATACAACCAACATTTCTTTCTGCCCTCTTTCTCATTTGAAGATGCAAATGTACAATCCAAATTCTTGTCCTGATCAGATTTTTTTTGATACAAACATCTTGGTGTTAAGTAGAGCTTATTAAGCCATGGCAACAGTCAACATTTAAGTCAATTCTACCACCTCAGTTTTACAGCCACACAACCTAGAGTTAGTTATATGCTTTATATACACACCACTGTCAGCAAGATGTGAAATTTCAGGTTAAAAAGCAGAGAATTTTTTCTTGGCCTCCTTCTTCATAAATAACATCCAGGCCCACTTAAATCAAGGGGACATTTGTGTGTTGTAAAGCAAGAAGCATTCGAGAAAGAATGTCACAGTCTGGTCCCTGTGCAGCATCATCTGCGGCTGGTGGGGAAATGCCATAAAGCTCCTCTACCCAGAAATACATACCATGGAACAAAGGCTATTTTATTTGCCCTAAAAAAGTAGCTATTGGCCAGACCTTCAACTCCTCATATCCCAGACAAGATTGCCAGCACTGGCAAGAGGTTATTCTATCAAGGTTATTTCACTGGGGTAATTTCTGCTGCTTTGTACACACCAAGTTTGTCTTTCTCCTGCTGTAGTCCCATGCTGATGGCACATGATGCTACTTAAGAGGAGAAACAGTGGCCAGAGGGCCTTATTAGCCTGTTCACATCATAAAGGTGAACAAAACCTACCATATGATTCTCAGCATGATGCTTACATTTACAGATCAGACTGTTTTGTTGTCTATTTTTTAAGTGGAGGGAGAGTGTTTATTACACACAGATTTCAGTACACAGACTTTCTGAAGGATACCAAGGGCATTAAAGAAACATTATGATGGATTTTTTTCTGCTTGTTACTGCAATACACTACAGAGCTGCTCTCAAGGCATAACTTCATTCAGATATTTGAGCTAAAAAATAGTGGCAAAGACTCCACAGTAGAAAAGGACTACTGGGGAATTCAAGACTTGAAAAGCAATGCTCTTTAAGCTGATAGTTAAACATGCTGTGTGTATTGGATATGATACATACTGTTTAAAATCTAGGCTGACCAACCACTTTGCTTTTCTTTTTTCTTTGGCACTCAGCAGTTTAGCTTTATTTATAAACAGAAGTGGCAGAAGGGATGACTCTTTTCTTGCATATAGAGAAAAGCAAAAGGTGGGGGTATCACGCTGAAATTTTCAATACATAAAAGGACAAATGATTCACTCATCTCACATGCTCTCCCGCTCCTTTTTGCAATGAAAGCCTGTCCTAGCTCTGCTCTGGTTGTTGTGCTGGGGGTTTAGAAATAGCAGGTAAGCTCCATCCAGAACTGGCTGATCTTTTCTGTGTGGGTGCCTTTTCCTCCCAAGGTCAGAGGAAGGAGGATGTCACAGGGCTGATCCTCAGGCACCAGGACCTTATTTCTCTCCCAGCGGGAAGGTCTTCACAGATGCCTCTGGGAATAAACATCCTTTTTGGTTTTAGTTTAAAGGGAATTTGTGCAGCAAAAGGTTTTCTAGGGAATGCTCCTGCTTGGGAGGATCTCTGCCCCAGATGAGACTGCCCGTTATGAACTAAGTCTTCAAGAGAAAGTCTATCAGTTGCTCATTTTTAGTTTTTCCCTTAAATTCTTCTTGGCATACCAGACAATAGGAGTGAGACCCATCCAGAAAGTAACAGCATCATAATTTAATCAGTTGTTATCTAAATATGTTACTGCATTTCTAACCAGGATACAAATGTGACTCCATACACTGCATTTGTTGATTCCTTTTCTACCTGATTTGTTTCCACTGGAGTTTCCATTTAAGTTTGCTTTTTGCTTAACCTTCACTGTGCCTACCTGAGCTGATTTCATCTCTATCTGATTGCCAGGTCACTTTATCATGTTTTTACTTCAGCTTAGTAGCCCCTTGAAATCTGTTATATTTCATGCAATTCTCATCATGTGTATCAGCTCCCTGTGGAATTTTTTCCTACTGCCAGCAGCAGTTATTTACTTCCTCTTTCTGCATTTCTCATTGTCACTGTAACACCACCTCTGACAATGTTCAACCTCCTCTAATCCCTTCCAAAAACCCCCACCCTTTATTTATTTATTTACTTCCAACTTACTCTGAACTTAAACATCATTGTTGTGTCCACAGAGTGTGTTGTCTCAGATGCCAGATTTGTTTCCCACAGGTACACGGGTTGCTCTCATATTGTTCTGAAGACTCAAGCAGAGAAAGAATTGTTTTCTTTTGGTCTTTGCTTTTTTAACCACTGGAGAAGCCCCCAACAGACACAGTATGTTGAGAGAGGATTGTTACCTGCTTTCTTAGCTGATGACTCAACATACTCATTTCTCAGCACTCACACAAAAAGGGTTTGGGTGGATTTCAAGAATAGCAGGGAAAAAACGATTTGCTGTATCTCAAATGTTGTGAGACTATTTCATGTTGATAAGAGCTCTCTTTCTTTCTCATTAACTGATTGCTTCTCCTTATTTTAATGCACACAAGTCTACCTGGGGACACAGCTAGCTGGCTGTCAGACTCAGAAGATCAGGTGGAGACTGAGCCCTATTTTGTTCTCTGCTTTAGCACCACTCTAACTAGACTGGGTCAGACTTACAATTTCACGTATCAGAGAGCACAGATATCTTCTTTCTTGCTGATATCTCCTACTAATACTAGGTCAGGTCCTCAGAAAATTACTCCTCGAGTGATAAAAATAGTTAAGGAAGTTGTCCTGCTTTGACTCTTAGAGATGGGTCAAGAGACGTTCATGAGAAGACGGGCCTGGAAGGACTCTACTTAAGTCAAATCACCTACTATTATACATCTTTGTGTCACCAAATATCTTATTCATAAATTGAGTAAAATTCATCTTAGAATTAGTTAGGTTTTCTGTCTTTTCTGCCCTGAGTGAATTATCAGAAACTTAATTGCCATCCCAGTCTTATTTGGGCCTATTTATACACAATGGTCCTTCTGCTATCATTGTCTTTTATCTCTCCTTCCCTTTTCAGTTGTTTGCTCTCTTTGGAATTTAGCCTTGCATTATGTTTATTGAGAAGAATAATAAGCTCTTGGCATTTTCATTAATAGACTAATCAAAGCACACTTCTCTCAAAGAGGTATCTCCTACCGTGCTGGCTTCTCTGCTCTGCTTGGGTTTAAATTAACCTCTCCAAACACAGCTGATTGCAGCTATCTGCAATACTCAGAGAACTGCTGACCAGAGCCCCTTTTCCCTGTGCAGTGCCTGATTCTCTCCTTCAGCTAATGGAAATACCAGTTCATTGGCTTAGCTCATTCTTTTTCAGTTGCTCTCATGTCTGGAGCTCCCAGATTACAGTTCCATTCCTGCCATTGGTCTCCAGTACATAGTCTTTTATTTCCTACTATTTTACCATTTTCTTAGGTATCATATTAAAAGAGGTAAAATTAACTGTACCAGGATTATTTGTATTTTTTCTAAAGTTACAGAAAACTGATGAGTTTTTTTCCATTATTATTCCTATAAGAGTTACAGAAAGCAAGATCAGAGCTGCTATTAAATTCTTAGACTTGATAAAAGAACCACCATCAGTCATTTTGGTAACACTTGGGGCTTGCCTAGTGTAAATTTCTGCAAAACCAAGATCAAGACCAAACCAAATGGTCAAGATTCTTTGTGAAGAGAAGTTCAATTTAAAACCAAGAAACCATTTATTGAAAAGTAAATGTCATTCTGAAGTTTCCTTTCACTCTCACTCCAAACTTTCCTTTCACTCTGTTCAATATACAATTGGACCTAGAATCACCTACCTGAAGAGCATGGAAACGACAGCATCAGGGTGCCACCGTATGGAACAGCCAGAACAAAGGTCTGCTAAAAATACTGGAAGTGTTTTTGAAAATTGATGCCAATTCTTGGAATTTCAGGCACTTAAGTACATTCAAAACCCTGATTAGATGAATGGAAATTTCACTCTGAAGGGCTGAGCATTCAGATATGCAATGGCTCCATCTCGTCGGGAATCTAGGCCAAATTGCTTTTGAAAATCTCAGTAGGGTGCTTATTTGCATTTTTGGCATCAGAATACTTCTGAAAATATGGTGGCAAGGCTGCCATCCATCAAACACTTCAGCAGGTGCTGAGATTTTATGCAAGCACTTGGCTGAGTTTCTGTATTCACACACTTAGAATTTACCATGTGCCTGGCTGCCTGGAGGATCAGAGACCACCTCTGCAGGTTTTAGTCCCTCAAGGTTATATATTTGAAAACTCTAGATTTGCCTAGTCTGCAAACAAACCATAAGCTGACACACTCCACACTTTCCTCAACCTCTTCCCTGAAACTTTAAAAGCAATTCATATAAGTCAGGTAATATTTAATAGAGAGGATTGGGTAAAATGCCATTTCCAAATGAGAAAACTGCAGTCAAGTTCCTTATCTGCTGTCCTCCCTTCACATATGTTATGATTGCATATTTATTCTTCTAGTACTACGAGTGAGATTGTGGCAAGAAAGGCTTTTTCTCCCCCCTTCTCAAGATTGTCAGCAGCATTATTCTGAAGTTCCTGGATGCCATATTGCTTATAGCATTACCAGCACAAATATAGAGGTTGATAAGCCTCAAGGCATAGGACTCATAGGATAAGGGCATTTTCCGGTGACTCTTCTCTCACCTGCTTGCTTTTGCTGGGGAAATAGGACAAGCACAGGCCGTGTCCAAGTGTGATGGAGAGGTTCCATTACATGAACCTCCTTGGCTGCTTGCAGAGCGTGGAGGAACAGTCCCAAGTGATGAATCAAGTGATGGCTGAGCTGGCCACCCTTCCCTACCTACAGGAAGTCACTTGGAAGGGTGCCAAAGTGGTCAGATTTTATTTCTAACACTTACTTTGGCCTTTAGAAGAAGGCATCCAGGGAGGGAAGGGCTGGGGCAGAGCTTTGCACTGCAATTTGCTCTGAAAATCATTTTTCCAGTGTGTGGACCTGAAGTAGTTTTTAAATCCTCCTTCAGTGCTTTGTCAGAGGAGGTGCTGATCACCTGCAAGGATGACTTTTATAGAACCAGCATGACTCATCTGTGGGCATATTTTTAAAACCTCTTCTTTTCCCCAAAACCTCCCCAAATCAGTCTGGGAAATGATTGCAATTATTCAGATCGTGCTACTTTAAGTTATCTAACATCAGAAACCACCTGCGGCAAAACAGGCCGAATCTAGTTACAGCTGAGGAGAGGGGGAAAGGAGGGAAAAGGTTTCCTTTCCTGCTTCCTTCCACAACTTGCTCCCTGTCGTTGCATAATCCTGTGTGCCTGCCATGCTTTGTTTTCCCTTTGTGAAAGGAGGGCAGTGATGGCAGTCATTAATAACCTGATAGTACATCAATAAGCTGCAATCAGAAAGTATCGTATGATTATTCTTCCTCAAGGCTGTCAGGTTGTACAGTGGGGGAAGGAGGGAGCTCAGATACTTGCAAATTTTAAGCATTTCATTCTAGGAGGAAAAAAAAAAGTCCCTGAATTTAAATGCAGTCCAATTTTGATGCTCTAACTAAAAACTCTTGGTTTTCCCAAAGCCAGTCCCTTGCCATTTGTTTGCAGTCCTGCAAAGCTCCTAAGCTCTGCAGAATTAAAGCTTCACAGCAGCTTGCTTTAGGGAAGAGGAGCAGCAGCCTGCAACTGCAGGAGGTGGTTGCCAGACTTTGAAGTCTGGGCTGGAGATAAGGGGAAACGACATTGCAAAGAAACTGTTATTAAAAGACATTCTCCTTTTGATGCAAGTTCTCCAATATTAAACTTCAGCAGGCCCACATTTCAAGGCTGACTAAAGGGTCTTGAGTTATTGGTACATATTTCAGTGAAAGGTTTTTCTCCAGGGCACAATATTTTCAGTACATTGCACGTTCAGCACAGGCTCTCACTCTCTTGTCTGTATCTTGTCATGTAGTAATCATAAGCCTGACCTCCCTGGAAAGCTTTCTGGGGAGGCTTTAGGCCACCCAAGACATAGGTCTTCAGTCTCTTAAGGGTAGGACTGGGCAGAACAAGGGTCTGTGTTGGGAGATTTAAGTGACAGACTTTAAATCTTTCAATGAAACATAGTTTGTTTACTGAGCCCAAGGTAAAAATGTTTTTTAAAAGAATAAAGACAGAAAATCTCTACCAGCTACACTGCATTAATTCTGAATTCATTTATTTTTCTTTGTTCTGCCATCCCGCTCTAAAATATATCTTTATTCTCTGTATGCAAATGGAGCCCCAGTTGCTTTTTAACTGGAATATTTTAGTAAACTTAAGGCACCGCAGTGTTGAGGCACAAGACTGCAGGCAAGAACTTGCAGAGTAACTTCACCAGGGAGTGATTAATAGGCTTTCTCTTTCCTGGTGACACCAGCCCACATGGCACAGGCTTTTCCTATGCCAGTAGGGATTGGTTCCCTACCACATCCCAACTGCATCAGGCACAGAACATCACTGCCTATCGTTGGGTCTGCACACCTGAATCACCCAGGGAGTGATTCTCACCTGCTCAGCCCACCTGTCATCCTCCACATTTCCCTGGGGTCCAGGCAGGTTAAATGTTTGGAGGACTGGGCTGGACTGGTGGGATTCAGCATCTCTCAGTGACTGCTACAGAGGCAGTCCCCAGGTCCATGGGGTCAGAATCACTGCACCTACACGGACCCCATGAGCTTCTCGCCCTTCACCAACATTTCTAAGAGAGATCTAAACTTTTTTTCTTGAAGAAAACAGCTGGCCAAGTTCTAATCTTGCTTGGACTAATAAAAATTTAAAATAATTCCTCTGAGGTCATTCTGACTTCACACTGGTAAAACTGAGATAAGACTTTATGACCAAGCAAGGCAGTTAAATTGCGTGAGTTAGAAAAGGCTAAAGATGCCAAATGTTTGCTATCACATACAGAATAAGTTGTATAAAGTTTAAAACACCCTGAATTTATAATAGTGCATTTCACAAGGACCCCAAAGGCATTTCAGTTATAAACTCTTCTGTGTAAATGTCTTCCTGTAACTAAATAAATAGAGTCCTAATATATGGCACAGAGAACCTCAACTGAGGCCTTTTTAGGTCAGTATTTATTTAGACCCTGAGAAAATAAAGACTCTATGGTTTCCGTTAGCTTGAACAGTTGAATGTAATCAGAGAAAAAACCCTGAAGAAAATCTTTCCAGGCTTTATGATTTCAATGGCCCCATATTTGTACATCATAAATCAAGATGAAAGGTGGTTAAAAAAAGAAAAAAATTATCTTCATTTAAAATCAAATAAGGACAATTATTTTTTTTTAAAGCAACATTTCTCTTTGGAGGGGTTTTCCAAGAAAGATCAGCTTTTGGAGAATTACTGTGGTTTGCCCACTGCCCACTCTTGTAGCTGCTCATTGTATTTGCCAACAGAGCTAGTAAAAAATTTTATTGGTAAAAATTAAAACTAGAGTACACGCTGGGCACTTTTCACTGGCATATATCAATGATACGTAATTGGAAAGATTTCTTATTTTATCTTCTTGCCCACAGCAGTGTAATCTGCAGCCTGGTTGGGCTGTCAGAGCAACCCCTTACAGGTGACAGTCCAACGTCCTGGTCCCCACCCCAGCGGGTGCTGTTCAACCAGTTCTTCAGAGAGAATTACTCCAAGAAAAGCAATGGAAACATCCTCTCCCCCCGACTAGTTCCCTGACTGCCTGGTTAGATGCCAAAATCTGTACTTTGCCCATTCTGCCCTTAATACCCTTAATCTCTGGGCTGTGTCTATTCTGGATTCATAAAAGATTATATTTCATAAAAGTATTGTGATGAAATATTTCTGACAGGTTAGCTGTTTTCCCATTGAAGCCAAAGGCAGGAATTTGCAGTTTTGTTTTTCCTGAATGCTGACGCATGACTTAAAAAAAAAAGGTTTTATAGAATGTTTGGACCCATAAGATTCAATTTAATTACTGCACAAGCGCAGGGAAAGCAGGCAGTGACTGAGCATAGCAAATTTCCCTAGAGGGTCAAGACTCCTGCATCCTTTATCCACTGCTGGGATACAGACAAATAATTTTAACTTCAAATACCCAAGTGTTTAGGATACTTGGAGGAAATGTAGATCTGCTTCTTGAATTTCAAGGCAGCATTTTTGTACCTTGTGCAGATGAGACTAAATGCTGATATTTCAAGTTTCATCACCTATTTTACTCATATTAGACTGCTGCCCTTCTAGGTACAGATGGAAGAGACAAATTCTTGAGGAAAGAGATGATTTCTCCATGAATTCTAATGCTTATATTGTCCAGTCCCTTGCAACAAGTAACAGATTTGGGAAGAGACTCCAAAAACTATTGTTTGGGTTCACTTTAGCCAACCAAACACTTTGGAATAGACCTACTAGAGCACAGCAATGTCATAGGTATTGAATACCAGTTTCTCCCAGTTCATCCCTAAACACTAATGCTAATGGCTGCTCACAAGAGGCTGCTCAAGGATCTGACCCTTGTGTCTCCCTTACTGAACTAAGAGCAACTGAAACATTTCCAGGTGTTTGTGAAGGGTGCAGGGTAAGGCAATGCTATGACTGACCCAAAAGGGTACTGCAGTGAGGCAATGCTACAGCTATGTGGAATTTTAGCCTCCCCTCTCACACTAAGGACTGATTAGCAAGTATTTTCCCTCAGCTTCTTTTTATAGTTTACACTAGAAATTGTCAGCCTTGGGTTTATGCTCTGTTATGCTGAATGATGGGGAGAACGAAGGGCTTGCTGAAGGAAAAGGGTAGTAAAAGCAGGGAAAATGAGCTAGATACTTCCAGCTACAGTAAAAGCATCTCAGCTTTAGTGTTGTCCTCTCGTGAGGTTTTACATGCTGCTTTAAATGATGATACATTAGCCTTGGGAGAAAATACTAAAAAGCATTCATGTACGACACAGAATAGCTCAGACAGCTAAAGAATAAAATATGGAGTCTTTATTCTTTACAACCCAAGCCTTCCTTTACTAAATATAAACATTTACTGCATTAAAATGTATAGGCTTAAGTACAAATTTTCCAGAGGATTTTTTCCCATTGTCAAGTATTTTATATCCACAATAATACAGTGTAATGGCTGAAGCAAAGATGAGGTGGCAGTGTTCATTGTGTGAAAGATGAGTAATAAAATCATCAGCGTACAAATGATTTTTTAATTAGCTTTTAATCTGTGTATTTAGAGAAGTTATTTCTGTGTGAATTCCACACTGATAATTTTTATCTCAGTGCCACAGCTGCAGTCACTAATGGCTGATGCCATGGACATCCTTGAAGGAAGAAATGAGGAAGATTGTGTGTGAACTAAAATTCAGAAGGTAAAAACCTGCAGCAAAGGGCAGGAGGGTATATTGTTCCCTTGGGAGTAAAATTCCACCTGAGTCATCTCTGTTTGAAAGGTAGAAAGAAAGTAGGTGCCATTTGAAACTTGACCTTGAACTCTGTTAGTGCTCAGGCACTAGTCACAAATACATATTTATTATTTGATTTAGCCCCCATGGTTGAACTTTGTCCATATTAACAGTCTCATGGGGTTGTTCAATACATTTTTAAAAAGGCAAAAAACCAACCTGACTAGCTTCTTTTTTGCTGATAATTAGACTTCTCTTCCATCTTTATCATTTGCAGTACTGTGCTAATTGGATGTGGGGGGGAAAGTTGTTAGGGAATAAAATTCAGCCCAACAAATCAGGTCTCTTAGTGGAGCTCAAATGAGGCTTTGGTGATGTGAGAGGTAAAAGACACGTAAATGCCTTTCTGGAGTCTCTGCACAGCAACCGGTCAATTTAATTCTGAGAGGATTTGTGAAATGCAGGGAGTCTGGTGATGGTTCTCTGTACAGATGAATCTGACCCGACAGAATGAATAATAGGTCAGGCTGGGATGTAATAGGAGTATCTTACATTTTTGCAAAGTCTTTCAAAGCAGAGCAAATCACAGCTCTGGGCATTCAGCACCATCAACATTCAGCCACTTGTGAGGAAAAGGACAGCAACGCATCACCGAGAAGGGAAAATGTTATTAATGGTTCTTACAGCTCCATCAGATCCCAGAGGGATGCACACTCACTCTGTATTGCAAATACAATGGGAGGCTGGTGAATAAAGGGCTTGAATTTCTGCACTGGCAGGACTTCAAATTGTCCTTCTTTGGAATTTGGGGTTTACCGACAGAGCCCAGGTAAGATACTGAAAACCCCAAACCCTGTCTACACTGAGTCAGTGCACCCAGAATAGGCAAATAAAATACAGATATCTGAAAGAAACCACAGGGGTGGAAGGTCAAGGTATTTCAAGGTATATTTGATATATTTGAAGTTATTTGAATTAAAATTTCATAAGTTATCTATCTCTTCCAAGAGAAAGTCTGAGTAGGTGTGTATTGCCTCAGTTAGCTGTCAGAGCAGTGGCTTTTAATAAAGTTTTCCAAGAACAGAATGTTTCCAGAAAGTAATCAAATCCTAAATGCCCCAAATTATAGACAGACTGGGTTTTATCTCTTTCAAATGCTCGTGAGGCAAAACAAAGGATAAATATTCCTACCTTTTTGACATTGCACCCAGATAGTCTCTCAATCTTGCTCACCTGCCTATATATCACAGGATAATCTTCTGCTACAAAAACTCTGGGTATTATATGGATTGCATATATTTATACAACTACATACGGTTTTCCTGCCATGCATAGTAAATATTGATAACTAGATGAATGCAAGGGATATATCTACAAATGGCCTATTCCCCATACTTCTCTAACACTTAGCCTTCCCATTTTCAGACAGCAGACAAATATCAAAGACACCTTTCCAAAATTTTTCCAAAAGTCATGATTATAATCCACTCTCAGGTATTGGAATAACCAGCCCAGTTTCCACAAGTCTGAATGACCACAGGTCAGAGGCTGTTGAGAATGGACTGTAGCTGTGTCAGAGGACACAGATATTTAAATATTTATTAGTAAATCCTTAAAATTTTATTTATTCCCACATACTTCAGCAGAAAGTAGCTAATACTTCATTGTAAATTCAGTAAAAGAAAGTATTTTTTTAAGTATTTGTCTATGTGTATGTATGCCCTTTGTATTTCTCTGGATACTTTTACTTTCAGTAGCATTTTAACAGAAATTAAATTAGTATTTAAAAATGGACTGGTATCCCATATTATGCCATGTGAATCTGTGCATAATTCAGTATTTGGGATCGAAATTTATTGAATCCATTAAAATCTGCTCTCTGCTATTGTAAAATTTGGTGCTTCAAAATTCATTCGTGTTCTGAACATAAGTTTGCCTTTAATTTTTTACAACTATTTGATTTGAGGCATCTTGTTCCAAGCAGAACTCACTGTTTCCTTGATAATACATAAAAGTTGTTCTGTACTATATAAGAACAAAGAAATGAAAAGCATCATCAACTTTATTCTTTCAAAAAAATGCTTTTCAGCATATTCTGCACGTTCTTAGCAAAAAATTCTGTTTAAATAGAGGAGACAGGAGAACACATAGGGAACTTAGGGGAGAAGGGTTTTGATGGATTTTTGGGTGGTTTGTGGCTGTTGTTTTTTAAATCAGCTCTAATTAACAATGTTACACTAGGTTAAAGATCTCTAACACATTACTAAGGAGGAGGATTAAATCTGACTATTAAAAATTTATGTGATGTGGATTAACACATCACTTGCGCTGGAACCATTTCCAAAAGTTCAGTATTTCTCAGTTCACCCATCACATGATACTGCTTGTAGGAGCCTACAAAGAACCTTCACACACATCTAGTCACAAGGTAGTTATTTGTATTTTGCTATTGAATTAATTTACATACATTGGAAAGCGAAAAAGAACATAAAGGAATTTATACAATCAGCTATAAACGCAAAACTCTGGAAAGCTGACAGCTATGCTCACACCAGTGAGGTTTGGCTTTTGCAATAGAAACAGCTGTTGCACCTAATGAAAGCACTCAACATTTTTCTCTAATGCAGCAGAGTTATAGCAGTGCCTATTTTCCAAATGGTTAAAGGGTCTGTCAGAATTGCCATTACAAACCACTGTTTTCCAAGTTTTATATTCTAGAGTCAGCCATAAAAAATTCATTCAGGCTGAAATCTGACATCAAAGCACACAAAGCCTTAGACCCAAACGCCTTCCCTGTTGTCACATTGGAGGGTTTATCAAATTAGTTTGAAATTATCAGGACAATTTTGAATTTGCAGGACTGACAAAGTAGTAATATGTGTCTAGCTTCAAGTGTTTTGGGCGCTGTTCTGCTCCTCCAATTCACTGACAGATTTATGTTTTTAAGCCAACCAATTTATCAAGTGGGCTAATTATTTTTGGAAGCTTAAACACAAAGAAATGAAAAATGATCTCATAATTAGCTGGAGAAAAGAGAACCTGACTGCACAGAAGATGCTTCCTTGGTATTACCAGGCTATGACTGCAGCCACAAGGAGAGCTGACCCAGGAAAGTCCAGATTACCTTGGGAGATTAAGAAACATCCTCCGACAAAGCCTTTACCCACGTACCAGATATCCCCATGGAATGCTTAAGAGGCAGAAAGAATGGGTTGTGTCAGTCTCCTAGAATCCCTGTTCTTTGGGATTTTACCAACACTTTTGCTTGCATTGCCCTGGACAAAATTTGAGCTTCACATTAGCAATTTGGGGAAACAAACACCCTCAGATTTTTCAGCAATTAACAGACAGACTGAAACCCAGAATACTTCAGGACTATGGGAATTCCTAAAATACATTTTACCACCATCCTTCTTTTTATAGTTGTCAAAAACCCAAACTGAACTTGCTGGTGGCCAGACCACTGGGCTTACAGGGGAGTTGAGGCACCATATTAGGGTTTGGGAATTTTTTTTTTAGTTACTGACTCTGTCCAAATTGTGTTATAGGTTGGGTCTTGTAGGCACTTAAATATCACAATATCAGTATTGCATGAAAATGGACTTTTCTGAAAGTCCTCTATGCATGAGAAGCCCACCTAAAGTAGTCAATAGAAAACATTAAGGGAAAGAGAATCAAACCTTCTCTTCCAAAGGGGCTTAAGTTTTCACCAGTCAACAGAGGTAGAAACATGTTTTGTTTACTGGATTTTAAAGTGTAAATTCTCTTCTTCATAAATTCAAATGTAATTTAAATTATTTTAACAAGTCTGATTTAGCCCTGTGGTTTAAGCAATGATTTCTGATGTACAAGGCTCAGCAGCAACAAATAGGAAACTTCCAAGAGTTATTGGGGCGAAATTGGCTGATAATTCAGCTCAGTTCCATGAAACTCTGTCCAGGCACTGAGTCTTAAGCAGTGGGCACACCCTCCTAATAGCCAGACCTGGGTGTTATTGATGAGCTGCTTTGCTGACGGAGTTACACATGATGTAGGTGACATCTGACATACCCATCAATGCTGGGACTAGAGGAAAAGCTCAGCCCTGAGTAACTCAAGGAATCAGGTCTCTGCATGACAATTGCAGGACTTCATAACAGCTACAGATGGGGCAGAAGGGCTTAGAGTATCTCAGATACATAAAACAGCAGGAAAGCTCCCCTTTCCTCTACAGAGCCTTTGCTTCTCTGCAGTCTTGCAAAAGAAAAAAAAATAAAGAATTAAAAAGAGATTACTTTCCTATCTCATAACAATAAATTCATTAATAAAACCTTACAATATTGTTACAGTAAGAGGCATTTCATTAGATAAATAGATACTTTAGAGCGTATCCACCAGAAACTTTAGACATCCAAAGAGAGAAGAGCTGTGTAAGTGCAAATGCCACAACAGCTCTGCTTCCACTACTAAGATAATAACACAGCTCTACTTCTCTCCTCCATTTAGCCCCTAGGCTTTCGTAGCAGTTTCACAGGATCCTCTTAACATCATTTGAACAGCCAAAGGAGAGACAGGAGTTGGCAAATAAACACTTTTCTCCACTTCCACATGTGAGACACTTCATAAAACCTTCACAACTGAGTTTACCTCAAGGGCATCACATACTTTGCAATTTAGATAAGTTATTATGCCCATCATTTGCTGAGCTCAGTAGAATGCCTGTTTCATAAATCTGAAAGCAGAGCAAACATGGATGAGTGAATAAAAGAACAGATGTAACTTACATAAGGATAAGTATATAACAAAAGCTGCACTAATATATGTGAATATGAAATGAAGTAAAATTAGCCTAACATATTATATAATCCTTTAGCCAGGCACATAAACTTTCAGCAGTAGACCTCTGCTTACTATAGCTCTGCCTTCTGCAACAGAAGGGAAACACTGTCTGATAAACTGTGCTCTTCCACTCTGATTCTCTCTTAATTGAAAGTCAAGCCGTGGAAAAGGGCCACGGACTTGCTGGGCTTTTGGTCAGATAGAGGAGCAAGGAGAAAGATTCATGGTATGTTGATGGAGAGTGGACGTGTTGCTGAATAGTATTGTGCTGGCTACTAGGACAGTTATTTGATGGATATGACTTTCTAGCATCTTATAAAGTCATCCAAGCCCACGCCACAGCCACTGGGAACTGCATCTGTTCTCAGAGCACATAGGCTCAAAAGTCAACCTGTTTCCGTGCGCCTTGTTGACTTAAACTTGGCTATTTCTAAATTAATAGAAGGAAACTGGTTCTTGGTTTGTTCTCTCCTTGGGGTTGTGATGCAGTCAGGTGTTTCATGAATGTATGAATTTGTGAAAACCAAAGCAAAGGATTGGAAAGCGTAGGAAAGCACATTTCCTGAAACAGGAGTGGAAGTCTAATGTGCAATGTCCAACATGCTAGGAAGTCAGAAAAGTGCAAATGCCAAAGGAGTAAACTGTTAGTGGCACCAATTCAGGTAGATTGAGAGTGAAGAAACCCAGGAGCAGAGCAATCAGGTAGAAATGTAAAAGATTTTTATTAGAGTTAACCAAAGATTGGCTTCATGTTAAGATTACAGATTGTGTATTGAGAAATTCTGGAGGATTAATTCTAACTATGCAACAGCCTCAAGAAGGATAAGAAATAACTGTGGCAGAGGTTCTAACCTGGCACTGAGTGAAGTTTTTAGATCAGGCAGAGGGAGTAAGGAGAGTGCATGAGATCTGCCCCACTGAATCTCAGGTGATACAAAAGAATCGTAGGCAACCAAAGAGTCCCATTAATACATTCAGCCCCACAATAAAAGCACAACAGCATTCACAGAGCTCTTTGTGTAAGACAGAGGTGACAGTGGGATTTCAGCAGTAATCAATACTCCTGGTCTCTAAAATCAATTTGCACCCCTGTGAGTCTCTGGTTCTTCGTGCATTGCATACAAGAGAAGAATAGAGGCCCCAGTAGATGTCTACATGGCCCTTGACTCCACTGGAAGAAGCAATTGCATCCTGCCCATTTCTCACTCTCCAGTCACCAGTATCTAATATAAAGCTGAGCTATTTAGTGATCACACACTAAACAGCTCTAACTCATTGCAATATAAAAACAGAGGCTGTGGCTATTAAGAAACAGCGAGCTGCTGAATATACAAGGTTTTATTAGAGTCCAAAGGAGACATGGCAAGTTTTAGGTTTGCTGCTTCACACCAGAAGGAAGTTTCTGTACATAATATCATGGGTTTATTCCAGCTAAGTCAGTCAGTCTAATAACACATATCATCTATATCCATAATGCTTAGGCCATGACAGCTCCAACAAAACACTGCTAATGCTATCAGGGAGGAGTTTTGTGCTGAGAAAGGCTTTGGTCTATTCCACCAAGCTATAGGGTGTGATAAGTCACTGGAATAAATTTAAATAGCAGCAAATCTGGCAACTGAGCAGTAAAAGTCCTAAAATTGGAATAATGTAGGTGGTTGTAGCTGCCTGGCAGTTAAATCACAAGCAATTCTGGGCATTAACAGTCCCCATGTAAGGATTTAGGTAAAATTTCCCCATCCCTTGCTAATCATGCAGTCAGTTACAAACGGGCAGTCTGCTCACCTGGTGCCCTCTGCCACAGAAGGTCTCCATCCCTATAAACACTTGCTACTGGGAATTGTTACTGCTGTGAAAAATAGTGTGAGTCAACAAGGCTGCTTGTAGTAAACACTGTGCTGGACAGGGATTTCAGGAGAGCTTGTCAAGTACAAAAAGACCGTCTGCGTTGGAAGGTAGTTAATAAGCATAATTTGTTACCAGCATCAATGTTATTTTTATTCTGTTCCTCATCAACAAAGGCTCTTTCCACCATCTGCTTTAAGCACTGGGGCTTTGTTACTGTGCTAAGGACCCACAGGCAAACTCTGGTTTTCCGTGTTTCACTGAACTCATCCCTTAACAGTGGAAGGTGCACCGGAGCTGTCTGTCAGAAGCCTCTCTTTAGAGAAAGGCAGTGCATACAAATGAGGCACATGAAAACACAGGAACGGAGCATGAGGGACAACAGATTTATCTTTGGCTTTGGCATCTGAACTATGAACACTTCTAGTGGCAGGTCCAAGGCAAGAGGTGCATGGTCAGCTGGGTTATGTTCCCACACAGGGAAGTGGCTTTGCCCTGTCCATGGCTGCTCAGATCACGTGCTGCTCTGCAAACCTACTCCCTTCCAAAAACAACCAAAAACAACCACAGCAGTCCAAAGGTGCTTCACTTAACACATAAATAGTAAAACCATGATTTCCCCTTCCCCCCCCCCCCAATAATAAGCAACCATTGCTCTGATTTTAATGGAAAGTATAGATTGGGATTTAATTTTTATTAAAATAACAATAGCTTTTGTCAAGCTTTACCACTCTCTGTATAGCCACCCTACTTACTCAAAGATCCTTCAAGTATTGTTCCTTTGGTTATATTCACTCAAAGGAGCACTTTAGCAAGTAGCTCTGGGAGACAAAGGAAAACATTGAGAGGTACTTCACGTTTAAAGGCAGTTCATTTGCCTTCTATTACTTAAGGCTCCCAAGTAATAAAAATAGAATCTGTATGCCAGAAGATCCTTCTTGCCATTACCTGTTATTTATAGCTTCTGCATACATTTTCAAAAGCACCTGTTTCTTCTTTGAGTGTGACTCCCCTGATTTGTATTGGGATTTGGGAAGTGTGGATGTTTAGGCATTACAGAGAATGCACACACATGCACCCATGTGAGATGTACTTTTATGATTTTACAGAGTCTGCTTCCTGCTTATCCAACTAAGTTTTTTCTAAACAATATTATTTTCCTAGAGGAGTTTGTCTGTGTGGGATTCTGGCTCTTTTTCATTTTATTCTAAACTCTTTAGGAGGTACTATACCTGGCATGTTACATTTGCATTCAACATTACATTGATCTTTCATAAGATATATGTGCTTTCAAGTTACTTTGTGATCAGAATAGCACCCCCACTATTGGATCAGCCATGAAGCTTCCTCTGAACAGTCAGGAAGTCACTGAACACAGGCATCTGTTCTTTGGAACAGCCTCTTGCAGCAAAGGTTGACAAGTTCCATGACATCTGTGGCCCATCAGGATTTGGACAAAACCACACTGCATGATGGATAGTCTCACAGTGCTCCCTCATCACAGTCAGTACATATCACAGACTTAGGAACCATATGTGGGATGTCTTATCCCGATGAGAGCAAAGAATATACTTGAATTGTGGTATTTCAGGGCACAACCAGGTGCACCCAGGCAAGTTCAGGAGTGACTGACAGGGCATTACCAGAAATACAGTAAGTTTTTCAGAAAAGGAGAATGAAATCCCCATCAAGACCTACTTTGAAGAGAAGGTTGGTCCAGATGACCTCCAGAATTCCTTACAACTGAAATCTTGTAATGATTGTAATTCAGCTGCAGCCAGCAGGTGCTGCTTACACATCCCTCTACGTCATGAGCAAATCAATCAGGATGGCACCCAGAGAGTGGGGCTCAGCACTCACAGCAGCCAGTGGCTCCCCTTTATCCATCACCAGGCAGAATGTACAAAGGGCAGGATTAGAAATACTTGCATATGTTCCAAACAAGGCCCATGTGTTCCTTATATTTCTGTAGATCTATAAAATGTCATTTTCAAGAACTCCTGTAGGTTCAAATCGAGCCCTAAGTCAAAGGGACATCATATATTGTCTCACCTGATAAGACCCTCTGCTGTTCATCTCCCCAGCTAATCCTGTTCAGGGTCTGTTAGCCAAAGAGCTCAGTGTTTTCATTGCAGGCATAAACTTCAGTAAGACATGTGCACCAAAACTGAAAGTATTTACGGATTACACCCAACCTGAGAGAACAACATAAAACCATTTCAGTTAAGAAAGTGCTGATCACCTCAGTATTCACACAGACCACAGATCACTTCCTTCACCCGACAAATTCTCCATGGCTTGATCCCAAAGCAGCTACAGGTACCACACTGATGTGCTATGGACTAAGCCTGTAAACAGCATTAAAAACATCTTTTGTTTCTATTTCTTCCCTTTTTCCATTTAAGCTTCATTCTGTTCATTCCCTTCTCCTACTTCCTCCATCTGTTCACAGGGGCCAGACTAAAGACAAGAGAAAAATCCAGTGAGAGAATTCAGGTCAGGAGCAGTATGAAATCAGGAGCTCATGAGAAAGAAACAGGAGAAACTTGACTAGATGAAGCAGCCATGCTCTAAGGAACCTCTAAGTGGACCAGGGCTGTAGACATTGACCCAAAGTAGAAATGCTGTAAGTTACTGGAAGGGGAGGATAATACTCAGAATATCTTGAAAATATGATGTCATAGCAGCAGAGGTTTAAAAACAAAGGCCAGTTTGTCTTCCTAAGTTCTCAGGTCACCCAGCACTTGAGGAAGAGACCATGAAGACACTGTATAGCTGTGCAGATAGGAGAAGTGTGGGTTTGTACATTCAGGAGAGTATTTAAGGGACTTGACTCCAAGGATGTCAGTCAAAAGTTCAGCTATAGAAAGCTGAGCACAGGCAGCCCCTGCAGATGGAAGGTGATGGTGCTGCCCAGCCCCGAGGCAGACTGTGGCACAGGTGGACACTGTGTGAATCAGGGGATTATAGGTGAGGAAAATAATCCAAATAGTGCAAAGGACCAACCTGACATTGTCAATCTCTATGTGGGCTGTGATTGGGCCCAAAACAAGCCTCACATGAATCACCAGCAACACCAGCAGTGAGTGCTCTGCTGTGAATGAAGCCCTGCAGAGCTCTTCACCTGGGTTTCAGTGCTGCTTTAGCCCATATAGTAGCTTCAGGGTTCAGCCATATATCCCTGGGATTCAGTCTCAGCACCAGTCTGTAGCCAGTTATTGCTCTGCTTGGAAATAAGTCACAAATTTTTTCTAAATCCATTTTCCTACAGCAGCTGTTGTTCTAACACTAATCACGTTTGGGCTGGCTACAAACTATGTCCTTCTACCTACTCCCATCCACATGGATTCTTACTTAAACAGTTACTGGGAGGGAAAAAAAAGGAAAAAGAAAATAAAAAAGTGAAGTTATTGATTTAAGAAATTTGCATTTCCCAGCGAGAGCCCCGGAGGTGCCTCACCACAGCCAGGCAGCAGAGGAGCGGGCACAGGCAGGTTTTAAATCAAGGCAAAAAGGCAGAACATAATGCTTCCAATTTACTTTCTTAAAATGAAATGTGCAAGATAAAAAGCCATGAATTAGCACTACTGAACGCTGCAGCCACACACACAAAAAAAGAGATTTTTAAGCCATTCCCCACCCCCACCCCCCTTTATCTTGTCAAGAGACTGTATTTTCATTGTGCTCACATGGTAATTTAAATCATGCTCGGGCTCAGCGTGTACCGTGTAATCGTGAGTCGGCAAGGGTTTGAATGCCATCACTGCTGTGCAAATAACATCATCAGCTCATCAGCTGTGTCAGTAACATTGCAATTATGTAAGTGACTATTATTTCCACCCCTGATATGCCATATTAGAACTTATTTTGCAGGCTGGAGCTGACAGGTATTCTATCAATATGAAAAGCATACAACAGAAGCCAAGCTACAGTTCCGTGTAGGAACATCATTCCACTGGAGCTTTCTGGTGGCATCCAGCACTGCTGGATGATCCTGAAGGAGCTGCTGTACAACCTGTTGGTGTGTGTCCCCTTTGCCCTCACCCCACACCCTACCATCACCCAGGACCTATTTTCCTTCCTCTTACCAGCCTCTGTGCTCACCCAAATGCAAGCGCTGTCACCAAAACAGAAGCATTACTTTTAACTGCAGAATAAATAAAGTTAGGTAGATATTTTATTTTGGTCTGTTGCAGAAGAGTCTTGGAGGCTTAGTGGTTGTTTTTAATATGTCTAAGCCCCTGGATGGACTGGAGCTTGGCACTAAGTGATTAGTCTTTCTGAGGCTTCCTGTGTGCTTTTGGCCAGATCAATGATTTCCTAGGCTTTTATTTTCAGCTTCTTAAAAATGAGGCTGGCATAATGATTCCTTTCTCTAATCCTCTGCATGTTTATAGAGTGAGCACATCACAGCAGAGCCAGCCCCAACTTCTCTGTGCTCCCCTTGCAATGGATCTGTTGACAACCAAGGACAATCCATGTGTCAGTGCCCATCAAGGTTCACCAGCACAGCAGAAGTTCTTTTCTGTGGCATCATGCCTGATGCTAAGCACAGCTGATCCCTTGAAAAATGACCCCCCTGGAAGATCCATGGAGAAGACAGAACTCCTCTTTGGGAGCTCCTCTCCCAGCCCCATTCCTTGTGCCCTCAGCAGCCCAGAGGGGCAGATGGAATTGTCCATAAACATTTCTGCTTGTCTTGATTTCTCTTTCTCTCACACACACACCCTCACCAACACAAACCATGGCCAGAACTCACTGCACAGGCCCAAGTTCAGGGCTGAGGAGCCCTTTGGTAGAAGCTCAGTACAGGAATAACTACAACAGGAAGGCACACTCAGATTAATTCTCAGTCAGCTTCTCTGTGTTGTGCCTAAAGAAGCAACACTCTGCTGAAGGTGTGTCAGAATGATAGATTCAGACTTTTTTTTTTAAGATAATTTCAGCTTGAAACTCAATTGGAAGATTGATTCTTTAGATCCTCACATTATATAGGGTCTGGGTCTAGAGTATAACTCAGTGTGAAGGGTAATGATTCTCATCTTCACCCCACAGAGATGCAGCGTATCATGACAAAGGGTATGAATAAAGGTAAGGAATGAGGAGAGAGATAAAATTATGAATGCCTGGTATTTACAGAATACCTGTACACAGTACTATTAATCTATATTTTGGTTGTTCTGAAATCACCCGTGCAAGGAAGACATGTCTATCTGAATATGCTCTTTATTAGGATAATTATGTTTTTATTTTGGGGAGACACAGGTCATCCATTCCTTTACTGTATTCTGTAGTGTATTATATTCATGGGGAAACATGTTTATTCAAAATTTCATTTTGATTTAATAGAAAAATGGTTCTTGCCATAGCAATGTGGAATACTCATTTTTCTCCATGTGTTGATTTTTGGCATATAAATGCCAGAAGCCTCTGTTCTCTTTCCTTATCAAGAAAAACTTGCCTGAGATTAATTTCCTCATCATCCCTTCCTTTTAAAGCGGCTGTTTTTCAATGCCATTTAAAGGCATAGTTCTGATAAATTCCTGGTTTCAATGTACAGATTTCAATGAAAGAGTCTATTCCACAGCAGTAAAGTCATCGAAAGGGAAGGAAAAGAAATAATGAAGTCAGGTACTGCTCCTGCAGCCAATTGTATGAGAGGTGCTCTCATGTGTTTTTCTTTCTAATGGCAATTAGTTTTGAAGTAAACTGATTGCAAAAGCTTTTAAAATTTTCATAGAGGTGGAGGGACATGCTTCTGATCCCACTTCTTTATAATTCTGTATTGGACTGATTGAAGACTACTTACACACAGCAAAAGATAATTTCTTAAGGAACAAAAGAATAAGAACAGTTGAGATGGAAAATATGAATTTGACTCCAAACCTCTACACTTCTGACTCAAATAGTTTGCCCAGAGCCAAAAAAAGATATATAGATTTTATAGGTATTGGATAGATAGGTTACCAAAAGTCACCTTTCCACTTAATGCTCCAAGGCTTTATCCTGTACTTCATTAGTCTGAACTGTCTGGAAAAGATGTCTGGAAAAGGCTTATTTTAAATTGAATTAACTTCAAGTTGCATCAGTTTAAATTTAAATAGTGTTTAATTGTATTTAATTGTATTAAAATTGTATTAATTAAAATTTCATTCATATTAATAGATATTAAATTTAAATAATATTAAACTGTACTGCATTTTAAATTGTAAGCAACACCCAGCCAGAAATTTTCTACTCTGAGAATATTCTGCACCCAAATTATAAATTCCTACTGGCTTGATTATCACCCAAGCAGCACTGAAAACAGGGATCCCTTCATCCTCAGCTAGGAAGAATTTAGACTCATATTGCCTTCTGTCCAGGTTAATGCCTTACACTGCTGATATTGGTACAATCTGTGGGTGAAAAGTGGCATCCTGCACCTTATGGCTGCAGCAAGTGCAAGAAACATAGCACTGAGAAGAGAAATAAAAAAGAGGCCCAGCTGTTGCCCTGTGGTTAAGAACGTGAAGCCCTTCACTCTCCTCTGTGCCCTAAGGATGATTTTTCCCCATTAGATGGTTATTGGTTTGTTTTGGTTTTACCAAGGAACAAACACTCCAGGGAAAAGAAGAGCTGCACCTGCCTCCTCCAGTGCTGATTCTGGGTCAGGGATCAGCCCCACGTCTCTCCCTCCTGTGCAGTATCTGTCCTCCATCCTACATCACTCTGGTCTGCAAGGGTGGACACGTTCCCAGAGCGCTGAGAACTGTCAGCAGGGAGCAAACAACACACCTACATCTCTCCAGAGATCCCCTGAGCAGGCGATGCTTGCCCAGCACCCCCAGCTGATGTGTCAGGCTCTGCTAAGGCTGCCAGTGCCTTTTGGTGCACTGGGTTTACTTTGTAAAAGAATAACCCCACAACCCTATAAAACCAGCATTACTTTTTCTTGTTCAAGGGTGATTTTAAAACAAAAGGATAGAAAGAAAGGAAAAGTCCAGCCCCCGGCCCTAAGAATTAATTAAAAATCCAAGACCTCAAAGGTATTTAGCCACCTAATTCCCACTATCTGTTTATGACAGACAGGAGTCTAAATCCTACAGATTTTTAGCTGCTAGAGACCATCTTCCTAGGCTCTCATAAAAGAGTTCTGAAAAATAAGAGCGAGCTGGCAAAAGCTTTGATGGTCCTTTGTTCATTGTTAATAGAATAAAGAAATCTTTTTGAGAAAATCTGAGCTCCTTAAAGATGTAGGACAGAGAAACGAAGAGTTATTGCCCTTTGGAGACGGCATTATTTTGCCATGGAGTTGGTTTTGTCAGATGAAGTTTTATGACACATAGTGGCAATCATCCATCTTTGATGAGCAGACACACACTAAATCAGAAAGACTGCTCTCCACGGATCATCGAGTCTCAGCACACAGCTTGGTAAATCATGAGGCTCTTAAATAAATACTCCTAATTTGTTGCAAGCTGGCTTACAATTCTGCAATATTTAACGTAAATTAGGTATTTTTACCTAGAATGAGGAAAAAGAATAAAGTGCACTGAAAACAGGTGATCTTTGGAAACAGCAAAGGAGCACTGCCAGGGAAACACAATTGTCTCTGCAACATGAACAAGTTGATCTGAGCGCAGAGAGAAATGTACCAGTCTTATCGTGGAGCTTTGCGAGAGGCCCAGATCCAAGGCAAGATGTGACATTTCACTTCTCAGATATCAAGTAGGGCGGAAAACCTGTCTTACACTGCAGATCAATACATCACTTAGAGAGAGAGAGAGAGAGGCCATAGCCCAAATCAATCTCTAAGGTGTCAGAAACATCTAGGCCAACACCTGGCTACAGTGCCCTTTAGCCCCCTGAGAGCCACAGACTAAAGCAGTTGTCAGGAGATGAAGTCAGCCAGGAAACAACACAAAGGAAACATGAAAGGAGCCTCTGTCGTGGAGAAGGGTATTGTTGTTTTCCAAAAATACCCATCTGTAACGCACAGATTCCCAGGCCCAAATGTGTATAGTTTTTCACTCAGGACTCATCAAGTTGTGCAAAAAAAAAGAAAAATTGGAAATTATTTACTCCATGGATATACTGCATTTTGGCTGGACAATGAGGAAGAAGTTGGGGGGAGTGAGGCAGGGAGCAGTTAACTTGCTTTTTAAAAGAAACTGCAGTCTGTTATAATGATCCTCTGGCCTCTTAGCTAGCAATTTCTGTAGGGTGAAGGCATATGCCATAGCTTCTGTCATTCAGGAAATATTATTACAAGTTGGACTTCATTCCTCATCCTCCTTTTTGTTAAGGGCACATTAAAAGCAGTCTGACCCACAGTTGCTGGGGCTATTTGAGTCTCATACACAAGGACACTTCTGAGACCACTTCCCACAAGTTCCACTTTCAGGTCACTTCTCTTTCAAAGACTGGTTCCCAAATGAATGATGGGGGGTTGCTTTCCTCCATCACAGAAATTTTTTTGTCACAAAAATGATTTATCTGTTGACAGTCAGGTTCACTGCCCCCAGGCAACTGATGGCAGTTGAAACCACTCAGTGAAAGCAAAGAACACTATTACCAATTTAAAGAAAGGGAAGTTAAAAAAGGTATAAATACTCCTCTCCTCTAAGACTGTCTTGTAACTTTGCTGGAAGAGACACAAGCAGATTCAGCTTTTCCCGGTGGTAGGTATATGTTTACTCTTGGGTTACAGCACTAATTACAACTCAGAGAAGGTAGATCAGATAGTGGTTGCTCTTTAAAAACATTTTTCACTATTTGTGAAGTCTCTCCTGTCAAAGGGGTATGGTAAGAACAGCTGAAAATGTAAGGTTGTGGTTCCAAGTGATGGAGAATGGGTCTACACCTAAAGCATTGAATTAAACACATCCCCCAAGGAAGAAGATGGGTTGAACTCATCACATCCAGTGATAGGGACTAAATGAGGACATGCACTAGTGTGATCCACTGACAGGGATCTGCCTGGGGCTGATCTCCCTGTGTTGTCAATGAGAGGGATGGTACTCAGATAACTGGGAGCATTTCAGTTGTCACCCTTGCTCTGCCAGCATCTCCTTCTACTTCTGTTTCACATCCAAAGTGAAGGAGCAAAGAACAGTAACATCAAGTTTTCCTTCAAATTTGACTCTACAGATTGCAAACTCCTGAAACAAGGACTGCCTAACAGTGCACTCACAGTGGCCTCTTAGGAATTAATGTGTTAATACTTTTAAACAAAATGCCATACAATCACAGGATCATAGAATGTTAAGGGGTTGGAATAGACTCTAAAGACCACCTAGTCCCAAACTCCCTGCCATGCACAGGGGCACCTCCCACTGGACCAGGTTGCTCAAGGCCTTTTCCAACCTGGCTTTGAACACTGCCAGGGGTGGGGTATCCACAACCTTGCTGGGCAATCTGTTCCAGTGTCAAATCACACATAAAAAGTCTCAGATTAGCAAATTTATAAGCTAATCATGAGTTTATTGACACAGAAGACATAGGAGGGATATTAGGCACCACAAAATACTTCTAAAACAAAGTCCATGACTAAATTGAGACGCACCTGCATACATATACAGCATATTATAACCCAGCTGAGAAGTCATATAACTGTAACCTGTTGCTTACTCAGTTGGTAGATGTGATCACACATCTTCAATCTTGAAATCCAGAACAACAACAGGCCGCAGTTTTACATTTTTCCATTTGAACTACAATTATTGTCACAAGAGCCAATTTCACTTTGGGCCGTTTCTGGTTCTTGCTGCAATTCATCATGAGAAGACGTGAGATCTAAGATACCTCAGCAAGGCATAGTGCATGAATAATACAGTGCATTACCTTGACCTTTTCAGTTTGCTTTGTAGTGTGATTGGCCAACCATTCCTGTGCTCCCCCGTTAACCACCCCATTAACCTGCGACAAGAAGGTGGAACGGACAGACAATTAGCCAGCAGAATGCTAAAAAGGTTAATGCAGGAGCTCACAGCCCTGACTTTCTTGAGCTTCAATGAGGACTAAGAATCTGCCATCTCCTTCCTCTTTCAGCGTGTGCAGGGTAAAAATAAGAAATTGCACGAGATGAACTTCGTTTTCATTTCAGATTATAATCATGTAGTTTCTTTGAGATGTCACACTTGGATGATTCGAGAGTATGCGTGAATAAACCAAGAAGAATGTTTATTTTTACTCCTCTCAATATGGAGAATATTCAATTAGAGTGGTGAACTTTTTCTTTGAAGCTGGTCATTCCTGAGTAAAGGAAAATTAGAGCAAGGAGAGGCAAAGCAGCTGCATACAGCAATCTGCTTTCAAAGGTCACTCTTGCTACGCTAACTACACGAGCTGAGTCATTCCAGTCATTTCCTACTCAAAGAGAGGAAATGGTGGGATTTTTACATCATGTGGGCTGTCAGCTGCAGAAAACTTCATCTTGGTACTCACCAAGACTCACAGGGCTCTCACGTGTTCAGGCACATGTAGAACATGAGGCACAGTATGCCTCAGTGAAGTTTCAGACGTTCTTCTTGAAACTGCCCAACTCCTTTGTGTTTCCACACATCTTTAGAAACTTGCAACCTTTTTTTTGAAAGACCACACCATCATGAACGACACAGAGTTAGAGCTAAGTATCAGACAATGTTTTCTGAAGCCCTGTAGTCAAAAAGCCTAGTTTCAAGACTCCACATGGGCTTCTTTTGCTCGTAAAGATTTTCCAATCATCACTCCAGTGATTCTGTTGTGATGACCTGGGATAGTTTGTTTCTCTGACACTCCCATATTCATGTCTTTGTAGAAATGTGTTATTCTGAGTTGCTACTACTAGCAATGATATGAAATACTTTAGATGGAAAAAGTGGGAGCAGAGAGAAAGGGACCTTTTCACCACCCATTAAAACACCAAATTTTACATTTATTACAGGTATTGACCGCAATAACGTGGAGTCTTTTTTATTACCTCACTGTAATAATATATTCTCTATTTTGCTTAAGGTGAACAGTGATATTCAGACAGGAAGAATTACTAACAAAGAAAAGATAAAGCTTTAAATTATAAAAATGGCTTGATAGTTTCTCTCTGTAATACATTTTAAGTCCAGAAGGGGCCATTAAGATCACCTATATGCCAAGGATTTTTACACTGTGCTTTTTGATATATGGGATCTCAAGTAACATACCATTTCTTTTGACCCTTGCTCATGAGCACTATCTCTGATGGATTTTTACAAACTGCATAGTGAAATATTCACATGCTTAGGGGCCTGCTCACAAACTGAAAGAGATTAGGGAAGTGCAATTTCCTTTCAAAAGAACAATCTTTTTTTTTTTTAGCATAAAAGGTTTGCTATGTTTTATAACAATTTCAGTGAAACCAGTATAAAGAAAAGTTTATCAGGCTGCAATACCTTTAATGTGTTGATTTGAAAAGGCTGGTAGCAATTTTAATGCTAATTCTTGATTTAAAGTTTGGAATAGAACTGACTATTTCTGGGCATTTTGCAAGAAGTTATAGCAGTTATGCCATTTAAAGCCTCTCCATAACTCTACCCTCCACCTTTCAGGACTAGACAGACACCAACCTCAACAGCTCATTTCTACAGATCACTATCACAAATTAAAGCCTATCACAAATTAGGAGAGTACTGCTCTTGTCAAGAATCAGATTAAATTCTGGGTATGTTGAATAAAAAGGGCAAATGAAGAGAAAGGAAGCCCATCCATTCCTACATTTGTTTGAGTGTGTAGGTGACCTGGGGAGTTCCTGGGGCAGTGAAAGAACTGTCCTCTCCCACAGCTAAAGGATTAAAATGTTTGCTCTTTGTGCTCATTAACTGAGGGCTGAGGTGACCCCTAAGAGAATGAAACGGTGAGGAGTTTTAGTGCTGTCACAGTTTAACCCCAGCTGGCAACTCAGCCCCACGCAGCCACTCGCTCGCTCCCCCACGTGGGAGGGAGAGAATCAGAAGAGCGAAAGCGAGAAAACCTGTGGGTTGAGATAAAGACAGTTTAATAAGGAAAGTAAAAGCCATGCACACAAGCAAAGCCAAACAAGGAATTGATTCCCCACTTCCCATGGGCAGGCAGGTGTTCAGCCATACCCAGGAAAAGCTGTAACAGTGACTTGGGAAGACAAATGCCATCACCCTCAGCATTCCCACTTCCTTCTTCTCCCCCAGCTTTATGTGCTGAGCATGACACCATATGGTCTGGAATATCTCTTGGGGTCAACTGTTCTGGCTGTGCCCCTTTCCAACTCCTTGTGAACCCCCAAGCTCACTCACAGGTCGGGTGGGGGCAAGGAGCAGAAAAGCCCTTGGCTCTGTAAACACTGCTCAGCAATAACAAAACATCCCTGAGTTATCCACACTCTTCCCAGCACAGATCCAAAGCACAGCCCCATACCAGCTACCGTGAAGAGAATTAACTCTACCCCAGCCAAAACCAGCACAGCTGCCTTGAACACTTTCTCCCCAAAGCTTCCTTTATGGCAACACAGCAGTGACTTTACTTTTGAAATACATTTATCCACTGCTATTGTAAAATGTGCCCTAAGAATTTTTGTTTTCCAAAGGGATAAAAGCATCAGGTTTATACATCAACAAACAAGCAGAGAAAAAGCTTTTTTTTGTTAAGATGAAGAACGTCCCTTTTTGTGGAGGTAAAAGCTGGAGGTGCATAAAACCAGATTCTGCCATTTAATTAGTAATCAACAGTGATCTGTCAGTCAGAGTTACTGTAATTCATGAACTGTTAAGTCAAAGCAAAAATGGCAAGTAATTAGACTGTATCCATTAGAGCTTCACTAGCACACACTCATACAGACAGGGTTTCAATTGGAGGGAGAAATGGAAGTGTGAAACTCCTTAATATATTCTGCTTTTTAATTAGCAATCAGTGCTGATTTGTCAGCCATACCAACTCTAATGAACGAGCCACTGAAACACAAAAAAAGAGGCACATTTTCAAAATCATTTATGCTTATATTTACATTCCCTCCAGGCTGAAACATTGGAGAAACTACTGAAATACCATCTTTGCCATCACAAAGCAGCAGAAAGCGTGTAAGAGCTCACAATCCAACAAAGCCAATGCATCACTGACAGCTGGGATGAAGGCACAAGTGGAGCATTTACGAGAGGCAGTTTGTATCTCCAAACACTGACAAATAAACATTACCTTTGTTAACTGTACACAACCCAGAATCTCCAAGCGCTCAGGTAGTACTATTTATATTCCAGTCAACTCCATTTTAAAGATCCATTAATAAATTGATAATGACTTACACTGCTGTGCTTTCCTTGATCTCTGGGTGGAGAAGGAGGTGAGGGAAGTGCAAAAAGTCTTCCCTGGTCCTCACAGGTGTCAGGGAAACCTGAGCAGGTGAAGCAGAACACAAACTGCTTCTGAGCCTTGGTAGGCACACAGTTTTACTTCCCCCAAAACAGGATGGGCTCTACAGATCTCCTGGGAAGCTGAGCAGCAAAGCTGGGCTCTCCAGCGTTAGGCCAGGAGCCTCTTCTTTCTTCCTCAGCCCTCAAAGTAATTGAGGTGCTGAGGGGAAAGAAAGGATGAGAGGTATCAAAAGCAGAGGGTAGGTCCCTCTGTAGTCAGGCTCTTGAAGTCAGTGTTAGTATATGGATGAGCTGATAAAGGCACCAACACAGCTTAAACTAATTACAATTTGAAGGTAGGGTGGTAATTGCAGATCTAACGACCTAAATTAGGCAAACAAATGCCTGGTTGCATTTGTATAGAGGCTGACAGGGTACTTTGTGCCAGCTGAAAATTCAGCCTTAAATAGTGGTAATGTTCTTATTGAAAAATGACTTTTGTTTGCCTAACATCTGACAGTGTTACATCTATTTCACTAGATGTTTAATTAGTTTGTTTTCATGGTGTTCCCATTGCCATTTCAGCTTGCCTTAGTGATGGGAGAGAGCAGGTTTCTGGCTCTGTGCTTAAAACCAGTCCCAAGGCAAAGGACGTGGCACCAGTTTGCCTTCACCCTTCCAACGTCAGCTGCGTGGAGCACTCAGCCAACATTTTCAGCTTTCAACAGCTTTTGTGGTTTTAAAGTACATTCTAGCTGGCCCCTGCTTTGTCTCTGATGGCGGGCTTTCAGAGCTTGTAAACATCCATCTCACAATGGAGTTTTCAGTTCCTATTTTTGAAACAGCAACTATTTTTCTGCAAAATACAGGTCAAAACGTCCTGTTGAATCTACAACAGATTCACAAACAGCTGCTTTCAAGCAGCTGTAAGCTCTCCACCTTTTCTCTTTGAACACAAACCTATAAAAGATTAATCATGTTAGGCCATAAATGCTTTAATAGTTTGCTATGAGTGTATGTTTATGAATTCTAGGTACTTTATAGGTTTGTGAAAGGCTCCAACCTGTGTTCCAGGTTTCCTCCAGTCCCTTGGCCAGCTGCTGGTTCTTAAATATCTCAGTGGGGTTCTTCTAATTATTTTAAGCAAGGAAACAAGTCCTTGCTTCCTTGTACACCACCCCACCAAGCACCCATCCAACAGAAGACCCTTTCCTGTGACAGCTGCTCTTCACTTACAAGAGGCACCAACTTGGAGCAATGATTAAGGGTTCTTGTAGCCATGAGTACAACTCACTGAACTGTTTGATTTTGTGCAGCCCATGAGGTTGTGTTTTAGATGAACACCATCTTTTAACCTCTTCTGAATTCCATTCTTTGTGAATGAAAACGATTCTGTATGCTGGACCTGTGCTGGGTGACTCTGTAGCAGAGGTAAGTGAATGACAAGTTAGAAAGGAATTTCCTTTTTGATCCCAGAGTTTCTGTCTTTAAAGAGTAGCACAGATTCTAGTTTTACAATGCAGAAATCTCAACATAAATACTTCAGAAATTACACTGAATTCTACTAAATGCTCCAAATTGAAGTTTAAAGTTATTCAGGAGACGTGAACTGCATATTATGACTGAAGCCAGGTGTTGTACAAACCCAGATGAATCCTGTTACTCAACAAAGCACATCCCATGAGGTGAGATGGTAAAAACATTATTGTTTAAAATTCTGGGTTCAAAAAAAATCTCACCCAAGATTTAAAAGAACACCAACCAAAATACCCTCAATAATTATGTACTTTCCTTGCTGCAGTGTGACAGCTGTAAAACACTCTCCCACTCAGTCAAGGGAAATACTGAGCAGACCCCAGGGAGCCCCACTCAGTGTGACCACAGTGGATACACATTTGCTGTCCAGTGGGCAGAGATCACCCCGCCTCCTATTCCCTCACCAGCACTTCGTCCCCTGCTGGCAAACTTGCAATGCAGTCACACAAGATCATACCCTACCAGAAATTTGATCAGATGATTCCTACTCTTTCCTGCAGTATTCCAAAGACTTGTACACTGCTGGGGGTAATTAGATGAGAAGTTGTCAGATCAGCAAAGCAGTGTGAATTATCACTGATCAACTTGTTATTTTAACATAAAAAAAAACCACCTCACTATTTTTGCTTCTCTCACTGAAAAACTTCTGACAGCCCATATCCAAAAAAGCAGCTATGCTTCAGTACAAGCCCCAGGGATCCTCTCAGTCTAGGACCAATCCTGCCTTTAATTCCCTGCTGAGTACATTGCCTTAGACTAGAGTTTGCTGCTCTTTGACTACTGTCTTTTTAAAACACTTTAAGGCTGTTGTCCATTTTAAATCATCCCATTTAAATTAGAAGATGATTTAGGACTAAGAGAAAAATGGGAGCTCACTTTTTTTAACTAGACTTATTTTTTTAATAAAAATAGAAGCATCATGCTGAAACTTGACCTAGCAGGATAAGGTAACAGTGCATCCACACTGTAAGAGGGGGTAAAGCCACACTGAAGGGCAGGTATACTCTTCCTCCTCCTCCAAGAGTCAGCAAGACTGAGCAGAATTGGTTCCTCCATTACAAAGTTATGTTCAACTGAAGAGCAGGAGGACTCAGACCTCTGCACTTAACCTATAAATGATGTGGAAATTAAAGACCACCAGAGCAATAATGAGAGGCTGATATTATCATAAGTTTGCATGGCATTTACCATGTTGAAGATGCCCTTCCAAAATCAACAAAAAAGCAGAAATCAAGAACTGTAGTTGATTTTTAGCATACCATTTATTGAATAGTTTATCTTCTAGAGCCACTTTATTGTATGTCAGTGCATATTTAGCTTGAGTGGATAAGGACAAAAAAAAACATGGATACACAGATCCAGGGCAGAAATGTGAATATATTAAGGAAATAAAAAAAAATATTCAGGCCTACAAAGTGGTATACTTTATTAGGAATAACTATATAGATAATCAGAGTACAGTTGCAGGCTGGAGCCCAAGAATGCTTTGCTTTTTTTTTCCCCCCACATAAAAAAGTAAACTTTCACAAAAGTCTGTTTAGCAAAGCCAGACCCAGTGTTATTGTAAAAAGTTTATTTACATTGCTTAGATTGCCAAAAAGAGATATAAAAAACAGTGCAGTCTGACACATTCAGAAGCATCACTAGTTACATATAGATACAAGACAAAACACAGGTGGTTAAAAAGAAACCAGAAGTTGTGAACTCCTGCTAATACCAACAGTTGAACTGTTAATGAAATGCAGAAATATACATATTTAGATAGTACATGTGATAGTATTGCATTGCACAAACTGTTCAGAGATGAGAGAGGTGAAACATACAGTTTTGAAGGAAGACATAAATACAAAAGAAGGCAGGTAAAAGCTGTAGGAGCACTACACCTGAAGTTTGACACACCAGAATTGGACCCTCAAGTTACAATGTCACACCAATAATCCCATGCATTAAATAATGATTCATTAACCAATTATGGGGAAGGTGTGGGCCTTGGGGGTTTGGTTTTTTAACAGCCACACTACAAGGCAGTATAATTTTTTTCCTCAGATTTCCACTTCAGAGCAATTCAAAGAATTCAATTGATCATTTTTGGTTGTCAAATCTTCTCATTGCCTTTAAAGTTATTGTTTATACCACTGTGTCACAGTGAGGTTGTAGGAGACCATAATCACAGAACTCAATTCTATTTAATTATAAACATCTACCTTTATAAAATATCTGGAATAAGCAGCTGTACAACAGGTTAACTGTCATACTTGAAAGGTCAGGTACTTCATAATGCATCTCCATGTAGGAAATCCACAAATCAAACATTAGAGTGCTCTGCCAATTGATGAAGTTAGGCAAGCATAGAGTCATCCAAACTAGCAGTAAATTATATGATAATCATTGAAAAATCTGACAAACCAGTTTATTGCCTAGAGGAGACAGTTTCCACAGAAGAAAATGTTTCAGTTATGTTGGTGAGAAAATAAATTTATGCAAGGGACTGTGTTTAAATGAAGGCCAAGTTACTTATTTCACTGATTGGCTGATCTGCTTCAATACAACTAAAAACCCCTTGTGATTAACTTAGTGTTATCTAACATTTTGCTAATCATTGCTAAGTGCTAATGACTAAGGTACCATTAATGTCAGTAACAGGGCAGTGACCAGCCAGCTGCTTGTCAGTCACTCCCACACAGCAGTGTCTTTTCAACCTGCTTCATATCAAGTGGGTTGTCGATCGGCTTAATGTGTGACTCCTTCTTTCAAAGATTGAGGGAAGACTGACCAAGGAAGGAGAAGGAATACCCTGTTGGAGAAGAAAAAAAGTTATTGATCATTTATTAGCCAATGTCAGTAGTTCAGTAGTCATTTCTCACTCTTGATACATCATACAAGGAATATGTGAGTACAGAAGATCTTTCAGAGTGGCAGCTTTTGAATGTAACGATTCAGCATTTCTAGATTTAGAACAGAAAATTTAAACATGTTTTGAATACTAAAAAAAAAGATTTTTTGCCTTATCAGCCTTGAGAGATTTACAATGCAAGACTATCTTTTTGAAGAGTAGCTGTTAACTAAGTATTAGCATACATCTTGCATCACTCTTTCTGCAATCATAATCTCCCTCCAAACTGAAGGCAAGATACATTATGATAATCTCTTAGAGAAACAGAGCTTCCCTCAGATCCTACAACTTTCTGTATTATCCTCACCTCTGAGCCCCACATGAGATGCTGAACACATGTCTTCTTGGCTCCAGAAGGCAATAGCTATCACAATGATTTGTCAAACCTTGCTTTAGCTGTGCCTGGATGGGCACTCACCAGGCAAAAAGCTGACTTTCCTGATGCCAGGAGAATAAGCTGCTTCTGAGACTTAAAATTACAGTGAAACCAACACATCAATATGCAGCACTAAAAGTAAAACTCCTTGGATTAGCTGAGATTTTATATTATTTTCACATTAGACCTCAAGTTACTTTCACAAACCACCTTCTGTTGCTCTTTACAGCACAGCCAAGCTCCTCAGCGTATCAACAGGTCACAATAGTTAGGCAGCTTGTGCACCTGCAAGCTTCAGGAATCTGTTAAACAGGAATGTATCAGGCAGGCAAGGATATACCACTTCACTAGGAACAAGTCTTCCTATGCCTGTTTATGGCACGTCTTCTATTTGCAGTCATAGAGAATATTTGAAAATTAAATCCTAAACTCCTCTTTATAGAACAGCTCTTATTAGGTTCTCAAGTATTTTATACTGGGTATCTTCTTTTTACAGATAGGGGAACAAAACCCTAAAACCACAAGTAGAATGAGCTGCTCAAGACTTCCCTGCAACCAAGTTATTAAAGTCCTCAGAACTCTGGCTAATGAACTACACACTGACACTTGGACAACTGAACCAAAACAGTAAGTAATTCAATTGTAGAGAAATTAATTAAGAAAAAACACACAAAAAAAACCAGATGGAAAAGGATTTGTGAAAGAATAAACTTTGCACCCAGAACCAGAAAGAGAACTAGACCACATGTGATTGTTACTCCAACCCTGTGCATTAGAGCATGTCAAGGAGCCCAACACCATTTAAAGCACCCAGTGGATTCCAGGGTTGTACCGTGCTCTCTCAGTTTAGAGGACTCAAGATCTTTTGCTCACTTCAATCAGGAGCTGATGTGCAGAATTTTTCAGCACCATACAGGTTATTATCTCCAGCATCAGCACAAGTGGCAGCAATAACAGCGCCAGGACATGGTCTGTCCAAGGCATGACCATGTAAGCTTTCCAAGTCTGATGAGGTTTTTTCTTGTATGGCATGTGGAAGATGAATATTTGGAAAGCCAGGACCCAGCACAGGTCGAGGCTTGGAATTTTGAGAACTCCAATCAGCAGAATTGGAGCGATGAACATTAACAGCACATTTGACAGATCCCTTTAGGCTGCACGTAGAAGGTGAACGAGCAATCTACAGTTGGGAAGAGGTTCAAGGGTTAGTCCAAACAAGAAAAATAACAAGCATCCAGGCTTTATTTGTATTTTTACTCTGTAGTAAAATTCCCACATAACACAGGCCAGGATTTAATTTAAATAAAACAGTAGGTCTGAACTCTTGACTGTTTAATGGACTTGGGCAGGTTTCCTCCAGTTTTAGTTTCTTACTCAACAACTGCACTGGTATTCCAACTGGAGGGCCTGGAATCCAAACCTCTTTTCCCCTCAACCTTATAATTCAACCAAAAAGGCTTTATGCAAGTTCAGTGGTGTGTGGGATTGGTTAAAAAAAAACCATAACACATGATCTGCTGCCAAGCTGCAGCTTAACACCACAGAGGTCCAAGAACTCTGGGAAGAATCTGAAACAGGAACACAGTTTTACTACTATAAGTTTCTATGATTTTGGGGGGAAAACAAGTCCTTTTGTCTGGGGTAGACACATACTAAGAGGAAAGCACATAACTTGCAAGTTCATGAGAAATGAGTTACAGTGCTGTATCAAAATGAAGACAATTAGAATGCAAAAATAATTTTGGCATAAACATAATAAAAGGAAGACAATCTCTCTACAGAGAACTGGGCTATAGCCCCACTGGTGGATTTTATTTCCTGTAAAGCAAGGGAGTCCACTCTGATATGTCCTCCCTTATTAATTCCTATTTTCTCATGTGGGGGAGCAAGGCAGTATCTTTATGTTGTACAATTTAATGGACACTCCAACATACTGAATTATCTCAATATTAAGGTAGTGACATATCAGGCAGCAGTAGAGAGATGAACAGGACTTCCCTTTCTTGGACTTCTGTCCTACAAAGTAGGTGTTTACTCATCAGATTTACTCAAACAGTAGAATAAAAGCAAAGATGATGAAAAAATCCTCCAAATCTAGGCTGCTTTACTAGACTATACTAGGAAGTTGAGTCTGGCCTAATGTAGCAGAAGAAAACTGCAACAGGCAGCCAGGCATAGAAGAGTTGCAGTATGTAGAACAATATATTATTTTACCAAGTTTTCTTAAACATATATAAGGAGATAATTCCCTTGACATTTTACAAACTTGAAGACTGCAGCATCTGTATTTCTCTACCCTTCCTTCCCAGTTCTTTTCACAAGATGTCTGTCATCTCACTACTTTGATTGAAATGTTCACCACACTTTTCAGGCTTGTACACCACATTTCTCCAGTGTTCAAAATCAAAAATATGAACCAACATAAGAACTTTCTCACTCTCAGGAAAGGAAACATATTCCATGCCTGGCAAAAGAGATTGGTGGGGTTTTTCAGCTTAATTGTACAAGGCTACTCCCAGTTTCTAGTCCATACTGCAGAGTTTTCTGCCTTTTCAGCATGTAAGGCTTCTCACTGAAGAGCTCTTGAAAATAAAACATCTATGAGTGTAGTTAAAATTAAATTTTTCCCCACTGTGGATCTTGAAATTGTTAAAGGAAGATCAGCACCAGACATAAAAAAACTGTGATGTTAAAAAGGTGAGTTATTTGGCCCGCACAGCCCGGTCGCTCACCGCTAACGACGACGTGCTCGTCAGTCGGCTGCCGATATAACTCTCATTAGCTGAGCTGGGACTTCTTCCCTCGGTCGCACTGTGAGACATTAAAGCCCTTCGGAGAGCTCGCTTTGGTGTTTTTGAAAAAGAAAATGCTCTTGTAACCTGAGGAGTATGACAAGCAGTTACACACTGACAGAAAGCAGGCTGTAATGACTACACTGTATAAGGCTACCAATCAAATCTTGAACGTTTGTAGGACGTGTATCACATGCTAATATGACTGTACCACAAGTAGCCCAACACCCACACCCAAAGCAATCTGACTTTTAAAGGCTTCTCATCAATCCTTCTCACTCTGTCCAAATACAAGAAAGTGGCAGAGTGAGAGCAGGGCAGAGATTCAGGGAAAAGTCCAGGTGAGGTCTAGTCAACGAGGATTCCTCACATCCCTTGGTCCTGCAAAGTCAGGCTGCCCCCCCCCCATCTTCAAGTTGCTTTCAATTTCATATTTTATTTAAAAGATTTGAAGTATTAAACAGAATAAGTTCCATAACAGACTCAAAAATGACTACATAATACTTATGACTGTAATACTTCAAACTATATACAGATATTCCAAAACCTTAAACACTCCTCACCTTCTTTCTTTAAGGAGCTTATACTTAAAGAGTTTTAGTTGAGATTAAGTTTTTCCTGTCACTACTGTAAATACTACAAAATACCTGAAACAGGAATACCAGTACAATTCTCTGACTAAAATAGCTGTTACTGTAAAGCACTATCTTTATAGTATCTTACCTTTTTTGATGTTTTCTTTATTGCCCTGGATGCTCTGCTTAAAGTACTGTCCATATCTTTAGTATTTACTTCAACCGAGTCAGGGTCAGCAGTATAAATGAGATTTTCCTGTAGACAATAATAGTCAAACATCAGCACTTGTCAGAATATCATTTTCCAGTTCCTTAGATCAGATTTATAGGTTTTAATTGCCATATTCCTTCATATTTAACTCTTCATATATAGTTCAGCAACTATCTGTTTCTGAGACATTTCATTAGATTAACTGCTGGTGCAATCAGTTTGTGAAACCACTTCATCAGTAGTTTTACATTTAGTTTATCAGATGCAGTTTCAAGTCCGGGGCTGACCAAATTAAAGGCAGTATTTCTGGAGCATCCCTAGGGAGTTACCAAGATAAACACCACTTTGTTTCAATGACACATCTGGCACACTTCTGAAGTGAAATCTTGATAGCTCCAGCTGTCAAACATTAAGACTAAGTCTTTCAGCTTAAGTGCATGTTTGCAGAATAGCCACAAGTTCTGTGTTTTTTTCATGCCATTCTTAAACTCCAGCATGTGCAAATCAATATCTGGCTATCTACTTAGAAAATTTGGGGAGCAGGGGGGGCACACATGGAAGTGGGAAGTCGCTGGGGTCATTTGTTTTTGCTGTTTTGTGTCTTTGTTTTGAGAAAAAACAGTTTACATTAAAAAATTTCAAAAGGACCCCAGATAGCAGCAGCTGTGTGGTTTTTCCCAGGGTTTGGCAAAGAGTAGTTAAAGCCTTTGCTGCCACCAGGAGGCAAAGTCAATGTTAGCTCACTCTCACATGATGCTATAGAATTTTTTAAAACCAGGCAAAAGTGCTTAAATTGAAGCTCAATTTGACATTGAAATCAGCAAGAAAGAAGTATTATATAGTTGGTATAAAGCAGTAGTTACAGAAATTATAACTAATGGATTCAACATAGTAGGTTACAATTTGTCAGTCTATGATTTTGAATGTCTTGGGGCAAGAGGGAATGATACATTTATTACACAAAGGTTAATTTCTATTAAAAATACAAGTTAGATATAACACAAGAGACTGAAGACAGGCAACAGACAGATTAAAGTAAATTAACAATTCCAAATCGGTACTTTTACTACTCAGTACCTAAAAAGGAAGGAAAACCACAAAGCCAAGCCTCTTATTCCTAAGTCCCTGGATCACCAGACAAACAAAAGCTCAGATGTTGTTTTCATTACTTAATTACCACTTTTGTAACAAGAATGTCTTTAAAAATCACAATCAAATATTGTACTGTAAAAGTAAAGCTGAACATAAAATATTTCTAATTTAAGCCAAGGAGTTTCAGCTATATGTACTGCACACATTTTCAGCAAATTTAGGTGACTGATACACAAGGACTTTTACATAATTAAAACATTAGCTGAAAGCATCTTGTTCTAATTGGCAAGGTTCTACTCTTCAAATCAGTAGTTTTCTGGCTGTGACAAGCCCACACACTGAACTTCCAAAAATGTGAGGAGGTCAGTGCCTCCTTTATTTCATTGTTTTATTTCCCTGTTTAAGGTTGTAGGCTTCTGTCCACATGAGGAAGATGCTTCATGCCTCTTTACATTATGGAGCCCACACATACAAGGTGCTGAACAAAGAACTCAACCTAACTCACAGCTAAACCAAACCAAAAAATTCATAATGCTGGGGTTGTAAATTGAAACACTGCAGTGACAGAAGCAAGCTGAATACCATTCTCATTAGACCTACAGTGCAGAGTTTAAATTATTTATAATTAGTTTGTGATGGTGAAAGGGTATGATACTTAAGTACTTATTAGCTTCTGCAGAAACTAACCTCTGGGCTGTTTCCTTTTCCACCTTTTAACCACTCAGTTGCAGACATGCTAATGTTTTCTGCTCTACTTCTCCTCAGGCATGTCCACTATTACATTCTTTAGATTCATGTGCTTAAAGCCAGAAAGAGAAAAATATTTCCAGTCAGCAACGTGGTTCCAAAGCACTTACTGCATCTGCTTTGCAAATAGTGTTGGCCACGTGCCGACACAACATCTTCAGCCAGTCCTCCTTGCGAGGTTCTTCAGTGGTCATCTGGAAACTGAGCAGCTTGTTGTTGAGTTCTGTAGGTGGCCGCACAACCAAGGCAAAAGCTTTCTGGCAATCTACAGTTTAGAAAAAAAGAAAGGAGTTAAGACAAAGAATAGTAAGTTTTCATATAATTTAGGAAAGAACCTTCAGAAGGGTTGACCCTCCATCTACCAGGAGCTAGAGCTACAGACAACATGATTCGCTGCAATGATTTTGTCTTTATTTACATGATTGCTGTTGTATCACTTGCAAGAGCATGGAGTTCTGTTCACAGCTGTCATCAAGAGGCTGCAAACAGCTGTTCATGCAACAGTTTATTCACCAAATAATCTGCCTGCTCTGGACTGCAGACTAGTCAGCCTCATATTTACTACCTACCCTCCTTGCCATTTCTTTTTTTAATTGTATTTCTACATTCAAGTGCTTCAGAGAACATAAAGCAGAACACATGATGTGCATATCATCACTTACAGTGAAACAATAAACCTTTCTTTTTAAGGTATAGATCTAGAAACTGGTCTGACTAGGCTTCTTTATAAGTCACTATCAAGACTGGAGCAGTATGGCAAAGCAGACAAAGAAATTAAGTATTCTAAGTCTATCTTTTAAGATAACAAGCACAGCTTCCCCTTGAGCTTTATCAGCATCAGATAAATGCAAATCTGGTTTCACACCAACGGCACTTGTCTCTGGCCAGTCTCATGCTCTGGACTCAAGTTTGGGTTTTTGTTTTGTAAATCCAGAGCTGTCAACTGTTTAACTCACACTGCCATTTGGTTGGCTTATGCTAATGCCATCGAGTAGTTCTGCCAAATTCAGCATTCCTGCAGTGATTCTTGAAAAGCCAACACATATCAGTGCAAAGAATTCTCAAGCTCAGACAGAATTTCAAACTGAAGCTTTACTACAGTCACATGCCTGACATACCATACAACAAATATGCCTGCATTCTGTCCCACAACAGCAGAGCTTCAACTTTCATACTCTGAAACAGTTTTCATTGGCTACCACAGCACTTCAAAACATACACACACCACACCTTCTGTCTCTCTGATGTCCAGGACCTTCTTGATCTGGGAGAGGGGCATGAGGACAACATGCTTGAGAGATGCAGGAGGCCTTGTGTGGCCATGTGGACTCTTGAAAGCTCCAATAACTTTATGCCGTTTCCTTGCAATCTGCAAGGAGAGAAAGAGTCAAAGCTGGAAGATCTCTTGCTGTTGCTTCCTTTTCTTTCTATTCTTTTACCTTCTGCTATACAGGAAGGCACAGAAAGTCCTGCTAATGAGAAATATTCTAAAGAGTATTTTACTCTATTTTACTCTACCACATAAATATTTAAGAAACTCACTTATCTCACTATTCACTGTCTACAGTTCAAGTGGCCCAGGAGTATTTGTTGCTTAACATCAATACACTCAGCTGAAAAATAAATTTTAAAAAATTATCTAGATGGAAAGTAATTTTGCACTACAGACCTCAATTCTACCCTGCATAACAAACAAGGGCTCTTTGAAATCCAGTACAAGGTAGTCTAGATTAAAACAGAAAAGACAACACCCATATGCATGAACCAACTTAAAGTGTGATGTGTTATGTTCTAGAAACTTCCTTTGCTGTTGTTTATGCATGTGGAGGTTGGCCAGTCAGTTTTTAGTTTACATAAAAACACATGTGAGATATCTGTGTGTTAAAATAAGAAATCTGCAGAGACAAGGCAAGAAGCTCTATTAAAAGTGAGTTTATTTTCCTTTGCTTCCCTTACAAGAAGTGACAAAGCTGAGTCAATTTGAATCAGGAAGAGTTCCTCACTAGTCACAACAAAAGGCTTTTGTCTGTAAGTGTTGCTTAAGACAGGACTAATTTTCAATTATTGTAGAGTTGGTCTTCTATGAAGACAATGTTAGTTACTGCTGTAGACAGTAACAAGAACTTTCATAAAGTGTCCTTTACAACTTCAGTTTCCCCATATAAGTCTCCAAAGCCCAATTAGATTCCTTTTCCTTTTAGTTCTTCCTAACATATTTTTAGTCTAAGGCATTTAATAGCTGAATTATAATTTTTTGGTAGCCAGACATCTGTCACAAAGGCCAACTTTATACTTCCATTAAATATACTTCCATCAACTTTAAAAGACAAACAACCTGCTGAGCCAAGGATTCCAGCACAATTTTTATCCGTTGGTACTACTCAAAGTGGTATTCAGATAGATGTTTATTTCTTAACATATTAAGCTGCTTTTATGGTTTTGCTCTGGCTGCAAGCCATTAAAGGCTATATTAACACCTTTCAACCATTCACACATGACTAGCTACTTGCACTGGCTTATACAATAGCTAATGAAAGGCAACATCAGCACACATTGAGCTAACAACAATCTGTGACTTAGAATTCTGCTTCAAAAGTTCCTAAATTTTACTTATTTATGTTCATGTGTACTGTGAGCCCTTTTATAACTCAGTTCATGAGATGTACTTATAGTTATCTTACCTCTAGGCAGTCATTGAACAGAAAGAGTGTGACCTGTTCTCCCCTGTCACAGAGGTCATCACCAAGTGCTACAGTCTCCAAACGCTGCACTAAGCTTCGGTGAGACGACAACAGATTGGCCTAAGTGACACAAGCAAAAATCTCATTAAGCATTTAGTTCAAGGGCTGGATTACTGCTTGCTTACAGCTTAACACTGGAAATCTGTTTAAACCAGCACCCCTGCATTGTAGCCTCACACACACTACAAAGGGAGCAAACTCACAGTGCACAGTCATCTCACAGGTCTGCAGCTTCAGAGAAATTACTTACTGGACATCCATCAACTTCATAGACAACGTCAAAGAACTGCCTTTGTGCCTCTGTTTTTCTTTTATCTTCGTTAATATGTCTAAAAGAAACATTATATTTATCTTCAATATCAAGCAATAGTAAATGAATGTACTGCATTTAAGACATACAAAAATAACAAAGCTAAACATTCAGAAATAGAGTTTACACAGCAGCACTGAAAAACACAAAATCAGTCACATTTGCCCAAATACCACCCATAAGCACACAGGGCACTTCAGATCTAGAACACTCTTCTTGTCATGTTACCACCAGTTGACACACCATCCAGTTAACATAGAATTCACCTCCCCTGTCCTGTGAGATTTGAACTAGAGATTGACACAATGCAGTTCTTTATAGCCTGCATTTTATCCCCCCCAAATCAGGACTGCAGCTCACGAACCAGCACATGCAAGAATAATTACAATTTAAAGTTATTGTAGTCAAAAAATGGACATTTACCCAATTCATACAGAAAGTCTCATTGCTGGAGACATACACTACACTTCAAGAGGTGAGGCTTACAATCTAAACAACTTCAGCTTTTAGCTAATTAACTCACAGAACAGTGCCAAGACTAGCTAATACAGGACCAGAGGAGAAACTAATCTCCCACCAACAGTGTGTCCTTTCAGTGGATGTATGCAGAGAAGTAAGATGTAAAGACAAAACACATCTCTTCTGTTCTGGAGGGAAAGGATAGAAATAAAGAGTTGGAACAGAACTGAGGACTCGAAAGGTTCAGTTCCCTTCTGAGGCAGGGAGTCAGCAGAGGTTCAGGTACAAGTGCTGGCTAACACCCCAGACTCCTTCAGAGCTCTGGCACAAGACACCAAAGAAACAACAGCCTGCACACAAATGGTTATGTTTACTTACTCTTACTCATGGCAACAAAACATTAACATCAATTGAGAAGGAACAGAGATATCTAAATGTATAACTGTGTTTCACAGAATGAGCATGACTTACGTCATCACTTCCTTTAATGATTCAATAGCTCTTTCTAGAGTGATTTTATCTGGGTTCTCTTCTGCTGTATGTTTCTTAATATCTACAATTAAAGAAAAAAAAAACACAAATAAAAATTCCATACACATTACAAGTGCCTGAAAAGAAATCTGAAAAAGTCAATTTTAAACTGGAAGTCAGATAAGATGACTGAAGAAATCATGTCTAACCTGGAGTCCAAATAGCTCTGATTAAGCAGAGAACTAGGCTGAGCAGCAATTTCCAGGCATCTTATTAAGAAACAAAAAGCTACATACAATACAAAAACCAAACCCTCAAACTACTAAAAAAATTTTAAAACAAACCAAAAAAACATTCAAGTTGAAGTGCAGAGACAAGCATAGAAGTCATTTTGTACCTGAAGAAAAGGGGGATGGTGAGGATTTTTTTATTCTCTTTAACTTAATCATTATTACAGCAAGTGGTTGATACCAGGTGGAACACATGAAACTGTAAGCCTTGCCAATATGAATTTCTCTCTAGTTTATATTCGTTGAATTTGAATCTCAATTATATTCTTGTTTGAAGAGATGGAATTGTTGTCAATACAAACTCTGCCTTTATCAATATATGAACAAGTGAAACTCAGTCAAAAGTATGTTTTCTGCAGTAGTGGGTCTCACTGACTGCAGTAAACACGATTAACTCACATAATCAGACTTGTTTTATATGCTGATAATGACAAAAATTAGACATTATCCTGGTTTTGACACCTTCACAGACAAACTAATGAAAATTACATCTCTGGATTACCATTTAGTAGTAGAGCAACACTGGGCAGCCTTTGGACAGGACGGATAAGCAGTTCAGCTAAACTTTGGCGGCCACATTCAGGTTTAGCTTGATTTATCTGGGGAAAGAACGAGGGGAAAGTAACAATCATTTCCTTTTTTATTAATTTTTTACAGACACACAAAAAGAAAGCACAAGATAGAGAAGAAACTGTCTTCCTTGAAATTAGCATTGCTGTACAAGTTTGAGACTTGTTTACCACAAGTAGTCAGTCATTAACAGATAACATTAAAAAACACATTATATTCAAAACTGCATAGTGATTTATGTTCTCAGAATGCCTAGTTTTAAAGTGTCCATATCAACACCTTAGTCCTTGTTTCAGGTGCTAATGTGGAACAAGAAAGGGGACAGCCTGTTCTCTTATTCGTTTCTCATCTTTTAGATATCCATACTTGGATGTAATCCCTAGTCCCTCAGAAAACACAAGCTGAAATCTGTCAGTTTGATTACTTGACTATTTGAGAGACTTGCTGGATACAGGAGTTAAAGCTACAATGCACTATTAATCAACTGTACACATTTATCTGAAATGCTCAAGAGTTTTAAAGACTCATCTTCAGACAACTTTCTTTGAAGATCATCTTCCTGTTAGATCTCCACTGCTGGGCTCCTATTCATTAGCCACAAGAACATTGAGATTCTGCCTTCCTGGAGCTTCACAGCTGCCCATAGCAAGTTAAAAGCTACTTCATAAATACAAGTCTTGCAAACACAGAGGGAACCTGTGAAATCAGCAGCTCTAGTTATCTTTATAGAAAAGGCATGTACTGGGAGGAACGTTTTCCAGCAATAAATGTGTATAATCAAACTACACTGAAAACTGTTTAACAGAGGAGGAACTTGACCTCTTATGAAACAACCTTATGAGGAGCTTGATGGATTGAAGCTCAAATCCTTCCTATTTGTGTCACCAAGAGATGTTCACATTGCTCGAAACTTTCAAAATTCCACATTCTTCCATCTACTCTATTAAGTAGTACATGGTAATGGCCTCCATGTTCTACTTACAGACTTAGTTTTGCAGACTCTTACCTTTAGAAAGGCATGAAATCTTGGCTTCTGTTTTTCACATCTTGTAATAGTCTCTTTGCTCATTTCAAAGAAATTCACAAACGGAGGGTATGTTTTCAACAAGTCTTTTGACTGAAAGAAACAACTGTTAGGGCCTTGCTTTACATATTCCGTAGCATTGTACATATGCTCACATGCCCTGAGCCATAGAAGGCTGCTCAAAGGCACATTTCAATAAAGAATAATAAAAAATGTGTTGGAAACCCATGCGTAGTCACAGAACAAGTTAAGACATTTTTGCATGCCAGATGCCCAAGATTCAGTGCTGCTGATTAAATGCAGACTGTTCTCACAAGCATCAAGCATACATGTGACAATCTCAGATCCTGCTGAGCAGCTCAAGTGGAAGGCAGATTCTCACCTAGCAAGAGGCTTATGGTGACAATTTTGGAAGTTTCAGACAGGTATTTTCTCCAGTTATTGCAATCACCTTTAGAAGACACCAAACCACCAGAGGCAGTAGCTTAGACTAAAAACTTTTGAATAACAAACACTATTTACCTCAAAATTATCAGGTCAGAAAAAGCCCAAGACACCTAGCAGACTATTTATGTTAAAATGCATGGCAGACCCAGACCTAGCTTTCCCGTGCTATGCATTCTGTACTCAGGAGAATAAGGAGTCCTTATTCACTTGCACATTTCAAGTCTTGAAGAAAAAGCATGAGAAGTTTCTGTGAAACTTCCGTGTTCTTAACTATTGATCAGAGGCAGCAGATAGTTGAGGGTACAGGAAGTGCCTTTAAATGTCCAAGTAAAACTCAGATCTGTATTGTTGCAAATTACAGTTCTCAAACTGTAACTGTTTGTAGTGTACTCATATCAGTAGACAGACACATACAATTCATGTCAAGTTTAACTTAATTGAAAAGTCTGAACAAAAAATACAATGAAAAGTTGGACTTCTTTCTCAGTAATGCTTTGCTTGTATTTGCTGGCCCTACAATTGAACTGTTTGCAAGGCAAGAGAATAGTTTAAGGCAAAAAAAAAGAAAGAGGAACTTACATATTTAAGAATGATATCACCAATACTTTTGCTTTCAGTCCAATTTATCATGAGATCTTCCAGGTCCTCCTAGAATACATGGAGGGGTGGGGGTGAGAAAACAAGCTGAGCATGAATTGCACGAAGCTGTTAAACAGGATCAGTGTTTTGCTGAACACATATAATATAATCACGTGTGTTTTCATGCTAACAAAAGAGACAATCCTAAAAGCTGTTCAACTTCACATTCAGCCCTTCAGTCTACTTAGGGCTGAAAACAAGAATCTCTAGCTTACTGAATATATAGCTCTAAATCAATGCAAGTGGAGCCTGGCAGTGCATCAGCAATAGGCAATTCTGAAACAAGATGACACTGCTGCACCCAACACACTACAGAACACACCCCAAAGGAAAACGAAAAAAGGATGCACAGCAGACAGTTGAACCAATTCTAATTAATAGTGCACAACTAATCTAGGACTCTTAAGCCCAAAAGGTAGGACTGAAATAGAACTGGCATCAATCTCCTCACTTGCTACCACAGGGTGTCAGGGAAAGTGAGCCCAAGCTGTTAAGCTTGTATCAGCTTGATAAGGATCAAGTTTATTTGCTGTCAGCTAATAACAGGGACAGGAGGGCACAGCTGAAGGTTCAGGATTCAACTTAAGTGAAAAGGATTCATCATTAATATTGGTTTGTTGCTGCTCATATCTTTATTACATCAAGGATGAGGGAAAACACAACTACTTCTAAGCAACTCTCCCTACACTGCATGCTGCAGGTAAATCCCACCTGACAGACACACATGCTCTACTTTCATCTCAGTCTCAGTGGGCACACATCAATGCCCAGTGTGATTAACCAGACTGGATCCCAGCAGTTGGGAAAAAATCAACAAAAACCCCACAAACCAACCACTGAGTTGCAGGCAGTCTGCAAGTCTCTCTATTTTAAAAGCCTACTGTGAAAGCCAGCCAGGAACAGACATATGCCACTATTTGAAAGAGATTTTATGGCTTCATATTTGAGGAAGACTTGCATCATAGTCTATTATGGGACCCTGAGATGGCTTCAGAGAGTGCTTGCAATCCAAAACAAAATATAAAGAAAGCCTCAAGAAAACAATCTTATAGGGAATTCTAATCAGCTCTTGTTAGGCCTCAGCATCACCAGGTCAGTTGTTTGAGAGGTTAAAGTTTGACAGACTGGTAATTTCTGACAATTGGTTCAAAGTCATTTAAGGAGGGATTAGTATTTCCCACCAACTGATAAATCTCCTTATATGAACATACCTAAGGCCAAGGAAAATACCAAATTTTTGTTTTGTTGGTTTATATTTTTTTTCTTTTAAATTCCCTGGATTTATCTATCCTTCCAAGACTCCTTCCTTACAGTTTTAACAGAAACATGTTGCAAGCACTTGAGAGTCAGGCTACAATTTGATACCACTGGGCCTTTTGACCAGTTTTGTACCAGTTACAGAAAACCTCCTACAGATAAAGGTATTAAAATGTGAAGAGAAGCCAGCTCATAAATGTATTAGTTACATGCACAAACTCAGGACTTAAGATATTTTTAAATAAGCGTTAAATCTTAAAGAATACTTTGCATTTCCATGTAGTTCCACAGGTTGAACAGCGTGTAACAGCACCAGAAAGAGCCTACACCTGCCCAGCAGATGCAGCTGAAAAAATGCAGACAAGATTCAAGGTCTCTATGAAAGCTTCCCCTCCAGGGGAGAAGTTGCAGCTTGCCTTAATTTTAGTGTGTACATCAAGAATATCTGGAATGCTGCCGAATATGGTCTTAATCTCTTCCTGTGCAAGGATTGGTCCCCCAAGTTGTCCTTCCTTCTCCAACGGGACTTGAAATAACTGACGAAATAAGAGAAAAACACATTAATGCCCTCCCAAACACCAACCACTGTGTCAGAAATAGTTGTGAAAGCAACAGTGTTTTCCAGATCATAATTTTTTGCAGTCACAAGCTTGAGAAGCTCTCATTTAGCCCGAGTGGTTTTAAGATACAAACATCTAGTTTGATACATTGCTACAGCATAACCCCCTTTCATCTCACTTTCTACTCACACATATCTTGGCTTTCTTTAAGCAGATAATCAGCTGCAATGGAAATTTTCTTTCAAGAAATTAAGTTCTTCCTGTAAGCTGTTTGATATTCTGTTGTTCTTGAAATAACTTTTTTAAAAAGCTTTTTACCCCCTTCCATCTCTCTCTACTCAATAATATTTAAAATATCTGAGTCATAAAGATCTTGTTTTCCCAACACCTGCAATTTCCATACAAATTGTACTTCCACTATAGATCCCAGATTAGAAATTGCATTTTCAACCTTTATTATTACTAGACACTAAACATTTTCATGTCAGGAAAATTACATGAAACCACTTATATTGTCATCTTTCTATGAATCTTGGATGCACCTAAGCCCCCAGAAGCCTGGAGATCACAAGTTGTAAACACCAATTGATGTGAACACTGGATGTCTGATTACACTTGACCTGGACTTGCTTTAAAACCAGCTTACCTGAATGATTGTTGTTAGTATATCAACATAGTTACTTTCTGTCTGATACAATTCCTTTGCAACCTGCCACCTCGCAGACTGCTTTAGTGGAAGAGGAGTTGAGTTTTTGGAAGGCCTTGCACAGGATTTTGGTGTTTCTGATGAAGAGAGCACCAAAAGAAGACAGAGCTTTATTACAATAGAATCCCTAAAAGAAACCCTGAGCCTCAAACACAAGAAAAAACATTTCAGAATTTTTAAGTGAAGACAAGTTTGAAGGTGTTTTTAAAAGGCTATTTTGTAGATTTTTCTATAGTTATCAGGGCTCTTTCCAGAAAATAGCTTTCTTTATTACAGCTTATAGAACAATAGTAATATACCATTCCTCAAAATTAGACTGAAACTAATAATCCATTTATGGGCAGGTCAATGACTTGGCCCTATTAGTAGCACCTTATTTAATAGGAAGTGATGATTAGGTGTTGAACTTTATTTATCCATACACTATGCGCAAAAGTACTTCTCTGTGTTCACTTTGCCATGTGAACAATTCTCTCTCAGCTGCCTACCATCCTTGCATTAGGAGTGTAGCACAAAGCCATTTATTAAAATCATGAAACACTTACATATCGTCCTATTGGGGGAGTGGGAAAGACACAAGAAAGTCATTTCTCCTAAAAGTAAAGCCAAGTGGTCCTGGAGCAGTCCATAAGTTTTAAATACTCATGTATCAGACCTCAGAGACCTATACTACTTTTTTGGATATCAAAGTTTGTTACTGTCACAGTTGCTATGAAATAAGTACCTGACCTGCTTTCAAAACAGCATATTCTGAGACTGCTGCTGCTGGATTAGAAGAAAACTCCATACCAGGAGTAAGAGTGTAAGTGCCATCCAAGGCTGACCTAAATTCCTTCTGAATTATCACCTACAGGTTGTGCCTCATTGAGAGCTCTTGATTTTGCCTTTTTAAGGCAGTAGGAGCTCCAGATACCTCCTCTCTGTGACAGAACTCAGGCTTTTTAAAACACTCAGGTATTAGCCTTTGACCAATCCAAAATTTTGCAGTTCCTCTCTTCCACAAGAACCATGTGCAGAGATATTAAGACTGTTAGTCCATTCACTCAAAACCGATTGATTATTTACTTTCCTGGAAAGTTTTAGACATGACAGTTTCCTGCCACAAATAGTGTTACCTCAACAGAACATTTCAAAGACCTAGGAGGGAGCCCTGCAGGAATTTTCTCTTTAATCCCTTTAGAAAAGAATCTTTGTCCTTTCCTCCAAGTATCGTCCTAGAGAGTATTTTAGATTATTTACTGTTGACTATGTTGCTTATTTGCTACAGAGTTTCAGCAGAGCATTTGAAGCACTTGGGAATAACACTGGACTGTATTTCCTATTTATCAACTCTGTATCTTTTCCTCCAGATACGAACGTGCTTTATTACTGTGAGGTCTCAGTCTGAACTTTTTGCGCCAACTCCTTTTGCACACTTTGAAAATTCAAAAGCTTTGAATTACTCAGCAAACTGCAGTAAAACCTCTAAGACTTTTCTACCACCATTTCCACTTGTATGCAAGAGCTCCTAAACACTGTGTGTCTGAATGGAAGTTTTTAGCTCTACCTCCATTGGTAGTGCTTGACTCCGGAGTGTTGGAAATATCCAGCAAGGACCCAATAGAAAGTGAGTGTTCGGCTGAGGGTCGTTTCCGAGGAGGGAATGGGGACACGTCTGTTTCCCTGGTCAGTTGTGCAAGAGTCTCTTTCAAACGGCGCCTTTTGCGATTGCTGTTTGGAGTGTTCAGAGAAAGCAGAGACACGGACTTCTTGAAGTCAGGACTCTCTGACTGTAGTAAAAGAAAACTTAGTTTAGTGGTTTTATCCACTATGTCCAGTTCAACCCAGTGCAAAGACAAGTTTTTTTTTTTTATTTCCCTTTTTATATTCCAAACCACAGTAGTATCTTGTTTGACTAAATGTACAACCTTTGGGAAACAGAAAAAGGTTTTTTTCCAAATCAGTATTCTATGTATAAAATTTATAAAGGATTATCTGGAACTTAAATGCTGCTTTAAAGCATCTGATCTCTGGCCTCACACATACTACTGTGCATGCCAATTTTACCATCAAATACACACTGTGCATTGTGGAAGAGTTCAACATACCTTCTCAAATAAATACATGGACTCTCCAGCTCTGGCATCCATTTGAATGCTTCCCCAAAACCACTAAAGGAAAAAGAAAACATAGATTAAGAACACATTACAAAGCTTCACCCAAAGTTAAAAATATTCAAAATAATATATAATAGTAACAGTTGGTACAAGAGATATACTTTTTAAGAATAAGCCACATGTTTTCATTTATCATACAAAGTACTACAGAGCAGGATTCTTTCAAGAATTTCCAGCACTAACCTCTTGCTTTACAACATAAAGTTTTTTTAAAGGTTCAAATGGAAGATCTTTAACTGTATTTTCTTCAACCACCAAGTGTGTACACCTCTCATCACCAACTGGTAAATAATGTCCTCCTAGATTAAAAAAAAAAAAAGGCACGTTAGCAAGAGCAAAGAATATTACTGTTAGAAGTCAGTATCTCACTTGATAGTTCCATGGCACCTATTGTTACAAACTCCACCCCATTCATCACACGGGTTAATTTTCATAAACAACAACCTTGCATTTCTGTCATTTCTTCCATGTTAGCTTTCTCATCATCAGAGAATCCCAGGAAACTTAGCATGCAATCCTGGAAGGGAGGAACCTTGAACTGATTTCTAAAGTCATCATCAGCTGCACAGAAATCACTGAAAGAAAAAGGATGCACAAAAAAGTCACTAAATCAGTGCTATGTCGTTATTTAAGCAGAAGCTCACACACTGCAGGTGAAAAGGATGCAAGGTGAAGGCCAAAGGAAAAGAAACACCTACATTTCATTCCTTTTCTCCCAAGCCTTATAAATCCACTCAGCTTTCAGGATAGGAACACCAAGGCTTACAGCAATCTACAAAACAGGAAAAGCATAAGTTGTACCAAATATTTCCATTTAAATCTTTCCCATGTCAAGTAAAATTTGTAACCCTCCTTTTCAAGGCAGATATTGCAAAAAGTGAATATACTCCTTCAAGAGTCACAGCCAACTGCAACTCCCCAGAGTTAAAATGTATGAATTCAGTGAGTAGGAGATCAGATCAATAGCTCCTTTGACACTTACTAAAAAGTGCATCATTTTGTTAGTCTGATATCCTTCATCGCTCGCAAAAACACAAAATTGAATCTCTGTTCCAGTGGAAAACAAGATCTTTTTTCTGCTTTTGATACTTTGTATGAAGACAAACATGCAAGCCTGCTTTCATCAAAGCAAAAGTGACTATACCAAAGGTAACTGCCATGACTGCTTGAGAGATTGTAAAGTTTTCCTACTTTTTCCCTTTTGAGTTGGCAGAAAAGAGTGTTTGAACCAAAAGACTTCTCTTCCAATTGGAAGTTTAAAAAGACAAACTAGAAAAAAAAAACAGCCTAACAATTCAAGTAAGGGAGAGGCAAAGGGCATAGACACATCTATGTCACATTAAATGCTACAGAAACCTATTAAGTTGTGTTTACTTCTAAACTGAACATACATGTCCTGAAGGATTCCCTTGTTGTATCAGAAAAGAAAAAGCATATTCACATTATGACATAAAGGAAGATTGGAATCTTTAACCTTAAGTTAAAAATAATTTTTAAAAGAAGATACACATTAATTAAGTACTAAAGATATTTGAAAGTTACCTCAGGTTTCTTGTTTGGACACACAAAAAGCATAAACATAAACACACAAACACTTTTTCCTCAATGTCCTAACTATTGGTAACACCAGAACTTAAAACATTTTGAATCTTGTTATTTGCTGGTCTATTTCAAAACCTGTGCATTCAAGCAATTTATGTTTAGATCTCACCAGAGACAAAAACATGCCAAAGCTCAATACCAGAGGGAGACTAACTCACCATTACAAGTTATTGTTGTTAGTACAGGAAAAAACAGCAGCATATGAGCTGAAGTATAATTAACAAACTTAGTCTACAATAGTCAAATTACAAAAGTTTCCATGAAGCACCAACTCAAGCTTACATACTCTGAATTTGTCTCCATGTGTTGAGTTTGCAACCAAATGTGTAACTTTTGAGCTGAAGTCCCTTCGAATAATTCCACCCATATGATGAACCAACGTCACCAGCTTAACCTGAAAAAGAGATGAAAAGTTTTCAATAACCTTTTGAAGACTGAGAGCAGTATAAAAAGCACTACACAAAGCAAGCTTACATTAAACGTGTAGGAATAGAAGTACTCTGATCTGTTCTTAAAACAATTTGTTCACATCTAGCTGATATGTCAAAAGAACTATTAACATTTCTTTTTATTTCAACATTTAATACAGCCTTGCTATGCAGTTTGAAGACAACCTAAGCTACCAGTACTCTCAGGATGATCACACATAATGCCTTCACTTTTTCACACAAAACTGATTTGAAGCATGTTCTCCTCACTGATTTAGTCAATTCTAGATCAAATCTAACTAATCCTAACACTGGACATAGGCTTTTGTTTTGGGATTTTCTTTCCCCCAAACAAAGATGTGAAGCCATATTGTTGATTCGCAGGTGTCTAATAGGGAAATTAGATGCAAATTGTCTCACTGAAATGGAAAAGCAAAGTGCTAGAGAATCAAAGGGTAAAGTCCTGATAGCCTGATATCTCAACAGCATGGCAGCAAGAGAACATGCCTGCAAGTGCTCCAACAGGACCACAAAGCCTTCTTGGCTACACTACTACCTGTACAGAAAGAGGCACCACTGGGTAAACATCATCTTATCTGAAGCCTCAGTGTTCAAATTTTGAAGCCCAATTGAACTGGAGCTGTTTAACGTCACTCAGCAAAATAGTGACCAAAAATGACACAGATACAATGACTTGGACAAGGAAATGGTCCTGTTCCCACCCTCAAATATCACTCCTTTGAGCTTGCAACAAAAGAACAAACAATTCATTTCCACCCTATAACCTCAAGTCAGGGTTAAACCCTATGGGTGATAGAACAGAAGAGTATCAAAAATAAACTTAACATGTAGTTTTACCAATCCAAAGGAAAAAAAGAAGTCTTACTAATTCTTCTTTCTTTCTGAATCCTGTAAAGCACAGTACCAAGTTCAACATACTTGCACAGTACAGTGGACGACAGGAGAAAGGTAAAGGCTGAAAATAAGAAGTAAGCTTATTAGTCAACAGTATACTGCTCCCATAGTTTCCACATTACCTTTAATACAATACTGTTATTTCTAGTATTAAAAATGCACCAGACACTAGTCTAGTTATACCTCAGCTCCAGGCCTGTCAGTGTTCTGATAAAGTAACTAGAGCATCCCCAAGTTCCACAGGTAGCATTCCATCCTTTTATTTCTTCCACAATCCATCTGCTCTGTGTGACAACTTTGGGAAATACAAAGTGCCTGCTGGAGAATCATTTTTATGTTGCCTTTCCTAATGGCACAATCCCAGCTGGTGGTCAACAACTCTCACAAGTACAGCAGTAGTTGCAGCCTTACTACTGTCTGATAGTGCTTTCCTACTACATGCAATATTCTAACATAGTATAAGAAACTTATTTTTCTTAAAATTCTCTCGCTAGAAATGCTTATAATTGATTCTAAAAGAGAGATTTTATTTTGAACACTGAATATTTAGAACTCACTGCAGCAGAGAACTCCCCAGCTGATCTCACCATCAAGCACATACCTCTCCCTTCTGAGCGCAGTGCAGCACGACGGGCGGCCCGATGACACGGCAATCAGCCTTGCAGAGGTTGGGAAAGACGGAATCTTGGAAGTCGGATACAACAAAGACACTCTCAAATTCTGGGGAATCAGAATCTCCAAGCTCTTCTATACTGTCTGTCTTTATGTAGGGCACTTTAATTTCCTTGATGTACAGGGACGAAAGGGAAAGAGTTATTCAGGCAACATACTTGCACTAGTGTCAAAATTCAAATTATTTTTATTTTGGATCATAAGAAAAATCTATGATTCAGATTTCAGAGACAGACTCAGGATTTGTGAAAGCTGAATGAGGTGCACTGTTCTCTAGCATAAGAATAGCTATGAACTGCTGAATGCTTTAAGACTGAATGTCTTAAAGCAATTCCTGCTTCTGAAGAATCAGAATTCTAGTTGCTTCAGTAGTTTATGTATCAGTTCACACTGATTAATACAGTATTGGAAATAGCCAGATAGAAAGAAAATCCCTAAGCTCAAAAGATAAATGAAATTTCAGACTGTCAGAACAGCTTAAGGTACTTTGGGATGTTACTAAAAAGTAGCACCCAGCTTGCAACAGCAAGTTCTGCACTGCAGAACATCTAAGGAATGGAAAGAGATTTTGTTCAATGCTTTTAAAGCATTTTAAAGGGTCTAAAAATTTGGTTCATTCCAATTTCTGGAGAAGCACTTGTTGTACTTCAGTTTAAATGCAGTTTTCAATTGAAAGAGAAGCCAATTGAGAATTACAAAGTCAGTTCATAGCAAATACTTATGTGCTGGATGAACACAAACATGCAGCTGGATGTCTCCACAGGTATTTCTGTCCCCCTGTTAGAAAACACCACTAGGTAAGAGCTGCAGGTATTATATCCATATTTAAGAAAGTGTTTGTAAAAAAGTACCAATTTGATGAGCTGTAACACCACCAGAAACATTAGCATATAGTGTGACTATTATGCCCAATTAATCCAAACTAAAGCGTGTGCACATTTCAGTCCCAGTGAACATGCTGCATGCAATTACATGTGCTTAATTGCATGACATACCATATGAATAATACTTTTTATTAGATTTTCTTCTGATTTCTCAGGACTAGTTTCCTTTATCTTTATAACAGGTACTTCCATTATCTTAATGGTCTGTGGAAGAGGAGAACTTCAGTACACAAGCAAATTGGTCACCAGAAGCCTAAAAGCATAACATGTTATTTTAACACTGTTTTATCTCAGACCCACATACCTCCAATGCTTTCAGAAGCTCCTCATGTTTCCCTGCTTCCTGAACCAAAACCACTCTTGTTTCTATTTGAGGCATTTCTTCTGTTCATAGAGAAACAAAGATAATATTTGTATTTTAGCAGAAAAATTCATGTTAAGTCCAAATCAAGCAATAATGTATAGAATAACAGAGGTAGCCAGCATTCTGTCAGACACCTTATTTATCAGGAACACACCTGAAAATAAGTGTTACCTCAAGAAGTGTGTACTTAATTAAGGCACACCCAATTGACTTAAGAGCCTACACTTTCTAGTAAAAGGTGAAACAAGATCCTGCAATTCACAACCAGCAAACAAATATTATCAACTTAATGTTTCTAGCAGAATGAGATACCAAGACTTGCAGGAAAACCAAGCTGGTATCATTTGTATTTTCTGTGTCCCTGGCTGACAAGCTGCTTTACTTCCTTAGTGAAACTGAGCAGTTACTAGAAATATCAGAACTGAAATTGGACAACTTGTTCTTTTTCTCCATGTATTAATAAGCCTTCAAAATATTAGAAAGAAGGGACAAGTGTTGCCTCCATGTTATCTGAACCAAAAGGCCACCATTAGATTTTGGATACTACACTAAGAAAACAATACCTATTGATCTGTGTACCTGTACACAACAGAGCAGCTGTATTTTCCAAACACTGGTGTCAAAATGTCAGTCAGCTGGAAGATTTATTCCACAGAGGAGGCATTAAAGGGAACTGACAGCTTCCTGCACAACAGCCAGAAGACTGGTTTGATTTGGGCTGTAACCCCGGATTTTTACAACAAGATGAGTTAAAAATAAGCCAGTCCCTTTGCTGATGAAAGTATCCCAGCTCAACATCCTTCTGGCTATTCCACAATTCTGTAGTTCAGCAAGGCACTTCTGGTTTTTCAAAACTGCAAAATACCTACAAAATAATCAATCATTACAGCCTTAAAATAAGTTTTCCTCATTACCTCCAACATCCAAACCAGACCCAGGAAACACATTGTCTCTGGAGGCTTCTATAATTTTTGAATCAAGAGCAGAAGAATCAGCCAAGAGGCTCCTCCCGGTTTCGGACACCAGAGCACTGTTGTCAGTCATGATTGAGCCTCCTTCTCTCTTCAACAGCTGGAAGGGAAAGGTGCTAAACTCAGTTACAGCTGCAAAAAGTTCATCAATAAGAGCCCTGTTACTGAGGCAGTCAGAAGAGACTTCAGAAAACAAAACATTTAGATTTTTACTGAACTCCCACTTACACTGATAAGAGAAGTTCTGAAAGAGCATCAAGAACCACACAAGGATAAAGGACAACAAACCTGTTACAGAAATGGTTCTGTAATTCATCTGCACAGAAAGGAATTCAGCTCTGAGCAGGAGGGAAGCACTAACTAGGGCTCATTTAAAAAAGTTTAACTACAAAACACCAACAAACTAAACCCATTTCTTTCCTTCAGGGACAAACTACTACAAGCCAGAGCTGAGACCAAGATTAGCATTGTTGAAATGAAACATTAGCAGAAGAATTAGGGCAGCATCTTGCTAAAATTTGATTTTTTGGGTGAACCAAGTAGAAATACTGTGGGTAAAAATCAGCACCCAGAGAATAAACCAGCACTATTTACTCATAGAAAAATTGAAAATGCTTGAGAGTCTCTACAAAGTTAATAAGCACATATATGTCTATCTGTATGGTCTAGTCTATTGTTCTACATTAACTCCAATGGAAGTATTTATTTATTTATTGTCAGATAAGGAGACCTTCTGTCTCCTCACAGACAGACACTGTCTGTGCCCTCCCTGCCCATCAAAACTGTCACATACTGAAGAGGCAGAATTCTCAACACTCTCATGTTTTGTGCAGGTACCACCCAAATCCTGTACCAGAAACTTTGTTCTGAGACACCTGCCCAACACGCAGCACGTTTTCTTTGGCACGTGAAGCCAAGCAGGCTGCACTTCCTGTGACTCATCACACACAGATTTCAGTATTTGCACAGTGATATCACAAGTTATGCAGATCAGTCACTGAGCTGCTGTTGTACAATAACCCTTTGTAGCACTTCAACTGAAGTTGCTCTCCTCAGGACTCTAAATGCCCCTTTAAAACAGCAACCACCCAAATGCTGCGTTAAAGCACCAGCTGAGAGAGGACCCTTGAGGTAGGAAAACCCCCAGAGAACAGCACATGCTGTTTTTCAAGTTGTGTAATGACCATCATATTACACAGCAAAGTAAGTCAGAAGGCAAAAAAAAAAAAACAACAAAGGGCATTTTGGCATAATGCCAATAGAGAAAAGAGTTTATCTTCTAGAGTTTAAGAAATCACACTTGGGACTCTTAGAAAGGATTCATGTCTACATAAAACATCAGTGAGTTCCTAATATAGTGATGAGCACTAAGTCAATACTACAAAACTATCATGAAAACTATTCAGTTACCAAACTTGCCATCTTAGTTTCCATTTCCAGGTCACACAGCTGTGCAGGCTCCACAGAATTAAGTTTCCTACCAATAAGTCCCAGTCACCCTCCTCATGTATCTCAGAGCAGCTTAAAACAGGGCAAGATGAGAAAGTAACTTTAATCATAAAGTCTTTTAGGATCATCTGTCCAGGTTATAATTTTACCATCAGGAACTGTTAATACAAGTACAGCAGTGAGGGTGAAGAGAAACAATCTCGGAAGATACAAGACGTATTGTTAATAATTCCCACACAGAGAGCTGTGTGTGAACTCAGACAAAAACAAATCTGCCTCCAGTTAAACTTAAATCCTACAGATTATTTCTTAAGTCAGTATGATCCCTGTCATGCTGTTACTGTTATATCAAATAATATGTATATGAACTTACAGAGAACGTGATTGTGTCTTTGGAACAAACCCAATATTTTTGGGCTCTGCAGCGCTTTTCTTTATGGCTTTTCCAATTTATTTATGAGGTTCCATCTGGGTATATTTAAAAAATACTCCTTAACAGTTACATGACAATTAAAAACTTTATACTGGTCATTAAACTTATGGACAGAAAGTGCAACGACACAGAGAACAAACATCACACAGAGACACGAACACACGAAGGGTAAAAGAACACTATCAATATAGGGCGCAGGCAGACCCAATGCCCTCAGAGAATCGCTTAGGAGACAAAACACCCGCTCACCAAATTTGTTAAACCAAGGACAGAACATTAAACACTTCCCATGCTGCCCCTTTCCCTCCCGAGGAGCCGCCCAGGACGGTGCCCGGGGCAGGGCGAGGCCCTGCGGCCTCTCTCGCCTGCCGAGCCCGCAGGTGCCGGCGGGCCCAGCACTCCGCTCCGCCCTCGGGGAGCCGCCCTCGAAGCCCCCGGAGCGGCGCTGCGGCCCCGAGGCCTCCCAGGTGCGCTGGACACCGGCCCGGCCCGGCCCGCACCCAGCGCTGCCCCCGCACCGGGCTCGGGTTTGAGCTCGGCCCCGGCTCCCCTGCACGGCCGCTGTCCCCATCACGGCCAGTGTCCCCTCTCTCCCTCCCCATCCCCGCCGCTGTCCCCTCACCGCCAGCGCCACCCGCCGCCGTCCGCCATGAGCGGCCGCCGCCAATTCAAAACCCGAGCCGCCGCACTACAGCGCCGCCCATTGGCTGCCGGCCCCACCGCCCCTCTGTAAGCCGCCGTCTCATTGGCCATCTCTGCGAGATGTCCCGCCTCCCCCCACCTTTGAGGGCCGTGCTTGGCGCTTCTCCCCGTCTGATTGGGTGCTGCAGCTGCCGCTCACACTGGACGCGTTCCCATTGGTTGGAGGGTTTGGGCAGACGCACTGCGTTTGTTGCGGTACCGAGCGCAGGTCACCGAGTGGGCGGGGCTGGGACACGCTCTGCGCTGATTGGCTGGCGCGGGGTTTGAACGCTCCCAACGGCCGCGTCGCGAGACCCGGATGGACCATCCGTCATCCCCCCCTCCCCTTCCATCATACCCCCCCCCCATCATCCTCCCCCTCCATCATTCCCCCCCCCCCTCCATCATTCCCACCCCCTCTCCATCATCCCCCCTCCACCATCCCCCCTCCCCTTCCATCATACCCCCCCCATCATCCTCCCCCTCCATCATTCCCAGCCCCCTCCATCATCCCCCCTCCATCATCCCCCCTCCATCATCCCCCCCTCCATCATCCCCTCCACCATCCCCCTCCATCATCCCCCTCCCTCATCATCCTCCCGCACTACCCCTCCATCACCCCTCTTATCCCCTCCTTCATCCCCCCTACATCCTCCCTCATCTCTTCCCTCCTCATCCCGCCTCCATGACCCCCTTCATCCCCTCCTTCATTCCCCCTCATCGTCTTCCCCCTCATCATCCTCCCTCATCTCCCCTCCAGACCAACCCAGGGCACCCAGGGAAGAGTCACTGTGGTCACCACAAAAACGTTAATGCTGTTATTAAATTTAAAATAATAAATAAAAACAGATGTCGCTGTGTGTCTGCGTTTCAGAATAATCAGTTTGTAAGAAACAGGTGCTGACAGGGGGATATACGACTGGTCTAGATGAAAAACAACCAGCTGACCCCATGGCACTGACCACAAAATAAATTCAATATACCCAATGCTTTAATTGCCTTTTTATTTTTGATTTTTCCTGATACTAAAGCTTAGTGGTCCATCATGGAATTTTGTTGTAGAGGCTTAGCATTCTTGGAACCTGGTTTAGCATAACAGCTCACTGCTTGATGTAAAAACAGTGAGAGATGTGTTTTCTCTTCTAAAATATCCCAAATTAAGATCTTAGATATTCCTCTTTATATATATATATGTATATAAATATATATATGTATATATATGTATATATGTGTATATATATGTATATGTGTGTGTGTGTGTGTGTGTGTGTGTGTGTGTGTGTCTATATACACACCCTACAGATTTATATCAGTTCAGGCATTTTCATGACTGATACAGCAGCTGTAAAACTCCATTGACTTCTTAAGATTTGGAAGAAAAATGGAATAGGAAAAAGCAAAAGGTGGTAACAGGTGTTTATGAGCATAAAGATTTGCTGGTGAGGTACACGTAAATTAAGACCTTTTTCTTGAGGAAAAGATTTCAGAATAACAGCCTGCAAACTGAGGAGGTCATTTCCATGTTGACACAGGTCAAATTATGACACAGTCCTACAATTACTTCATTTCATATTGAGTAATTGCAACAATGACTTACAGTCAAAATACAGCCTGGCGTCCTTCTGTGCCATTTAAGTCATTTGGGCCATCATTTTGCACTTCCAGGCCAGGCCAACCTTCACTGGCTTTTTCCCTGTTCCCTCCTTTCTCTGCACTCTTACAAAGTCCTTTTTGGCCATGTCTTCAGTTTTTCCCACACCTTAAACCAGAAATCAGGTTTCTCCTGGGTTTGGAAAAAGTTCTGCAGGACAGGAGCCAATGTGCATTTTGCAATACAGTTTCTGGAAAAGATATTGGTGATTGCACATTGATTTCCACTTAACCTCGTTTTTTTTAAAAAAAAGTCTATGTAAAGTTTTGTGTGTGCAAAGGCAGGAGAAGCATATTCATCAGGGCTGGGGATTATCAGATGATACATGATCACGTCTCAGTTAATGGTTTTTAAAAGAATGTAAGTGATATCCAAACGTTCAGGACATAAATAGAGGCTCACTGTGCATATGGCGAGTGACTTGCAATAGCCTTTTTTTGAATATACTTGAAAATCATGAATTATCTCAAAAATCAACTTGGATATTCTGGTCAACTACCTTAAACTGTCCTTCCTGGGACTGGCAGAACTTTTAGGTAGAAATCACTTAAGAAAAATGGCTAAGTTGTTTGTGGGTTTGTTTGGGCTTTTTTAAATCCACTGCATTTATTCTCCCTAAAGTTTAGATCAGGACTGATGACAAAAATATCTTCTATTCTTTATATGTCTGACATTTAAAAATCTAAGTGCTTTTCTTACAAAAGGCTCTGAAATAGAAACACCCATTACTTTGTGTTTTATGAAATGTAACATGCAGCTGAAACTTGCTCTTCTTTCCAGTTATGTAGGCTTCAGTAACCCAGGAATATAACATTTATTTAGTAGTTAAATAGTTTCCTCTCTTAGTGACACCCACAAGGAGAAAGTTTCATGAGATTAAGTCATTAGATTAATCCTACCACAACAGCTACGTGGGAGCAGGGATCTCTTACCTGTGGAAAAAGACAAGGAGAGGACATCAGAAGAACTGATGGAACCCAGGTGATCTTTGAGCCCTGTGTTCTCTCTGAAATTTGGCAGTCCAGAACCTGTTTCTTGGCCTCAGAGTGGGAGCTGACATAGGTAGACTGCTGGTCCCTAGGTATCAAACATTCTTGTGTTTAACTATTTTATATTTTTTAAAGAAAGTAATCTTTCTCAAACCACAGTGTTTTATTTTTTTCAACTAAACTGACTTCATAAGCACATGGAAAACAACAAGTTGCTCAAAGAGCCATTGATTCATTTTAGCCAGAGCAGGAGCTTTCAAAATTTGCAGAAGGGGAGAGATCAAGCACAAGATAAATGTGGGGGGTCAGTGGGAGCATGAGAAACCTCAGAAAAATCTCATCCAGCCTTCTCTCTCTTTGAGGAGATAAGAAGATGAGAGAGGAGCTAGACCGGACACAGTTTTGACAAAGGTTTGGGAACAATGATTTTTGTTGGAAGAGACAGGTACCAGTTATTACACTCCAAGATGCCAGGTGTGAGTTTTAGGGGCAGGAGCTTAGGAAAGCAAGAGAATGGGAGTAGGCAAAGCAAGGGAGACAAGGGAGCAGGGCACAAGGTAAAAGAGAATGTGTGAGCACAAAATAATACAGAAAGGGACAGCTCAGTATAAAAAGCTGGAGACCTCAGGAATCTCACCTTGTGCTGCTTTCTTGGCAAAGCTTGTTTCTTTACATCTGTAGTTACTCAAACAGACCGTGAAAATCACAGAAACTCCATTTGCTGTTGGGAAAAAAAGATTAAAGATGCTTGAGTGTCTGATTTTCTCACAAGTTCCAGAAACTTTCTTCTGCAACCTTTAGAATCAGTGAGGTGGTACTTCAATTCCAGGAAAACTAGACAAAAAGCTGACCTTTTACTTCTTAGAAATCTATTTTTCTTTTATTACCTTTCCATGTCAGTTTTTAAAGGAAGCTTGTGCTTTCCAGGACTCTGAATAATTTCTGTGTGACGTTTTAGTATCATAAATTAATTTTTGAAAGCAATGCCATTGTTAAAATTAGTGCTCATTCCTTTTCTCTGCATTATGTTCATAATGCACATTAATCTGACTATTTAAATAAATATTTTAATTTGCTCAAGGGTAGGACTGTGACTAAGCAGTGATTTGTGTGAAGGCTAAACTCTATAGTGTTTGGGATGAAAAAGACTTATTTAAAAATATTTTCTTATCTTCGGTACAAGAAAAGTTTCTGCATTAAACCAGAATTTCTTACTGACATGGGACAAAAAATAAGAAACCCAGCAAATTCCCAGTCGAAAACAAAATCACAAAATAAATGCACCTTAAAAAATAATCTTTCTGGAATTATTTTGTGATGTGTTAGATGAGAAACAGTATGATTTCTTTGGCTGAAGAAGCTCCTCCTGGAAACACACCAGATCTGGGACCCTCTCGGATTGACTTGAACTGATTCCCATTAGAGCTTTCACCTTCCCTCCCCACCTCTGGGCTCTGTGGAGAAGGGCAAACCCTGCCTGAATACTGATGTCCCCTTTCTCTGCTGGCAAAGAGCTGCCACTGTGCTCATCTTATGGTGCCACAATCCCTAAAAACGGAAAATCAAGGCCAGGCTGGACAGGGCTTCAATCAGTCTGGTCCAGTGGAAGGTGTCCCTGCGCACAGCAGGGAGGTTGGAACTAGATGACCTTTAAGGTCCCTGCCAACCCAAACTGTTCTGTGATTCCATGAAACTTGGCAAGGTTTGCTTGTGGGTCTGGCTGCTGCCAGGTCAGTGCCCCAGAGCCACTTGGATGCTTTTGCCAGCCCAAGGTGAGTGATGGGCTGTGGATTTGGCTGTGGGCATGAGGTGTCAGGAGTGGGTGCAGGGTGTCAGGAGTGGATACGGAGGTGTCAGGAGTGGGTACAGGAGTGGGTACAGTGTGTCAGAAGTGGGTACAAGGTGGCAGAAGTGGGTACGGGGTGTCAGGAGTGGATGTGGGGTGTCAGGAATGGGCATGAGGTGTCAGAAGTGGGTGCAGGGTGTCAGAAGCAGACATGGAGTGTCAGGAGTGGGCACGGGTTCTCAGGAGAGGGCATGGGGTGTCAGCAGTGGATACAGCATATCAGGAGCGGGCACGGGGTGTCAGAAATGGGTACGGGGTGTCAGGAGAGGGCACGGGTTATCAGGAGTGGGTACAAAGTGCCAGGAGTGGGTACAGTGTATCAGGAGCGAGCACAGGGTGTCAGAAATGGGTACGGGGTGCCAGGAGTGGGCACGGGGTGTCAGGAGGCAGTACTGCAGATGTGGATGCTTTGCCTGCCGACGGTGCGATGTAGCAGCCCCAGACCCCCCGCCTGGCGTGTCCGCACCGCCCCTTCCCGCGGGGGCCCCGGGGTGGCGGCGCGGGCGGGCCCGGGCGGGGCGGCGCTGGGCGGGCTGCGGGGCTCGGCCCGGCCCGGGCACACGGCCGGAGGGCCGGGAGGAAGCGCCGGCACTTCCTCCAGGGGAGGCCGAGCCGGGGGCGGTGCGCGCCCCGCGGGAGCCGCGGCGAGGCGGGGGCGATGCGGGCCGCCTGGGTGCTGCTGCCGGCGCTGGCCGCGCTGGCCGCCTACTACGTGTACCTGCCGCTGCCCGGCGCCGTGTCCGACCCCTGGAAGCTGATGCTGCTCGATGCCACCTTCCGCGCCGTGCAGCAGACGGTAAGGCGGCCCCGGCACCGCGGACATCCCCGCTCGGTGCCAGGGGCGGGGGGAGCCCGCCCGGAGCATCCCCGCAGCGGGAGCGGCCCCCGCACCCTCCCGGCCCGGCCGGGCTGCCCTGTGCGGCTGCAGCCGAGTCCCCGTGTCGGTGACATCGCTGGGGCCGGCCCCGCTTCACCGGGCGGTGCCGCATCCAGCAGGAGAAGCGGTGGCGGATCCCGCTCTATCGCCCCGCCACCGCATCCAGCAGGAGAAGCGGTGGCGGGTCCCGCTCTATCGCCCCGATAGAGGCTCACCAGGGCTCGGTCTGGTGCCCGACTTGCCAACTCTTGGTCAGAAACAAAAGGATTAATGGGTTTTAATCTGATACATTACGCATGCCTTAGGGAAAGACGACATAGGAAGCTCTTTCAAATATTAAACTACCTTAATTCGGTGTCTTATTACTAAACAAAACTCTCTGAATGCTTGCTTTTTTTTGTCACAAGACAATTGTCACTTCATGATTTCTTCCTTATTTTCTGCTGATGTTTGTATACTGATGTGAAACATCCCAGAGATGACAACATTTCTGATAAGGGCTTTAGCTGTGAACTTTGATCTGATCTTTTACGGGGCTGATCAGTCATGGTCAGGACTGATGTAAGGCACTACGTATATGAAAGCTGAAAGTTGTTTTGTTTTTAATTTCCTAGCAGTATCTCAGTTTACTAGGTTGGTTCTGAAATGTGCAAAAGCTTGTATTTTGAGCAGATGATTATCCCACCACAAAGGGATTTAATGAGTTAATGGACTAGAGGGCTCATAAATGGACTAGGTGGGAGTGTACCTGCTGCGTTCTTAATGCAATAATTGTGGGTGGTGGGAAGCCTGAGGAGGGAGGACCATGCAGTGTCCAAACTTGAATATTCTGCCTGGATGAATTCTCTGGTTGTCACTGTTGTACTGAATAGATCACTCATCTGATCCACTGGGACATCTTCTTCTGGTCCAATGTATCTCTGAATCAAAGCATATTTCTAGGATGACAGGATAAAACCTGTTTCCTGTTCAGGATAAAATCTGTTCACTTGTATACCTTCACATATATCTGATTGGAAAATTATGCAGACATGGCCTACAATAGCTTAATTCTTCAATAGAATCTATGGCTTGACATTCACTTGCTCCATGTTTTTAACTCAAATAACTCAATTGCAGTTTGCCCAAATTAATTGACAGGTATGGACAGATGAGCCATGGTGCCTGCCTAGCATTCTGCCTACAAAACACAGTGTCACAATTTGTCCAGGAACACCTGAATCAAGGCCAGAACCTCTGGCTGAAGGAGACCTATCTTTAGAAAATCATATGACTGTGACTATATATATATGTATATTGCTGCTGCCTTAGGTGCACGTTCAGTTTGGTTGTGTGGAATGTTGGGCACAGATGCATTCTGGTGCCTCCAGCTTGGGAGCTCAAGGGTATCTCTTTTGAGATATTATAAAGGTTGTCATCCCATAAGGAGCTGGCAGGACAAAGCCTGGTGGGTGGCAGCTGGAGCAAGGCAACAGGGCAGGCAGGGCTGGGTGCCCATATCTGTCCTGCTCTCTGGGGTGGCAAAGTCCTTGTTAGGGGAGAGTCCTAATTTCTTAGTTGTTTACATCTCTGGCCTTAGAAATAAAAACTTACACTGAGAAAAATTACTAAACAAGTAACAGTTCCTGCAACATTGCTTACAAACAAACCAAAGGGATAAGTGAGTTTCACACAGAAGCATAAAGGAAGTGAGTTGTTAGGAGGTGCCCCAAATCGCACATCAGGTGAGCCTTGGAGCATTCCTTTCTGGAGAGAGAGAAGGTGCTTTCCAAGTGTTCAGAAGTCTTTCTAACACTGACACAGCCCAGTCGGGAATAAATGACTGTCATTAAGAAAGAGCTGTATGAACTGAATGTAGGATTGTAGAAGTTAAGCGTGTGTATTTACTTTGTTAGACAGCTTTTGTGTGTGTATATATAAAATAAAGTGTATGTCCTTTCACAGAGCTCAGCTTCCTCTTCTTTCTCCAACAGCCTATTGCAAGGTCAAATGGTTTAACATTTCTCTCGATGTGACTTGAACTTTCACCCACTTCTGATGTATTTCCAGCTTGCTGTTTATTACTTTGCTTTGTAGGTTTGACAGCAGACAAAAATACCTTTCTAACTGTAAAATCTCTGAAATGTACTGTCATACTTTTTTTCCCCCCAAACTTCACGTGCTTCAAATACAATTAATTGTTGTCTGCTTATTTTGAAATAGATTTGTGAAGACTCTGATGATTTCTTGTTCGGGGTGACGTGTTTGTTTGCTCAGTGCATTAATAATCACTGCGAATAAAAGACAATAGGGCTGTCACAGGCTTTCATCATATTAATGGTAAGGTTTTTACATTTGCATGTAGAGTTTTGTCTCAGTCAGCTCCAAAATTTTTTACAAGTTGGGACTGAGTCAGTGTCCTGGCTCAGAGTGAGACTTCAACAAACGTTCAAGTATAATCACATGGTTAAAAAGTGCATAATGCTTATCAGGCACTTTCTCTAAGTAGGTTTCAAAACGTACTACAGAAGGGAACCGATACTGTTACTGTAAACTGGGGGGGGAGCAGAGATAGGAAAAGATGCAGTGCCTTATCTGAGGTCACAGAAATTCCAGTGAAGGAGCTGGAAACTGATCCGGGGTTTCAGAGCCCTGTTCCTGCGCCCTTTTTAATGCCCCGTGCTGCCCTGCAATGAAAACAGAGGAACTGAAACTTTAATAATATTGATGAATTGATATGAAAGTGCGTAATGGAGAATGAAAGGAATTTGCCCCTCACCTGTCTCAAAATGGGGCATGGTAATATGCCCCATATGTACACACATATGTATACAGGCACATCAGAACTCAGCTTCACCTAAATTTGGAAAACCACATAAAATTAGTTACAGCATTGAGTCATAGATTTAACCACAGTTATTGTTTCATTTGGTGCCTCTTAAGAAGTCTAAGGCAACATTTCATAATTCTGCTGTAACAGCAGGATTGATACAGGTATTTTTCACTTCTTTCTCTAACCATTCTCTTTTATAGGAGTAAGACAGCAGCACATGTTTATTTATTAGCACTTTGAAGTAAGTTATTTCTGAATACCACGGTGAAGATACTTGCTATTCTGGTGCATAGCAAGGAAGAAGGGATTTTTTTGGAATTGGGACAGCTATTTACAAAGTTTTGGAAGGATAAATGGGTTGGCCATCAGATAGATGTATATGGAAGAAGGTAGGCAGTTGTACAGTGCAAGAAAACTCCTCATCAGCCAAGTGTTTCCTTCATGCTTCTCTGCTACTGACTCATTTTTGGAATAAAATCAACCCTGGGACATCGACATGCAGGATTAAAGAAAACAGTATTTGTTCTTTCTAACATTTTAATATTTATCTACCCATATATTTCAGAATGTGTGTCTTCTGGACAGATGTAAATCATAGTTACAGGTAGCCAAGTAAGTTTTTGATGTTTTTGAGTGCAAGAACAGTTTTGCAATTGGTTTACTGGAAACCAAATTGTTAGTTGTGGCAGGTGGGTCTCACAGCACTGGCACCTGAGCAGAAATAGAACCACACTGGAAGTCCTGTTTGCAGTAACAGATAATTTTTTTGCTATGTAGTATAAGAGCAAATCATGGTTGAATAGGTGGGTGCACAAAACTTACATTAAAATGTAATCTAGATTTTGATTCTAATTAATAAACTGAAAAACAGTCTTTCTGGTTTCCTTTCAGTTCTAAAGAAAATTCACAAAACTAAGAGTGCTTGTCTTTGAGAACTGTCTTTATCTAATGGTATTAAAAATACATGTTCTTTACTGGGCAATAGTGTGCTTGAATTGAGAAATCATTTTGTAAAATCAGCCTTAAACAGGGTAAGCTGCCTGAAATGCACACAAAACAGTATGTTCTGCACACAGCTAAGTGGAGAAATGACCCTGTTTATTTTTCGTTAATCTCTGTTATTGACTACAGATATCGTACTTGGCATTTTGGCCTCTAACATTGATAGAGATGTATTTTGCAAAGTGATGCCAGAACTGATGATTGTGTCTGCACTTCTAAGGTAGGAAGTTTAGATAGTTCAGCCTCCCAGTTCCAGCATCATTGCTCAGTTGCGTCATGACTGAGATTTGGCTCAGTCCCGAGTAGTGCTATATGTAAAAGAGCCTTAACTGTTTGCCTAATTCCTGATCCTGCCGAGGCCTGAAAGGGCAGGGCAGGACCTTGGGCCTGACCAGCTGTGAGGGCAGCAGAGGAAGCAGCTGATGAGTTGGGCTCAGTTTTAGAGACATCCTGCCTTTGTGCACTCTGAGCGCGACCTGTCGCAATAATCCCGTGACTAAAGGTCAGAGACAGGGTTATATATGGAAGTCACACGAGGACAGAGAAGCCAAATGTGCTGAGTAGTGTTAGAGGTTACTAGACATTAGCAACAAAAACTTTTGGATTACTTTTTTGCAACACAGAACACAAGATAAATGTAGAGTATAAGTCCTTGAGGGACAAAAATGTAATAGCAGAGAGCATTTGGAATTCTTCATGAAATTGCCAGCTAAAGAGCCAATAGAAAAATCTAATTTACAGAGAGATATTGGTGATTAAAGGTGAAGTAATGGTGCCTCTCTAGAGCAGTACTTTGTTCATTCTACCTGCTTTTTATCACAGTGCTGACTCCTTTCTTTGTTTATTGGAAAATTTCTCCTACACCAGCTAAATCATTCAGTACCTGATATCCCTCATCAAAGAATTTTCCAGAAGGAAGGTGGCAGTCTTGAACAGTTCAGTCTCTAGGGAGTCTCTGGGTTGTCCTTACTTCAAAACCCCAATTATGGGGATGTCCTGGTAAAAGAAGGAGTTTTGGCTGCAGTATTTGCTTTGCCTGACATGGCACAGACATGAGGAGCTTTACAATGCAAGTGTAAATCACACAGCTGCCGAGGCAGATGTGAGTGATGGGGAGCCAACAGCACCAAAATGAAAAGCTGCACTCAGAAATGAGCAATAGTCTGTCAGTAGGGCTACTGTAATATGTCCACAGTGGTTTTTTGCTGAATTGGCCTAAATGCCTGCAAAATCCTGATGTTTGCCTTGCTGCCTGCCTAGCCCTTCCTCCAAGGATGCTCATCCAGCTCTGCCTCGCTTTGCAGCAGCTGAGCTCTCTTTATGTGTGTCAGCCCATTGCTCAGTCCAGCCCATAATGTGAAGTTTACCAGTTAAGTTTCTCCAGAATTACTTGTTCAGAAAACAAAACTATTTTTTTCAGACAAATGCATAAAACCACTCATTACATGGAAACATTTGCAGCTGTGACCCAGAGCGAGCGATGTGCTGTGCCTGTGGCTGGCACAGCAGTTCTGGGCCAGCTGCTCACGGGCCTTTCATCTTTATACTATCTCTTCTGTTTCTGTAGTCTCTTAATATCCCCCATGTCCTTTTGATTTCTTCCTTTTCTCTAGCTTCAGTACTATCTTCTCTTCCTTTTCACTAGAGAACATCACTATTGTTATCTTCTCCCCTTCCCTTCCCTATTCATACATGCATACACACACACACAATTTGCAAATGTATCAAAGTGCTCTATTTGATAGTCTGCAACAGCCCTGCAGGTTGTCACAGGAAGGCTGGTAAAAATCACAAATACTAGCAAAGCTCAAACTCATAATTGCTCACGTGAGATGACCAGTTCCAGTTTTATACTGGATTTAAGGCAATACAGTGTGGGCTGCTGCCAAAAGGGCTGGTCCCATCCTTTCCCTGGCTCACTCTTCCCTTCCTTGGGATATCAGTAAGATGGTGACATGGTTGAGGTTTAGCTTTCCTCTGTTTTTGCTGGGTTCGTTTTGAGCTGGTGCAGCAAGGTCATGCTCTGAGGCTTCTGTTCATTTGTGCCACCACAAGAAAGGTGCCAGGAAAGCACAGCCATTGGGATAGGCACATCTTCCAGGGGTGTATTGACATTGTATTACAGAGTGCTAAGATATTTTATATAAGTATTTATAGAGAAAAAAAGAATTTGGCTTGTAAGAACTTTGGGCAAATCTAGCTGTTTGCCAGCAAAAAGTGCAATCCCGATGCCTTATAAATGACAAGCCAATAGGCTGATTAGATAGACCAGCTTACAAACAATCTGTCTGATAAGTCCTTGGCAAAAAAACTGCCTATGTCTGACAAATAATTAGGACTGTTGCCTTTGTACCCTGATGTAGAAGGCACCTCTTCCAGTTTTATGGATTCTTGGAAAGAATGATCTGTTTCAGGAAAATAGACATGAAAGAGCGTGGTAGCCTGCAGAGGGCCAGGGTGCTCTGTGGTTTGAAGAACAGGGCAAAACACTTCCTGGTAAACAGCACTAACTCACCTTGAAAACAAAACATTCCTGATTCCAGGGAGCATGTGGTAATCTTGTCTACAAAGAATGTGAACTGAAGTGGGAGAAAACAAAAATAAGACATGTGTTGCATAAGGTCAGGCTAAAAGAAATCTACAAAAACATTGTTTTCCCTAGCACTATTTCTAAAGCTGCTTCCCAGTGTTTACCTTCCCTGGGAACCTCCACAGGGCACAGGAAGGATCAGACCTTTATCTGGTTACATGGGTGGCAGCCCAACAAACTGTGGGCCGAATTATTAATAGATTCATTGCTCTTCAGATTTCAAACTAGAACTGGGTTTTCCTCTGGGAATTTTAAGTAATGGTGGGAGAAAAGCATGAACTGAAACTGAGATAGAAACAGCCTTGTGAATTCAGGATTTCTTCCTGCTGGGTGGATACTTTGTGTTTCTTCTCCCAGAGAAAAGCCTTGCAGTATGAACAAATGATATTCCATCCAAAAAGCAGCAAACATTTTAAAATTTGGATTCCCACCAAACCACCTCAGCAGGGTGACATCACCACAAGTTAAAGCAAGAAAAGAAAGTAATTTTTGCAAATTCTTCTTTTGAAAGTAATTTTTGCAAATTCTTGTTTTGAAAGTAGATTCCTCTCTCAGCTCACATAACAGCCCTTTGTATTTGGTGTAGATTTTTTTTTAAAAATCAAAGCTTGTCTTTTTTATGCAGTGATGTGCAGTGGAAGTGGGGCTGTGCTGCAGGACCTTTTCTGTACAGAACCTGAATGAAAGCAAATATTTCTTTTTTTTTAACATTCAAGCTAATTCGGACAGACAAAGTTACACATGAGAGGCTGTGGCTGCAGGAGACAGATCTTTGACAGGGATGCTGCTGAGTGCTTCAAAACTTGCTTTTCCTCTGGAGGGGTGTGTGCAGTTTTTGTGCAGGTTAAACTATGGCAACTATCTGTCCTTCACCATGTGAATGTGGTTAGACCGGTACCTGGGTGACCCTGCTGCTCAAATCTCAGCATCTTTGGTTCATTGGAACAGGTTGCACTGGCACTAGTGGCACTGGCAGAATTAAAACAGTAAAGTGGTTGTATATGTAACAGTATTCCTCTTGTTCCAAGTATTTGGTACTAGTACATAAAATAAATGGTCCCAGCTGACAGTTTCCCTCATAGTAGTATTCCTATAGGTGTATTTTAGGTGTATGTATTAATTTTACCTCCCAACTCCATTGCCTTGACCGAGAAAGTCACGCAAAAGGCTTCACTGATCACACAGTTTCTGAGCTTCATCACTAGGACAGAGATTAACTTGGCAAAAAGGGAAAGACTCCACTACTTTTTAATGGCCTGCGTGGACATCATAGTCCCTGCAGTCCTTTGGCTCACCTTTAGCCACCCCTCCTGCGCCCTCCAGGGAATGGTGCACGACATCCAGGGAACAAGTATGCACCACAAATAGTGTGCAGGTCACATGTGAGGAGCAGGTCATGACCACTTCAGCTGGAGGAGTGCCTTGAATGGTTTGGTGAGAGAAACAGATTTCTAACCCATTCAGGGCAAAATTTTAAAAATAAACATGAGAATAAAAGTCCTGGATAGCCAAAGGGGATAAAATCTGTCTCCTTCTACCATAATGGAACAGAAAGATCAGATCATTCTTCATTTTCATAGTGGTTTACTCGCACAAAAAAGTCTCGGGGGTTGGGAAAAGGGTATCATTAAGCTACTGTTGTTCTTGGATAGTGTTTCAAGGCCTTCCCAATTCAGCAGGAAAACACAGGACAAGCCAATAAACACCATTATATTCCTTTAAGACCATTCCTGTTTCCAAATTTCTTTGCAGTATTTGGGAACTTTCTTAATTTGGAAGTAGAAAGACTTGTGTTTTGCGGTGGAACAACAGAAATACTCCGCATTTTTAATACCGTTCCACCAAAAAACATTGCCTGTGTGGTATTGCCCTCTGCTGGCACCAGTCTGAGGAGCTTTACACGTCCCATAGTGGAACATACTGGTGAGGTTTGTCCCTTTCCAAGGTGTCTTTCAGAGGCTCTGAGTGCTCGTCCACAGTTGTAATCCACAAACTGCTCATGGCTTGTTTTTTTCAGAAAATCTTGTATGGACAGGGTTTTGTTTTAATACAACTTTATAGCATTAGATGTCCTTGATAATAATTCATTTTCCAGTGAATATGCCAAGAATCCATATTCACTTTCATATAGGACCTTCCCTTTGAAGACAGTTACATTAAACATCAATACGGTATCACAAATGCTCTGAAGTAACAGAAATTTCTCCTCTTCTTCCCCCCGCCTAGTGCCACCTGATTCACTATCTGAGACTCAGCCATCACTTGATAGTTTTGAATTACTTGATTTGTACCTTTGACAAGCTGAAGTCTGTCTCCTCTGAAGACATTAAAATCACGGATGCTGTTTTTGACGGTGTGGAAGTCAGAGTGTTTGAACCTCCTGCCAGGGGAGATGAAAGCCTCAAGCGCAGCGTTGTTTACATCCACGGAGGGGGCTGGGCCTTGGCAAGTGCAAGTAGGTGTCTGCCAGTACCTAAATAGAGTTCAGGTCTGCTTTTCTGCTAGCAAAAATACCCAAAAGTTCTTTTTACTGCCAGGAAGGACAAATTTGCTGAATACCTGAATTCAGTAGTAACTGTCTCCACTCTGGTAGATCAGTTCTATGAAGAGAGGGAGAAAGATATCATGAACACACAGTAAAAGTGCATATCTTATCTGCACATGAGCTGTAAAAGGACCAAAATGTTAATTTTGTTACATCCTGAAAGAACAAAGCAGCTTGTTGTTTCAATTCCTGGGATTCCTGGGTGGGCTTCTTGGGTGAGTCCTGTGCTTTCTGTGGTCATGTGCATAAGTAGATCCTTGGGGTCAGGATCCAGCGACCACATTGTGTAAGGGGCATGCACCATTTTCACAGAATAATTAATGGAAGAATGAGCTGATCAACACTGCATGTAACAGCCTTGCTAACGTTTGGTTCTTAAATAACACATACCTGGCAATGCACACTGCTGAGCACAGACAATGGGCAGCTTGAGGGAAACAGGTAGAGGCTGGTTCCTGTCTCATGGTCTGGCCCCATCCCTTAGGGCACCACAGCCACCACTAGCACAATTACCTTGAAAAATTATGCCATTTACTCCAATGAACTTGGAAACCACAAATATGATCAGAGAAAGTAAGGTACAGCTATGGGCAACGATAAGGTAACCACTGATCCGTTCCACATCATACAGCAGGAAAACAGCCTTGGGAGCAGAAAGGGCATGTGGTTCCTGTGGCTGCTTTGAGATCCAGATCTTGCAGGATTCCTGTCCCTCTTCCTTCCCCATTGCTCCCGTGACATCCTGAAGTCCATACAACCCTGATGCATTCTATGGCTTCCTCTATAGCAAAAGAACATTAATGAAGTTTTCCAAAATGATGGAAAACAAAGACTGTATTGACTGCATTTGAACTATGCGTGTACAAGTCATTTAGACCATGATTTAAATGAAATTTAGGTTCTTGAATAATTTAGAAATCTGGCCTTATTGTGCCTTTGGAAATCCCAGTCTCTTTGTCCTATAGTCCTGGAGCAGTTAAACATTTTACTGCTCTTCCTACAGAGGAATTGTGCTTTGAGATGGGTTTTCTTAGCCTGGCCTAAGGGATGTTTGTTAACCTCCTGCCTGCCTCATTTGTTCTTTAACAGTTTGCACAGGACTCTTGTTGTGCAAAAAGTTGATATTAAATTGATGTGCATTGTCTGGATGATTATAACTTGGCTATGTCAGATATACCCCTAGTCTAGGGCACAGAAGTTAATGACATAATTGCTACACCTAAATATTGAATTCTAAGTCTAGATACTTTAGAAAACATTTAGTGTCTGAGTATATTTTGTAGTACCGGGAACCAACAATTAAGTAACTGGAAAGGAACAAAATTAGTCAGTCCTCTGATAAATAGGATAGCTGTGATTAATCCTCCCTTAAATGAGTACCTCAGTTGACATTAATAGGCCGACTCATTTGAATCAAAGCAATGCATGCTGTAATAAAATGAACCACAAGCACTGACTCATACAGTGATAACTGTCTCTGGGTGCTAATGCCCCCAAACCACTGGGTACCTTAAATTTTGTCCAGCTGAGAATTGTGATAGGTGGGTGAAATGACATGCCTCAAGTCACCAAGAAACAGGTGAGGAAGGAACCATTAGACTGCAGGGCTTCTGAAGGCATGAATTATGTTCCCTCTGCTACGGTACATATTTTGCACTTGATAATTTGCAAGCTGATCTAATTTACTTTGTTTATATTTGCTTGATGTCTGTATATTTTCTGAGAATGTTAAGTACAGCTTTGTGACTATTGACTTTCATGTCCCTAACACTGTGTCCTTTCATTCCAGGAACAAGCCTTTACAACAACCTCTGCAGAATCATGGCTGAATCTCTGAATGCTGTTGTTGTTTCTGTTGAGTGAGTAATCTAAAACTGATAAAGTAATTTTAAGGTATTAGAAATACGTAACATAGTTCTTTTAGCCTTTCCCTTGTTACTGGCTTGTGTAAAAGACTTTAAATTGGACAATAATTCTTTATACCGGTCTGATATTCTTATCCTTTTAAAACTGCAACAAAATGGTGTGGTAGAAAAAATTTATTTGGGTTTCTAATTATTTTAGTGGTCATTTTAGAAGCCGGAAATGTGGGAAAAGAAAATAGCACTGAATTTAGTTGGACAAATACTTAGAAGCAATGTAAGTGCATCTCACAATTTTATCTACATGTAAAGAGTGCAGCTAAAACCTGAGATCACTGAAGTGCCAAGTTATGATTCTGTAAATACTTGTGAACTTTAAAACCAATCAAACAAATAAAAAACCTTACTTGGACATGATGTGTACCTGAAAGAGGGTTGAACCACATCTGTGTGCCTCCTGATGTAGGAAGGGATTTTTTCTATCCTCAGTGGCCACTCCCATTGCTGCAAGGAATATTATTAATAGACGTATTTAAGATAATGTTTATACATGTATCAAATATAGCTCTATTAAATCCCCCACAAGTCTCTCTATAGCGCACAGTTTCTAAGTCATTGAGGAAGGGTCTGCCACCTTAAAATTAGCAAATCATTTTACCCCTGCTCATTAACCAGAATACACTCTGGGGTCTGGCAGTTTCCTGCTGCTCTCTCAATCTTCCACTGTTCCAGTCATCTCTCTTAAGCCTTGTGCTTCCCTCAAGAGCAGAAAACTGCCAGACAACAGAGAAGCAGGGCTGTTTTTTTAACACATTGAACAATTTCAAGGTAAACAAACCTCTCTCTAACTAACTACATTACCTAGATGACTCCAGCTTGATTGGTACTCTTCCCATCTTTATTGTCAACTTCAATATTTTCTTTTGCAAACTCAATCCCTTAATATAATTACTCAAGTTTCCCACCTGCAGTTCATTACATACCAAGCTTTGTGTTCTGATTGCAACTTAATTATATGGAGTTGATGTTACTCATTTAATACTTATTATAGTGTACTTTAAAGAGTTGCTTTTTTCTTTTCCTTTTTTTATTGCTTTGTGTTTTATTAGTAGAAACAATGAAAAGTAAAAAAGCAGATGTTGGTTATTCGTGACAAATAGTGATCACTATAAGAAGTTCCTTATTATTCCTTTTCTGATTTATGCTGGTATAGTTCTGTCTATTGCTCCGAGTTACTATTTACCTCTTCTCCTTAACCATTATATCCTTCAATCAAGGTGTTTGTACTCTATTGGTCAAGTGTAATTAGATTTCTCATTGATTTAATTGCATGTCTCACTTTCACAATCCATGAACCGTCCGTTACACCATTTTGCAAGGAGTTCCCAAAGGACTCTCTCATAGTCCTATATATGCAAGACACAGATTGCTTTCCAAAAGCAGGTCACAGTTGGAGTGTGAAACTTTTAATCTAAGTTTAAAATTTATTCTGCATGTGAAAGTTCTTTAGTTCACAGTCTAAAGATGATGTTTGGAATCAGAAAACTGAATTTGGGTTTGCTCAGCTCTACTGAGGATATGTAAAATCTGTTGTTTGAAAAGCTACAAACAGAAGATGTGCCTGGTACATAAGGCCTGGTAACAACTCTGAGATTTCAAATTATTCAGTAAATACAAACAGACCTCTCCCACACTGTTCTTTAGCAGCTGAGCAAACCTCATGCCTGGAGTTCAGCTGCTGGCTCTTCCTGGCAGTCTGTTTGCTCTCTCTGTGCCTCAGTCTCCCCACCTGCCCAGTGGGTATATTTCTGCTCCTCTCCTTGACAAAGGAAAGGAATTATCAGATCTGTTGCATTGGAGCAAATTGGTATTACTCAATTTCTTGGCTCTTGTTCATTTCATGGCACAGAGGTAATAGCAAGGTTCATTTTCTCCTGAGCATAAGTGAAAACAGAAACAGAACTGCTTAGGTGTTTGGCTCAGCAGTCTGTAGGCTGTATAGGATTTACTCTCCGTCATATTTGTTAAGGTGGGAATTTGGATTAAAACCAGGCTAAGTGTAATTACTCCCTTGCCAAGGGTGTTTTAACTACTAATTTTTATAATTCATGATGAAATCCTGTCCTGGGAAATCCTAGGAAGGTGCTGCACAGTTTTATACTATCTTGGTGTTATTCATATCTAGTAGGTTGATTTTAATCTTTCTGAATACTTATAATTAATCTAACATTAATTATAAGATTAGTCTTACCTAAGTATTACACACCTCCTACTTTCCCTGTAGTATTTATCCTAATGAATAGTATTTTCCAGTAAGGATTACCTGACATCACCTGTTAATCCTGAAGGAGAAGTACAGTGATGGTAATAATTGTCTCTCCCCTCTTTTTTGTAGATACAGGCTGGTACCAGAGGTGTGCTTCCCCGAGCAATACTACGATGCTCTTCGTGCTACAAAGCATTTCCTGCAGCCTGAAGTCTTAGCTGAGTATTCAGTTGACCCAAGTCGAATTGCAATCTCAGGGGACAGTGCAGGAGGAAATCTGGCAGCTGCTGTGTGTCAGCAGGTGAGGTGCAGTGTCTGTTCTGTGTCACACTATGACAGTCCCGTTCAGCCCTGCAGAGTCTGACACATCCTTTGCGCTGCATCATCACAAGGCAATGTGCCAACCCTAAAAGCAGAATGGTACAAAGCCAGTAGCTACTAGTTCTTCTTCTGTAAAGTGACTTGATAAAATTTTGAATCACAGAGTCCCTTCCCTTTCAACTCAGAATATTCTATGAAATTTGTGTCTTACTATAGTTAGGAGATTTGATGGACCAGACTTGAAGAGCAAGTGGCTAAATTACTTTTGTTACCCATTTTGCTGGTAAGCTCTTTATTTCTCTAAGTAGGCATAATTTATCAATATAGCTTCCTATTTTTAGATAATTGTCTCTGAAAATATGTTTTTATTTCTTTGAAATACAAATGAAGGACAAAAAAGTACAATAAAGGAAGCTTAATTCTTCTGCTAAATTGTCTTCCTGTAGCACTTTGCAATTTTAAGGAAATTTCTTTTGTGTATCTGCAGTTTAAATGTAAATTGAATCTGAATTTGATCTAGTAAAGAGCTTAAAGGCAGCCTGTGGCAAGTAATAATATTTTTCATAGTTGAGTGAAATATTATTATTACTAACTTTCCTATTGCCATAACCATTAGTAACAAGAAAGCAGATACCATGTACAGACAACTAATTATCATGACAACCTTGCAATATTGAATTAGGGTGAAAAAATTAATAAGAGGGGATTACAATAAAAGTTTCAATATTGAGGACTGATAAACAGGATAGTACCATGTTTTGGAAAAAGCATTCCTAATTCAATTTTCTGATGCATAATTCTTTTTAAACAAGCTGAGATATGACAGAGAATTCTGTGTCTTTTATAGAAGATGAAACAAAGAGTTTGCTGACTCTTCCAGAAAGTTAAGTGGGGGCACAAAATGTATAATTGGTAGACTCAAATCAAATGCAGGTGGCAGGGACAAGTCAGACACAAAGAGGTACTTCTGCCTCTGGTGAGCACTTGCTAGAGTAAATCATAGATTCCAACAATCTGCATTTTCTGGAAAAAAAATCCAATTCCAATTCATGGAATCAAAATCCATGAGAAGCTGCTAAATGCAAGAGTAGCTCCTTTGATCCAGGAAGTCCTTCAGTTGCCACCTGTTAAACTGTGTTAGAGAAATGCCACTTTACACTCTTTTTTAATTATTCTTACACCTTTCAATAAACTTCTGCCACTGATTTCTGGTGGGGACAGGATACTGGGTCAGTGTGAAGGGCCATCTTATTAAGAGGAGAAGATCAGGCTGCTAATACTTCAGACAAAAGAGCCACATTACCTGTTTAAGAGCAGAATTCAGCCTAAACACTGTCAAACAAATGTTCACCTGTATGGAGTTCTATGTTGATATATATTATCTTTATAATCCCAATTCTGTCCGATGTTTTTCCCCACAGCTTAGCAAAGATGAGGATTTGACTGTCAGACCGAAATTGCAGGCCTTAATTTATCCCGTCCTTCAGGCATTTGACTTCAATACACCTTCTTATCAGCAGAACATGAATATGCCTGTTCTTCCTCGCTATGTCATGATCAACTACTGGATAGATTATTTCAATGGTAACTATGACCTGGCTAATGCACTGCTGATCAACAACCACACCGCTCTTGATGTTGGCCAAGCTCTCTCTTTCAGAGGACGCCTGAACTGGACATCTCTGCTGCCTTCATCGTTCAAAAAGAACTACAAGCCTGTGGTGCAAACCACGGGCACTGCTGAAATCATCCAGAAGATGCCAGCGTTGTTGGACGTGCGGGCAGTGCCACTGCTGGCAGACAATGAGACGCTGCGGTTGCAGCCCAAGACATACATGCTGACCTGCGAGAATGACGTTCTGCGCGACGACGGGGCGATGTACGCCAAGCGCCTGGAGATGGCAGGCGTGGATGTCACCCTGGACCACTTCCACGACTGCTTCCACGGCTGCATGATATTCACCGTCTGGCCAACTGACTTCTCTGCGGGCGTTCAGACCAGGAACAGCTACATCAAATGGCTGGATGAAAACCTCTGAAGAGAGGGTCCCTCTGGAAGGCACGGGGTATGGTGTCTGTTCTGGTGTCCTCCTGCAGGAGAGCAAACAATGAAAAAGTGCACTTTTCCAAATTCTGACTTCATCATTCAGCTGCTGGGGGTACAGACCACGAACGCAGCATTTACTAGCTCCATTGGCCTTGACCAGAAAAGTCTTACAAGGAGTATTTTTTCAAACTTCTTTTTTTTTCCACCTTCTTTCACATGACTGTTGCCAAACATAAACAAATGTTGGGCAGGGAGATCAGCATTTCTGTAGGATTCTTAACTGGGTGCAACTTTCAAACTTTGACTCTTAATTAGGCACAAAGACTTCTACATCTGAATATGTAAAAATGGGAGCTAGTTTGCAGCAGTGTGATGTTGGAGTGTGAGCACTCACCTTTGACAGCAGAGCCATGCATGTGAATGACAAGCATGGATTTAGGTGTTGGCTTTCAGGCACACAGTCAAAGGGCTCATTTAAACTAAAAAAAAAGAAAAAGCTCTTCTGGGAAGTTAAGACAACGCTAGACAAATCTCTTAGCCAAATTTAGCTTTGGAATTTGGTCTTTACTACCTTTTAGTTATTTATATTTAGAAAAAGGACTAAATATATTTTCAATAAAAAGTATTAAAGCATACACAAATATGTAGGATAAAATAATTCATGTAGCAGCAGAATCCAGATTTCCTAGGTGAGTGACCTTCAAAGCTGCTAGAGAATGTGACTTCATCTGTGTTTAAAGCCTCAGTTGTACGACCTCCTTACAGAAAATACTGAGCTTACTACAAATAATCTGCTGTGTGGTTTGCACTAATATTTGTAATTATTAGTAGAAGTTTTTGTTCATTGACTTTTCCTTTGTGCCTGTAGTGTTAATTGTACTTCCTGCTTCCTGGAAGGAGGGAAGCAAGCAAGCAAACAGAAATAGGCTCCAATCTATAGGGAAGATTTCAATATGAGCTTTGCAGCTGAGCTTTGCCTATTTTGTAGACTGACCTAAAGCATTAAGTAAGATGATTCTGCTGTTGGGCAGCAAATCTCTGCAGTTTGAGACAATCTGTAAAGTTCAGGCAGGCAGGACAGGGGAGGGAAACCAATTCTGACAGTGTGTATTGCACAGGGTGCTTAAGGCTTGCAGCAATGAACAGTGTTCCTGGGCAAAAAGGAGAGAATGGTGTATTAAATTCCTCCTCAGATGTATAACAGACTTCCTGTGGGACCCCAGGAGAACAAAAGTAATCTCTTGATGCTCCACTTCTGCAAGGAAGGGAGTAGTCATTTCCTACCTCACAAAGGAGCTGTGAGCTGAATTCACAGGTGTGGGTGAATCACAGGGATGTGACTGTGACTGGCAGGCACTGGACAGCTCCTGTTCCACAGCTGGGGTGCTGCTGGGCTGGGGGTCCTCCTGGGCAGTTGGTTCATCCCTGTCCTGGCTCCTGTCAAATACCCTGGGGTGAGGCGTCTTGGCCCTTGGAGGTCTTAACAAAGGCAATTGCATTAGAACATTTCTTATGGAAGGATTTTGAAAAGTTCTTTAAAAAAAAAAACAAAATAGGTATTGGTAGATCAAACTGCCTTCTGACATTTAAAATACACAGAACAATCCACTTTCACTGGGATTTAAATTAAATAAGAGAATGGCTTTTCTTAATCATGGCTTCCTAGAAACATCAGGTTGTTAACGTGGTTGTATGTATTTAGCAAGGCTACTAACGAGGCAAGGCCTGGATGTCAGCTCAGTCATGCAAGCCAAAACTCATTCCCACCATAGGTTCACACGGAGATCACAAGACAAAGCTTTTTCAACAGTGGCCCACATTCTTCTTCCATTTAGCTCATTACAAAGACTTGGTGGAATTAGAGCAGCCAAGTGACAATCTGAATCAGAATAAATTTTTGATCAAGATATCCAATTAACACTGCAGAAGAATTCAAACTTTTTATCTAGATTTAAACCCTATTCCTCCTTTTCCCTGCAAACACAACTACACTAGATAGAATTTATGCTTAAAACAGACAGCAACCAAAATTACATCCATTCGAAAGACAAATTACTCATCTGCCCCAGAGTCCTTTTCTGTTATATGGAGACAGCTACATTTACCTGACTTTAAACCATGACTAAAATAGTAAAAAAAAAAAATATTGCTACACTTAGTTGTGACAACAGGCTTCTTCCTGAATTTCCCACTTAAAGAGTAAACCCATGTCAGAAAAGATGTAATTTATATCTTCTTGCTGCCATTAATAGATAGTATAACTGTAGTACTGGAAAAAATTGGTTAATATTCCTGTAAATCCTATAATAATTAAGTTTTCCTGAGAGCTATTTGCAAAGCTTTAGTTCAGCATTTGTTTATAGTTAAGTTATAAATATCTGCTATGAACCTATAATATAATTGCTGGGTTTTTTAACTGAAATGAAAGGGAGAGCTGGACTATATATATTCATGGAGTCAGTTGTAAATTTCCTTCATGCACTGAAGCACATTAAAGTCTTGGCACAAGAAATGGTAGTAAGTTTATAACTGGAGTGAACGTGTTTACTAAGTCATCACCAGCCTGATGCGACATCTGAGATCGCAGTACAGCGTGGAGGGGATGTTACAGTATTAACTACTTCTGTCAAAGTATCTTGACTACCTTTATCTTGCAGTTATATATTTTAATATGTGGTAGCTGCAAAGATACATGATGGATCCTACAATATAGAAAAAGAGGTCTGAGTTCCAGCTCGGAAAAGGCCTTTAGTATACAGCTGCACAAGACACTTGATCAAATGCAGTGGAAACCTCTAAGTGTTAGTCCAAACTCAGTTTTCCTCCTCCTTTGCTTCGTTCTCCTTTACATAAAGTCCCTGTGCCCAAAATTGTAAGTTTAGGGTTGTTTCCAGCTGTGCTGCTGCGAGCTCCTAGAAACTGAGCACCAACTCAGGGTTAGGGAAAGCTGATGCCCGATGGCAAGGGATTAAGGTTAATCCATGTTACAACACCTGCATTTGTTCATGTGTTTTCCTACTTCTCCAAGTGTTTCCTCGGGCATAACTAGCAGCTTCATCCCTTGGTTATTTCACAAAGCTGTTGAGGGCACTTTGCACATTATAGGATCAGACCAAGTGTTTGTGACAATATTTCGCCAGTGCATGGCAGAGTCAGTCTTGTAAAAGGAGATACTCAGTAAGTTTGTCTACTTATCTGTTCCTTAAATCAATGAGTATGGCTAGCTACCATTTGAAGACAGCTTTTCTTTCCCTCCTACAATTAGACTTTATCTCTCTATTGCAAGAAAGCTTAAAAAAAAAAAGAAAGCAAAACCAACCTGCATAACAACCTGTAGTCATTTGTATCCTGCTTTCATAGACCTGAGAACTGTATTTCCATAAAAATCACAAATAAGTTGAATTTCCTAACCTTCGTCTAATTCCAAAATTGCAGCCACAGCCAAAGCAGAAAGGCCATTGTGGGATTTAAGTCCTACAAATAAAAAGAAATGCTTTTTCTTTAAAATTATGTTGGTAGCATTTAGGCCTCTCTATTTTTTAATCTCTTACCAAACTTTATTAAAAACTTTTTAAAAATAAAACTGTTAGAGGTAGATTGAGTTAAGCCTTTTAAGCTGCTATGATCTGTAACAATTATGTTAAAAAAACAACAAATCCAGCTGGTTTAATGTTCTCATATTTATGATGTTCAGAACCCCCATAGTACAACATACTTGATGTGAATACATTCAATACCTTGCATGACTGGTTTTTGCTTTTTTTCCCAGACCAGGGGAAATATTTGTGAGATCTAATTACCAAGTGTAATTTGAGATGTGCTATGAAAATGAAGAACAAATAAATAAATTGAAATATACCTGTAATTTATTTCTTTTTCACAGGACCGCTGACTGTATTTCTGAACATTTTCAATTTGATTTTGGGTGTTTTCAAGGCAGGAAACCTTGCCTGTGTGTTTGTGGGCTGTGAGGGTCATCTCCTCATACTTCATTTCTGCCAGGTGATTAATGGTGACCACACCTGCTGGTGCTGAAGAGTGGACAGTACCTGCAGTAGTGCTGTTGTTCTCTTGCAAGATAAACAGCAGAGCTCATGTTCCCCACTCGAATGTATAAAACACATTTTTATATGTCTATAAGTTATGTGTATGTTTGAAATCTGTTTTAGCCAGTGAAAGTCCAGGTTCGTTTTTCATTCCTTTCACATTCTTTCTTTCTGAACTGTAACCCATTTTCTGTCCCTGCTCTCTCATTTACTGATGATCACAGGAGCATTGCTTGTGAAATATTCTAATGTGGGGGTTCCATTTTGTTCAGCAGGTTCTTATGATGTTCACAGAATATAAAGCTTTCCACCTGCTGAAAAAAGTGGTGGGGAAAAAGGTTTCTAAGGACTTAAAGCCCTATTTTTTAAGCCACCAGGACTCATACTCCTGCTTGCATTAAATTGAATGCATTAAAAATAGTCTGGGCCCTATAGAACATTTTTTTCCAGTCATGTTTTCTTAGATGTCATAAAACACCTGACTGCAGGGCTTGGCAAGGCCAGGGCATGCCTCCCACAATCGGGTGCGGCCACACAGCACATCCCATGCCTTGGAGGTGCTGGAGCTGGATGGCCCTACTCCCATTGCAGCATCCTTTCCCACCTCCCACCCTCAGCTGGAGCAGCCTGGTGGGGCTGTGACTGACCCAGGTGTCCCTGCAGCCCACAGAGCCTTGTACCTCTGCATCCAGGAATCCCAACCTTCTCCTGTATCCCACCTGGCACTGCTCCTTGCCTCACACTTAGAAAACTCTTTGGAGCTGGGCCATGTTTTGTTTTGTTCATCCTCGAGGGAGGCACACATCTTCTCCTTGCTCTTACTTCTAGTTTTTCTGGTCTAATCCAAAGGCATTTGTATCTTTTATAAGTGTTGTCTAAATAGCTGCCAGCACATCAATAATATAAGGCTACATTTACCCCAACATAAAGATAGTATTTTTTCACAATGATTTTCTACAGCATTTAAAGTGTTTATCAACTGTTCAGCAGGAAGAAAAGCAAAAGAAAACAAACAAAAACCCCCATAAATTCTGCAATCGCTCCTTTAAAACTCTTTACAGAAAGTCTATTTTAAATAACTTTTTCTGACTTTATATAATCTAGAGAAGACTTAAGTATTTCCATTAAAACCCCTTGTTCTTTTTTGAAACAGAATCTCTACAAACCACAGCACTTCCCTTCATAAGATATTCTACGAGCATAGGAGAGACAGAGTTTGTTACAGGAGAAAATATATTGAGAGACCTAAACAAGCAATAATAATTGGTGTTGTAGAAAACTACCTCCCTGTGAACACTGTGCTGGGACAGGAGCAGTACCACTGAGATGTGGGATTCAGGCTGTGGAGGAGGAATAAAGGGAATTCTTACTGTTAACCTGTGAATTTCATTACAATCCAATTTCAGCCTGAGATTTTTAATTAAAAGATAGTAATTCACACTATAGCCAGCAGAGGGAGCGTTTAAAGCAAAGACTGGCTTGAAAGCTGCTGCACAGTTCTAAAACCACACTGTAAACCCCAAAGCGTTATTTGTGGGAACTGCACCAAAACATTCGTGGCGGCCCAGCCTCGACTTGTGAATTCATGCATGGACAAGGCAGAAAAGTCAAGCCTATGGGGAATTACTCAGATTTCTTGGAAAAAAAACCCAAACAACCACCTCATAGCCACTCCATGCCACGGATGCCCCATCCCTGGAAGAGTTCAAGGCCAGGTTGGATGGGGCTTGGACCAACCTGGTCTAGTGGGAGGTGTCCCTGCCCATGGCAGGGGGGTGGAACAAGGTGAGCTTTGAGGTCTCTTCCAGCCTGAACCATTCTGTGATCCTGTGAGTCTGTGATACCTCAGCATTAATCATTCAGCCCTAGGGATGCCCTAAGGGGTTTTTTAGGTGATCTTGCTGTTAGTTCAGACTCTCTGAGCCAGCTGGGGTGTGGTTATCCCGGTCTCGCTGCAGCTGCCCGCACATGTCTCCAGTCTGCAGAGCCGCGGGAGTGAAGGAGTTCACCCGGGGGAATTCTGCTTCTCTGTGCCCAGGGTATGGCTGTGTGGTTGTGCAGGGCTGTGTTTTCAGGGTGATCTCCATTGCATTCGTAGATACCTGCCTGTGTCAATGGGGGTTGCATGGAGACACAGCAGCAGCTCCAAAAACCTAGAGAGAACTATTAGTGCCCCTGGAACTGGTGCATTTCAACCTCCAAGAGTAATAGCTGGAGAAGTGGGGCTTTTTCTGCCCTTTTGACATGGCATTTCTGCTCTTTTAATGGTGCATAAAGCAACCCACTGTTAAAAAAAAGGCAATTTTTGCAGCCTTGTATATGCCCTGCTGCTGATGCTGCGAGGAGGAGAGCACGTGTCTTGAGAGCCCCAATGGCAAAGCAGCTCTGACACTGCTCTGGAGCATGTGGGAGTCAGGGTTACTTGGCACAGCCAGCAGCTGTTTGGGTTATTTTATCTGTCAGATGGGTTACCTTTGATGTTTTTCACATCCAGCCACGTGCACACACTCCATGCTGCATCCTCTGCTCCAGTGCCTTCCTCCCTATGCCACAAAAATGCTGTGGGTTAAGGAGCACTGCAAAGACAGAAGAGCTCAGCAAAGCAGCAGCACACATTTAGTATACCTGTATCTACCCACAAGGGGTTTTTTCTCCCCCAAAATCCTGTGCAGCTGGAGAGGCTGGGCATCAGGGGACAGGGCCTGTGCCCACCCCGGAGCTCCAAAAACCTCTGTCTCCTTTTGCATTCCTATTTTTCATCAACTTTTCCTCTGCAAAAGTGAAAGAGCTTACCAGCCTTCCCAAATACCATTGCATTACATTGCAAATCCTGCTTTTGGTCACCTGTGTGGACAAGAGAGGGAAGATGCCGTTGTTACAGTTGTTACAATCACAGCAATGCATTGGAGGCAGAGCCTCAGCCTGGATTTGAGCACAAAGAGCCAGCTACTTAGTTCAGGTCCTGTGTGATCTGCTAGGGTATAAGGTAATTAGTCAGAGCTCACATTGTGGATTTGTAGTTCATGTTTAACTCCAGAGTGGCTGCATACAGACCGGGCATCAGGTATGTAAGGAATCTCTTGATGAGTGTCATCATCTTGATCTCTTGTGCTGGTGATCTTCTCACCTGACTGAGCTTCCAAGGGAGTGTTTAAGCAAGATCAGAAAGGTCTGCTAACCTGTCACCTTGAGGCAGATGCATATGCTTGCTTACACCAGCCACCCAGCCCACCTCTTTGGGCCTTCACTTGAAAATGTAAATCCCAATTCTAACTTACTTTTCAGCGTCACTTTGAAATGCAACTTTAGCTTAAGTAGAGTTTTTATCATGTCTTCTCTTCTGTGCCTGCCCAGAACAGTATCTCCTGAGCTGTAAAAAGTAATTTATGGTTTACATGTTAACCCAGCAGAGCCAAGAGAGTTGTGTGCTCTTCTTTCTAAAACTTCCTCAACAGACTTGTTTGCAAACCTGTAGTCGGGTAAGGGCAGCAGGGTTAACTCAGGACTTCTTTGTCTCCAGTGACAGGACTAACCACACATTTCTTGCAAGTCTCCAAGCAACTCAGCTTGACCCAGTCTGAGTTCCCAGAGCTGATGCTGGGAACAAAACCAACTATCTTTCAACTTCCAAATCAATCAGGGCACAGCAATCATTAAACTAATCTGTGCCAGGATCCATAACGAAATTCTGAAGTCATTTATTTTCCTGATGAAAAACAAGTTAAAGCAGAAGGTACTTTTCCTGTTAATACCTCATCCTTTCCAGAGGGGACACCTCAGGAGCCAGGGGATCTTTACTGCGTGGGAAGAAGGCCACTGAAGAGAGCAAGGATTGAAGATCACCTGGGCTAAACTTTCATGCCTCCATTAGCCTGGGAGCTGGAGCTTTCCCATGGGCAGAGCCAGTCCCAGAGGGGCAGGGGCTGCTGTTCAACCCAGGAGGGGCACTGGGGAATTCCACCCCGGTGCCACTGCTTGTTTTGCTCCTGAGCAGGCCTGGACACTTGCCAGCTCTTTGGTGAGGCAACAAAATGAAGGCATTTCCTTATTTAGATTTTCAGGAAGAGATTGTTAATGTTATCAAAATAGGTGGACAGGCTGCCTGGGGAGCAACTTCTGCACCAGAATGGAGCTGGAGCAGCCAGAGGCTGGGATTTGTGACTAGCCCTGAGCTCAGCCACATGTGTGGCACTTCAGCCATGTGATTTCTGTAGCCTGTGCAAGGCATTGCAGAAAGCACCAGTTCACCAAAGAGTCAGCACTGTTTATTCAGGCAAGGATTTTCATTTGCAAACATACCATCATGAGCTGGCCCTAACTGAGCAGGTTTGCTGTTTTCTTCCTTGACAGTGCTCCTACAACACCAAGCTGTTGCAGCCTTGGGAGCACGGAGAGTCGTCTGAAAATATGACACTCCTCACAGCAGCTGAAGAGACTTGGCTATTCATTAAGGAAGAAATTAAAGGACTGACACAGTGGCATTTTAGGAGGTTAACTTCAGTCTGCTGAATACAACAGAGAGACTGACACAGTAGTGAAGGCCTCTGAGCCCATGACTGATGGAGAGGGAACCCCAAGAGCCCAGCTGGGAGCTGCTGCCCCAGTCATAAGGGTCTGTGAGCACTCAGTACCTCCTGAGCTTTGTCACAGTGAGGTTTGAATGCTGATACAATTAACTCATATTATAAAAGCCCACATTACTTGTAGTTGCTTCATCTAATGTGCTGGTGAAGGAACCTCTGGCACCAGAGAAAGGAGAGCAGTGACTGGAACAAACAAACAGGGCATAAGTGGGATTTTACTGTACTCTTCTGAATAGGCAAAGTACCATACTAGTAGGTAAGGTCAAAGCTTTTAGACCTGGTGCTTTCCACAAAATAATAAATGACTCAGCCAAGGAGAAAAGAACATTGGATCACTGGCCCTTATCTGCTCCACCCTGCCACTCAGCTTATTTCCCTTTCCCTGAAATGTTTGAAAATAAATGAGCCTGTGCGGTTTCAGTAGAGTACTTCAAATATTAAACAAGCCTGCTGCTCCTAACTAATAAGGAAGAGGGCTGGTCAGAATGCCCTGCCTGTTTACTGACTCAGCTGTGCCCTTCTGTAGCCGGTGTAGCCAGGAGGTCGGCTGCACTCAGGCAAAGGAATTAAACACAAATCTTGGTAAATGTTAGGAACCTGTGCAAATCAAGACAGTTTTGTCCCTCATCAAAGCCGTTTAAGAGGTATTGAGATCTCACCAGAGAAACCAAAACCAAACTCCTGACAATTAAGGAAAAGAGTGCTTTCAGGTGCTTTGAAGTAGCCCATGTATCTCCAATTTTGTTTGCCTTGAGCGTGGAAAGTTTCATTTATGTTTTCTCTCTGGTCTATCTTAAGCAATAATGATTAAACTAAATAAGTCCAGCTGGGCAAAGCTGCCTGGTTTACACACTCCTTTATAACTTTTATCAGAAGTAATAAGAAATGATAAAACGTTGCAAACAGCCCACAGTCAGAGATATCACCACTCCTGACACTACCATTCTTAAAAACACTGTTCTTCCACCATATGCCCGTAACTTCAGCTTTTTGATAATGTTGGGATTTAATGTCTTGGGTATTTATCATGTTTGCATGCAGCACAGCATGCAGGATTGGAAATGCAGGCCCTAGATAATTAAAAGTCTCCCTTTTCCAGCCTGGCCTGTTTTAACTCTGCAGAGGTGCCAGTCTGCCTGTATTCCATCACCTAACTGGAGATACAGAAAGGTCACAACAGAGCTGGAGTTTCCCAGATTCATCTTCCTTAACCTTTTTTTTCTCCTTCCTGTACCTCTTTGTGCTTGAAACATTTGTTTTCTGTGGAAACACTTTCTTGGTTGCAGCCATAGGTAGAGAGAAAGTTTAAACTGAGGGTGACAGGGATTTCTGTGAGGTCTTTGCAATAAAGTCTCCTTGCAATAGTGTGCTTCTACTAGAGTTTAAGAGATATATTTTTAGGTTTTTGTGAGCAATTTACATATCTCTGATACATATTCTCACCATAAAGAAGGCCATAAAACTCAGTGGATGCAACGACACTAGCATTAGGCATTCTTGGATTCTCAGTTTCACTGATAAGGCAAATAACCTGAGTTTGCAATGTTAACACCATTTCCAGCTTTCTTATCTTTTTTCTTTTTTTTCTCTCAAATATTTTCACAGGGAAAGAACTACAGGAATTTGCTCCTTGCAGGATATCACTACCATGGCTTGCAAGCCTGTGCTCCCTGCTGAGGTGCATAGGTAGGAAGGATCTGCCCACGTCCCCATCACCTGAGCTTCCTCCTTCTGCATTTCATCACAGCTGAAGCCAACTTTGTTTACACACAAATACTTTACACGGTGTGGCAAGCCAAACACATTACCTAATACCATTGTCTAGGTATCTGCAAATGTTTTGAAGCTTTAATAATACTTGCTCAATTCAAGTTCAAGTTCATATCACATTCACCAAGAAAAGTCAGGTGAGATTTTCCACCACGGTGGGTAACATCTTCCCTTTCTTCCCTTATACAATCAGGAATGCAACTTGCTCATTCCAATTAATGTAGTCTTCCAAGAAAAATAAAATCTGTATATGAAATCTAATAGCACAGGTAGGTCTGCAGGGATTAACAACATGAAGGAGAAGATTGTCAAGCATATAATGATAATTTTTTGTATGTTTGCTACAGCTAATGCTTTTAATTGCATTTTCCAGTTTAATTCTAGTAGCCAAAGGCTCAATGCACAAGGCAAATAAAAGACAGGATAATTGGCATGCCCAAGTGCTTCTTTTCAACACAAATCAGACAGACAGCAAATATGAGTTGAGCAAAGGCATAACTGTGTTGCAGTTAATTCACTCAGGATTTTGTCAAAATTAATTTTACACTGCAAGATAGAGAAACAGGCCTGGGAAGTGCACTGAAAATGTCAGGAGGGACTGGAGCCACAGAATCCCCCTTCCACATTACTATTTCAGACAAATGTGAGAAAGCTTTGTAAGCAAACTGACTGGGGAGGAACAGGATCACATGGAGCATCTTGCTGGATGCACCTCTCCGTTCCCTGCATGTCTGAGGTGGTTTACTGAAAGATTCTTCTGTGATTGCAGACGCAATTACAAAAGGCTTTTGAAACAAAAAGACATTCCTACAAACCTGACAGCAGCAACAGATTTAATTATCCACACCCAGCTGTTTTTTTTTCAAAACATCAGCACTGCAAGTACACGGTGGTAAACTATCACACTACTTACTTGCAAGGGTGCTGCACAGCTGTTTTAATATACCCAAGAAGCTGCAAGGAAATTACTTTGACTGTAAGCCCTTGAGAACTAAAAGATTATCTTTATGGGTTTGGACAAATACACAAACACATTACCAGAGCTTTGGTTTTAAGTCCATCAGAGCTGCAAGGTGAAATAAGTAAAAAGACAAGTACTTTTCCTTGAGTTTTAAGTCAAGATGCGCTTTCTCCCATTTGATCTCCGTGTCCAGCCAGAGCAAATAACTTCTAAACTGCAATTATTCTCTAAGGATAGTAATTCACTAATCTAAGTCCTATGTGCTTAGTGTTTGAAGATAGAATAAATAGGTATTTCTTGCTTATCAACACTGCAGAGCTCACATGGTTTCACTGGAGTAAAGAAAAAGCTTTCTTTGGGAAGCTCAGATTCTCTAGAGCTTTGCATGGCAGCAGCTGAAACACATCTGGGTAAATTCCCTGCTCATGCAACCTGAAATATTTCTATGAACTTTGAAAGAGTTCCACTCCTTTATGCCAGCAGACAGTTGACTCTACTGCATGTGCATTTTGTTCAGAGTTCCAAAAACTGTACAAATCTTCACCAGTTTTTTAATGCATTTTTTACTAACTAAAAAGAAAAGCATGTC